>NW_026542601.1:1846991-1896310 GCF_028750875.1 Macrosteles quadrilineatus | reverse complement strand
TGGACAAAGTTTGAAATTGGGTTAAAGTTAAAATTGTTTCACCAATTACCCGTTTCAGATGGTATTTTGCACTTTTAACGGCACTTTCCCATAAGCCACCTTGATGAGGTGCAGAGGGGGGGTTGAAATGGAAGTTAATTCCTTTGGGGGTGGTGAAATGAACAATTTTGTCCTGCGAATCAGGTGTAAGGATGGTTTCACGGATTACCTTGCGTAATTCCGAGTTTGCACCAACAAAGTTGGTTCCGCAGTCAGAATACAGATCGGAACAGAGTCCGCGTCTCGACACAAAACGTGTGAGAGCGGCAATGAAGCCTGAGGTGGTAAGATCGGTGACTACCTCTATATGAATAGCTTTGGTAGCCATGCAGATAAAAATACACAAATAGACCTTAATCTGTCTAAGAGCTTTGAGACTGCAAACGCGAACACTAAATGGTCCGGCGTAATCTACGCCTGTAGATGAGAATGGACGAGTAGGATTGACCCGATGAGCAGGTAAATCACCCATTAGAGGGATTTTGTTTCGTGGTTTATTTTTAAAGCACACAAGACACTTAAATATGCGCGAGCGGATAACGCTCCTGGCCGATAGAATCCACACTTTTCGGGCGAGTAGTGATTGAGTTAGTTGCGGACCTGAGTGCAAGTGTACCTGGTGGTAAAAGTCTATAAGCAAATTCACTACAGTATGAGACTTGGGTAGAACAATAGGGTGACGTATGTCATGAGCAAGCGAACAATGTGACAATCGGCCACCGACGCGTATGAGACCATTAGGGTCGAGGAAGGGGGTGAGTTTCTGTAATTGTGCAGAACATATTGAGCCTTTGTTCAATAATTTAATATCCGCACTGAAATGGAGTTTTTGCACTAGTTTAAAAATTGTCACTTCCGCTAGATTTAATTCACTGAGTTTTAAGTGTCCAGAGAGTTTGTTTTTAGACCTGGAATAGTTTATGAATCGTAGTACATAAGCTAGCACACGGGTTAGTTTCAACCAAGATGAATATTTAGACAATAAGTCCCATTCCGAAGGGGCGACTGTTGCACTAAGTACACTAAGAGGAGTTTCTTTAATTTCGTCCGTGGGAGTGAGTTCAGACGGCGAAAAACATGAGGGGGGCCAGTTGGCCGCAGGGAGCTGTAACCATGGTGGGCCAGTCCACCATAAGGGATGGTCAATGAGAGATGAGGCTAGAATTCCTCGTGAGGCACAATCAGCGGGGTTTTCCGTCCCTTTTATGTGCCGCCACTGATAACTGGGAATGATTTCTTGCACTTGGGCTACACGATTAGCCACAAAGGTCTTTAGTCTGTATGGAGGGGTTTGTAGCCAAGTAAGAACTACAGATGAGTCACTCCACAATACAGTGGTATTCATAGTAAGAGAGTTAAATTGTTTTTCACAATAATGCACTAGTTTTGATAAGAGGTGAGCTGCACACAATTCCAAGCGGGGTAAAGTTACCTTTTTTAACGGGGCAACACGAGTCTTAGACAATATTTGTTTCACAATGACTGTTTTGTCACTAGATTCACACCGGAAATACACTACCGCGGCATAACCGCATTCCGATGCATCACAGAAACCGTGAAGCTCGATATCAGAGGAGTGAGCGAGCGGAAATGCTCGGGGGATCTTAATTTGACCGAGGTGGTCTTTAGTGTTACTAGTGAACACATGCCACTTATGTGCGAGATCAGAAGGGAGAGGGTCGTCCCAATCAAGACCTTGAGTCCATAGTAATTGCATGAAGCATTTTGCTACCATGATTAATGGGGACAAAAATCCACAGGGGTCATATAGTTTGGCAATAAAGCTGAGCACGGAGCGCTTAGTCAGCTTTTCAGACGGGGGGTTGAAAGCGTAACAGAAACAGTCTTCTTCAGGAGACCAATGGAGACCTAGGATGGAGTACTGGGGAAGCTGAGCGTCTTGCAGGAAACTTGGAGTCTCTAGATGTTCCGAAGGAAATTTTTCTAGAAGAGCAGAGGAGTTGGAGGCCCACTTGCGAAGTTCAAAGCCACCACGATGTAGAAGTTGGATAAGTTGGTCCTGTAGTTCAAGAGCAGCCTCAACGGAGTCAGCACCCGTGATAATGTCGTCCACGTAGGTGTGATGACGTAGAGAGTGAGAAGCCTGAGGGAAGGCATCACCTTCGTCTTCCGCTAACTGCATTAAAGTTTTAATAGCAAGGTAGGGGGAGCTGTTCATGCCGTAGGTGACGGTAGTAAGTTGAAACGTAGAGATTTCCTTTGAAGGGTCGTCACGCCACATAATCAGTTGAAACTTTTGATCGTCAGGGTGCACTTGTATTTGGCGGTACATTTGCCGAATGTCACATGAAAACACAATTTTATGAGAGCGGAAGTTCAAAATTACGTCACAAATGTCAGTTTGTAATTTACGTCCTGTCAAAAGAATATCGTTTAAGGAGTGACCGGAACTGGTTTTGCTACTGGCGTCAAACACTGTCCTTAAATTGGTCGTGCTAGAGTCCTTCAGTACCCCATGATGAGGTAGGAAGTAGTGTGGGTGTATGTCTTCAACAAAATCTAGTTTTGTCATATGGCCGAGAGTTTGATATTCAGACATGAACGTCTTATACAAGTGTGAAAAATGGGGTTGAGCTTTAAATTTCTGCTCAATAGACAACAAGCGCTTTTCAGCAATGGGCCTAGATTGGCCTAGAATGGAGGGGTCCGTCTTGAACGGAAGTCGCACAACATAACGACCTGATTGATCACGAGAGTGTGATTTTTTATAGTATTCATCACAAAGAAGCTCTTCCTGTGACTTAACCTGGAAGTGAGGGGGTTCCTCCTGTTGCCAGAAACGTTGAAGGGAAGAGTGTAGTGAATTATCACTAACAGAGAGAAGAGAGATCGCAAAACCTGACACGGGTTCCGAGTTAGTTGCACAGGGAGCTTTACCCATCAGAATAAAGCCAAGATGAGTACCTATCACATGAGGCATGTGCGTGCCGAGGGAGTAACTTTCATGAGTCCAGAGGAGGGGTAGCAGAGAACTACCTATAAGCACGTCAATGCCACCAGGCAAGTGAAAAGTAGGATCAGCTAGAACATAGGGCTTGATTTTTGTTAGCACTTCCGGTGATATAGGGGAGCGAGGTAAGTCGACGGAAATCTTATCAAGAATATGGAATTGATGGTCAGTGGCTATTACTCGACCTGAGAGAGTTTCAAGATTCAAGTAAGTTGACCCTTTAGTACAGGAAGCCATTTGAGAAAGACCAGATATTTTGAGTTGAGAAGACTGGCGTTTTATATTCAGGAGATTCGCAGCGCGTTCTGAGAGCAGATCACACATACTGCCAGTATCTAGTAGAGCACGAAACACATGAGAGATACCCTGAGGGGAAGTCAACTTGACCAAGGCGGTGCCGAGTAATACAGTATAATTACCCGAAGTCGTACATGAGTTATTTTGGGCAGAATAATTGCTTACATCCGCGACAGTGGCGGAGATAGAGGCTTGTGAATTAACATCACCAGTCTGAGTGTGAGATGGACCTGAAGTGGTCGGGGAAGTTCTTTGACCTTGAGGTCGAAAAGACATCTGAGAGGTTTGATTATTATCACCAAGGTGTAAGAGAGAGTGGTGTCGCTGTTTACATGTGCGACAAGTGAACTGAGAGCGGCATTCTTTGGAGCTATGTTCACCCAAGCAAGAAAAACAACGATTATGTTTTTTAACAATGGCGTGTCGCTCTCGAGGAGATTTATTTTGAAATACGTCACAAGTGTAAACTTTGTGATCATTTTTGTTACAAACAAAACATTTGTTATAGACATGACTATTTTTAGTCTGAGAGCTATGAGAGGGGGGAGCATTAGATCTCGAAGTAGCTAACATGGCTAGGCCTACGTCAGACCGGAAATGCACCTTTTTTGGTATGGTTTTGTGAGGTGAAGGTTGAACGCTTCTGTGGGCCGATGACATGTTATGTATGTTAGCATCTTCTGTCTGCGAACATTCTTGGTTAAGAAATTTTATTATTTCACCAATTTCTGGTAATGAATGAGTAACTGGATCTTCGGTTTGACTGGAACGGAACGATTCAAGTTTTTTACGTAGTTCCTGGTCCATTTTACGCAAAAGGAGTGCGGACAATAGGGGGTTGTTGTCACTAACGTCACAATTTAATGCCTTAAGAGCTTGTGTGTGTTCCGTAAACAGGTTTACAAATTGGCGCAAACCTTTGAGTGAAGTTGCCGTAATGTTTGGCAGGTCCAACAATTGGTTAAGATGCAATGATTGCAATCTTCGATTGTTGTGATATCTGTCACGTAACAATTCATAGGCGACTAGATAATTAGGAGCGGTGAGATTTAAACTCCTTATTAAATTGAGAGGCTCTCCATTTAAGACAGAGAGTAAGTACTGGAATTTCATAACAGAGGATAATGAAGCATTACGGTGGATTGCAGTGTCAAAAAGATTGATAAAACTTGTCCACGTTAATGGATCGCCAGAGAATTTTTGTAAGTCCAGTTTAGGTAATCGTACTTGTGAGCTTGGATGAGTTTCTGAAACAGAAAACGATTCACTGAACGCGGAAGGGGTTTTTGGTGGTTCTGAGGGAACCAGAGTTTCAATCGTAGCTTGAATGTGAGAGAACATGTCTTCAATAGCATCTTGATCATTGGAAAGAGTCTTATCATCGATCCCTTCATCTTCCAGAACGAAGGCACGTTGAAGGTTATTTTCAAATTCACTGCGTTTCTTTTTTATTTCCAACGCGTAAGCGGATAATTTCTTAAGTTGTAATGGTGTTAGAGGGTCGATTTGAGTTGATAATTCATCTACTGTAGCCTTAAGTTTTTCAAAACGTGATTTAATCAGCGCCGTAGAACGGGTGTAGATTGCGGACTTAAAATCAGATGCTTTAGGAGGCATTGTGAAGTGTTCACTTGAAAGTATTCACACGAAAATGGAAGTTATGGGTACACAAAAGGCTTGTAGCTAGGCCTATGAATGGTATTAGCTTAACAATGTAGTAATTAATTGTCCGCTGAATAATATAGAGATAAAATATTATAAATATCTAAAACATATATCCACCTACTTTGTAGCTTAATTGAGGCAAATAGTGAAAAACACTAAGTTATCAACACGTTAAATAGCAATAAAATATTTTTAAATGAGTGTGGCAGGTTTAATTTGATTTTCAAACTATAAATCAACAATTGAGCTTAGTTGAAAGTATTCAAGTACGGTAATAATAATGCACAATAAAACAAGAGATATGATAGAACAAATGAATGAGTCACATGAAAGTTCACCGTTATTTACAAAAATAATAAATGGATCTAAATAAGTTTAATGAGAGTAGGCCTCATTAATGAAACAGTGTAGAATAATCCTTAGTAAACAAGAATTGCAACATAAAGAGTAAGTTATTACCCTAATAAATGAGAAAGGAACATAAAATTATAACCATCAATGAAATATGAATCACAATACAAATACGCTAGCTAACAGTTTTGTTTATATGTACAACACTAGTAATAAGAACCAGTAAAAACGGTTATTTTGAACTATTTATTAAAATGTTAATTGACAAGATAAAATTACCTTAAATATAATATCGCACGTTTGTCAACCAAAATTACAGAGATGAACTAATTTAACTTTACTTCATTTAAAATCAAAATTCAGAAAGCATAAACAATGTTAAATAACAATGACAAATTATTGTTTATTTAGTACGATATTCAAAAGAGCAATATTGATTCAAAGAATAATAGTAAATACCTAATAATAACCTAATAGTTGGTTATTAATAATATCAATCAACCTTATTACACAATACACCTTAAATGAGAAAATGTAAACAACAACAAACGCTGTACAGTGAGTGTGAGATATGCGTCTGCTACTAGTGTCGGCCGTCTGCACGCGACTAAATCCCGCAACTAAAACTAAATCCCGTTTTCGGGATAAAAAAGCCAAGTAGGGAAAAATTGTCTACTACTAGAGAGAACAGCAAATTGTACATGATTGTGACCTGCGCAGACGCGCGAGTGGAGAGAGATTGCTAAACCACGCCCACGAACGGAACGAACGCGAGCCGATATTTTACCAATATGGCGAAAATTGAAAATTGCAGATCGCTAAAAATATGGTTGATGATGAAAATTGGCTGAAATTAATTACCACAGGACTTTAGACAATGAATCCGGCTCGAAGGACCAAATGTTGGGGGCGTAATGGGTAAAAATGAAAATAATTAATAACTCGAAGGACCAGAACTAATTAATAGTTCAAGAGAAAAATAATTAAATTAGAGAAAATGGCGAATCTGCAATTTGAAGGGCACTGAGGTCCCGAGATGGAATAAAATGTCTTGTGAGGGGCAAATGAGATTAGTTTTAGAGTCTAATTAAAACACACACAAAACTTTAAGGTTGTACCTTGAGTCCAATTGTCCAAAGGTGGAGAGTATGGCAGCGGCGTCGTCTATGGTGGAGCGATGGCGGATGGCGGAGTCCTTAGACCGAGTGCTTCTGTTTTGTAGAATTTTGGAGTACGCAACGCACCCAAGTTCATAATCACAAAGAGCTCACTAATACGCGGAAGTCACGGTGAAAACGTACGGAAAGTCTAGAAGTAATACACGGACGCGCACACACTGTCTTGAGGTTTGAAGAGTCTGAAAGCACTAGATCACAATTTAAGTAATTTAATCACAAACAAAAGGGGGAAATTAAAATGTATATATAGTTAAATGTACTATAGAGGAGAGGGAGGCCAGATATAATTAATCTATAGCCTAAAAATACGTTTAAGAGAGGTAAAATGGGCAATTAATGTCCCGAGATACGAGAAACGGAATACACCGTGAGTTATGGACGCCGACCGTGGACAGACAGACGCCGATCACCGATTTCACTTTGAAAAATGCAATTGCGGTTTAGAGGGGTCTAGGAATTCGATGGCCAATAGGAAATGCGATTGAAGCAAACACGGCGTCAGGTGATTCATGGGTATGTAGTACAGGAAAATAGGCCTTACTGTGGCGGGAAATTCGAGCAGGCTTAGCAATCTCATTTGAATATTGAAAGCGGGAGTCTATTTACAATAAATTGGTACTGAGACTAAATAATATTACAATAAATGTGGTGATTTATATACACATTAGCATGATTAATTAACCAGTGACTTAATTAACATAATGATTAATTTCTAAATACTCTAAAAATATGAATACCGAACACTATCAATTGATGATGCAATCTAACAAAAGCTAAAAAAATAAGTATGCAATATTAACAAATTAGCTCTTTGGTATAAGGCCACACTTAACCTAACTATTGACATAGCTTTATATTACAGTTCAAATAAACTAACAGAACTGTCCTGTTGTCAGCTCAAATCATAAATCAAATGTCTCCAAACGATTCACGTTCCTACACAACTTAATTCATTCTATTATTTCAAAACCAAACACTAATTCTATCCACAGAATTGAGAATAAAATGTAAAACCTTTTGACTGGAAATCACTTTTATCCAAAACTTTTCTCTTAGAAATCTTTACGTAAGAGTTAAACCCATAGACAGTGTCAAACACTTTCTCTAGTCCTCTTGGCCGACTGAACACTTGATTTGCCAAAGGTGTTTTATTTAATCGCTCGGAACACCTCCAGCACAACTCCTAATTTGCAAGGTCTAACCACAAGTCATCAACCCAGCTTGCCTATCCTGCAAACTGCACAGTTTAAACTACAGTCCATTGCAACTAGTTGGTGATGTTTCAGGGGTGTTGCTGTATGGCCCGCCAGGATGTGCCAAAACCAGTTTAGTGCGAGCTGTTGCTTCCGCTACCAACACAACCTTCCTTGCAGTGTCGGCTGCTGAAATTTACTCACCCTATGTTGGCGATGCTGAGAGAACTGTCTCAGAGTTGTTCCATAGAGCTCGTATTGGCGCACCTGCTATACTGTTCATCGACGAAATCGGTTAGCTTAAATCTCAATTGTTTTACCTCTGATCTGAATATTTCATGACCTCACAGATTGGAACAAATTTGTCAAATGATAATTTTTGCTGATGGATTTACAAATTAAATAAAATACACTTTCAAGTAAAATTAGTCAAATAGAATTGCAGTATCTGACCTTTGTGAAGATATCTGCAGAATCGTATATGTAATGCTTTTTTTTCAATATTATATTTACAATATAATCTAAAAATTAATATAGTTAAATTATATTTTTTTACATTAATCATTAATCAATAATTGACACTACACTAGAGTTCCACTATTCTAAACCAACTGAAACCTATTTGGATTAGCGGTAATTCTTTGCTCACAATTTCATTGTTTGCTCTTATGGTTAAAAAATATATATCTAATTATTAACTTACCCCAAATTATAATTTTTTTTTGTAACACAATGTAACTGTTATTCTTAAGGATTAATTTTTTGGTGCCAGAGAAGTCAGTTTACATAAACTTCTGTATTTTAGATGCCTTGGTTGGTTGCCGCGGGAATCGAGAAAGAGGCTCACAAGAAAGGATACTTACCGCTTTTCTGACAGAAATGGATGGGATCGGTGTTAGATTGGACAGTGGGACAACTCAAGTAAGTGGTTAATTGTACACCACAGACTGCTTGGTGCAACACACATCCATAATTGATAAGGTTTAAATCTACATGATGAAATGACTATCACAATTATCCTCACAACGTAAATACTGTAGGACATAAATACAGTAGCGTAACAGAAGGGCCCGCAATGCATGGGGGCCCAGGATCCGAGGGGGCCTGCGAACCAGTGAGCGGGAAACGGCAACGGAAACCGGCGAGTGGTAAGGCCCGCAAGACGAGTGGAGCCAGAAAATTTGAGTTCATTCTTATTGAAATTAGTTATTAATCATTTATTAATTTTATAAAAAAGTAATAACATTAATGTTATTAATATGTTTATCATCGTTTAACTTTCATCTTCAGATCATATACTAGTGATGTTATTAACAACTCTCAGGTTCTATTCTGTAATTTCCCTGTTTTACGATAGGCTGGAGTGATTGTAGTGGCAGCAACAAACAGGCCCGACGTGTTGGATCCAGCACTAACTCGACCTGGGCGATTTGATAGAATCGTCTACGTTGGCCCCCCTGATGTCAACCAGCGGTTGGAAATCTTACAAATACTCACAAAAAGGTAAAATATAATGCTACTTGTTCATATGTTTCTTTTTCAGTTTGTGAAAATAGAAAAACATCACTGGTTCGTGAATTTATTTCTTAGGCTGTATAAAATTCAAAATTCTCTTTCTGTTGGTTGTGTTGCTAGCCTAGTGGTTAGCATCCCGGACTTCGGTGCAGGAGGGACGGGTTCAATCCCCTGCACATCCACTAAACATTTGCTCTCTTAACTCTCTTGTAAAATGCCACTGGCGTAAAAAAAAGAATGTTTGCAATACACTTACTTGACTCTACAATATTTATGAAAATTTTGAACCATTAAAAACAACGTACAAAATTACTAGTAAAGGTAAAAATCAAATGCAACACATTTTTAAAGATCAAAAATATCTGTTCATCGTTTATGATTTAAATGAAAATGTTACAGTAGTCATTATAAGGGATGGGCAAGATTGGACTTTCAGTTTGGGATTGGACAGGATTTTTACATTCTTCTTCACTTTGGCCAAATCATGTACATCTCCCGCTATAGCAAAGAGATCATTGTCTCCTGCAAAAGCGGTGTAGTCTGGTCTGGAACATCTCCTGCAAGTGCAGAGCATCATCATTGTCACTCGTAATCACAGCGAAAATACTGACTGGAACTAACCCCACCCTGAGAAAATCCCTAATCAAATTAAAATCAAAAAGATGTTTTTCCTAAAAATTTACTAAAATAAGTTCTTTCTTTTTTGTTTGACTGTATTTCTATATAGGCCCTTGCATATTTCCTAGGAATGAAAAATATGTGAATTGGTCCCTAAACGTTCTAATGACCAGTTGATTGTTCCATTTTCTTTGTGGATAAATATTGCCAACAACACCGATTGATAAAACCATCAAACTGAGTAAACTTTCTGTTGCGGGACTGAATGAGTACTGACATTAAAATTTAAACTTACACATTGTTTACTTACACATTTTTTACACTACATTGTATCAACATGCATACTAATTGAATAAATCTGTATTTACAGAACGCCCCTTGCAAATGATGTTGATTTGTCGGTTATGGCTGAAAAAACAGACTTATTCTCTGGAGCAGATCTTGCTCAGTTATGTAAGGAGGTAAGTCATTTGAATTTTTAGTGAATTGGAATAGCTGTTGAGTTAAATGTGTTTTAGTAGAAGCACCATTCCCAATTAAGTTTTATATTGTACTAGTCGCTATACCCATCGGGAAGGGAACACAGAGCGGGGAAGATTGGTTCTCATTCTCAAGTCTGCCTTATGAAATAGTTAATAGTTACACATCCGTAATCAATTTTACAAACAAAATTCAATTGCTCCGCTTTTAGATAAAAGTTTTTGTCATTTTTTTTAAATTCAGTTAAATAGTGAACATTTACTATGCTTCCTATTGTGATTTTAGTGGCGCTGATGCACGTATGTAAACGTGCTTTTCAACAATTTAATTGTATTTACAGGTTTAGTGTATTTTGTTGAACAACAACTATATTTAAATTTAGAAGATGATAATCTATATACAGAATTATTCGTTGTTTGTCATATGTTTGTTTGTTAATTAAGTGGGTTCAACCAAGGTCACACTAAAAAAACAGGCCGTAATGCTCGTCAAGCATGACGTCACGATAGGAGACGGCAATGACGTAGATGTAATGTTTACCGTTTGTGATCAGCTGCTTGTTTTAATCTTTCCTTGGAAAATAAATAAATAAATACCTACGTCATTGCCGTCTTCTATCGTGGCGCCATGCTTGACGAGCATTACGGCCTGGTTTTTAGTGTGGCCTTGGTTCAACCCAGCAGCCTGAAGTTCAATTCAAGATGGATTATATGGATTGAAATATAGTTTGAGATTAAACATGCCTCTATTCTACAAGCTCTCAACTTTCTAAAACTAATTAGTTTTCAATGATTGTGTGCTTTTTGTGCTCTTAACATATCAAAGTTTGCAATGGATAGGGAAAAATTAATTTTTAGCTATTATTTATAAGTTAAAATAACATGTAAAAAAGTATAATTTACAGATTTTCAAAACAATTTTTCAAATACTTCAAGAATTCATTACAAAGTTTCAGTTGATCTAGTGCATAGTTTGGATCTTTGTGAATATTTTACAAATAATTTCAACTCAATAAACACTTGAATTACGCAACGAGGTTATTTTTTGTAGGTCGATGTTCACCCGGTAACCAGCTGGCAAGTGGAACCCTCTTAAGACACAAATTTCATGTACAAACAACATATACAAACAGCTGATATAATTCAAATTCCATAATCCATGGCATTTACATTTACACATTTAACATTGATTAAATCCACAAAAGTAACGTGTGTAGAACCATTGAAAATTAAAAAATGTAAATGTTGATTCCTTTTTTTATAATTGTTAATCCCTTCAGGCAGGGCTGGAGGCTTTAACAATTGACGGGATGTCAGTGACAGAAGTCAAGCAGAAACATTGGATGTCAGCTCTTGAGAGTATGAGTCCGTCACTATCAAGGGATCAGGTAGATCAATACAGATGTGTGATGGCAGGTGGCAACTGATCAGGTGAGAAAGAACTGTTTACTTTCGACAATCATAATCATTTTCTATAGTTACTGTTTGGACATCAACGCATACCTACTAACATGGAGTTTTCATAAGCCATCAAATGTCAACTGCAGCTTGATACTAGCCGTCCTAAATTTTTACGCTTCTTTACTTTTTACAACTAATTATAGTAATTTTGTCAATGCCAAAAACGGCCCATGGTCAGAACGGCCAAATGGTCAAATGATCAAAGCTTTAGATAGATCACAAAGACAAAACACACCTGACCCGCCCAACATCCACGCAATGTCATCTATAACATTTGCCAAGGTATGACTGATACTGTGATTTTTCTTCTGAAAAAAGATTATTGCGCTCCGGTCAAAGAATGTAAAAGTTGTGAACTTTCAACTTTCTCAAAAATGTTTAGAAAGGTGGTAGGTAATATAGACAAAGACACAGGAGAATAGTTGTGTCTATATAGATTTCCTGACAATGTTTACAAACAGTTAGTGATAGTGGTGATTGCCTGATTTTGTATTATTCTTTCAGTTGGGCACAGTTTCTGCCAACTTGTCTCCCCAGTTGAACTTCGGAACATTAGTGATGGAAATCCAACCATACAGAAACATATCCAAGAGAGGCACTGAAAGAAAGATGGAAAAGTTTTATGATATTATTTATATTATTACCTAAACCCATTATAAAGCAGAAAATAGTATTCAATAAAGGCAATGTTTGAGATCTAGTGATAAACAAAATAATTCCCCATATTGTTATGTTTTTGTATTTCTTAAGTTAAGTGAAAAATATAGTATATGTATTCTTATCAATTTTTATTGACCACCTAAAAACTGGCATGTAGGCCTACAACATTTTACCCCTCAAGCCTCTAAGACTATATTCCTACTGTTCGATATCAAAACCAAACCCTCACTCACAACTATCCATGCCAGTAACCTCAATAACTAAAAGTTTTGCTTTATTTTCTTCAACCTTAGGGGTAGACTTAGAACTATTATGCTTATTGGGTTTACCCTCCAATGCCAATAGTCAGACACAAAAGTGTCAGTTGTGTTTTGATATTTATTTTAATCAGTTAGTAGGCTACACATTTTACTCTCTCCCCCTTTATTTCTTACATAATATATGGAGAAAGTACTGTTTTTCCCCTTTTGAAAGTATTGTGTTTGTTCCCCTAAACCCAAAATAGTATATTTTGTATCAAGGCCGGAAATGAGGTTTTGCTGAGTTTTTTTTAAACAATCGAGAGCAGCAAAATCCTTTCAGCCCGTGGTACAAACAATATTTTTCATCATATTGAATTTTAGCCTCCTGATCTAATTTAAATACTTAAGAACTAGTATAAATACCTGCAGTTATGCAATCAAATGTGTTGCTAAATTGTAACCGGTTTCGACTCACATAGGAGTCATTGTCGGTCCAGTACAGACGTCTTCCGCTTCATTTGAAGGTTGTTAATTCATAATTAATAAATACATTGCACATGTACATGAACATTTAGGGTCAAAAATAAGGGTAGAGAGAGAGAGAGAGAGAGATACTTTATTAAGCAATCGTCAAGATTGAAAATGGCGTCATAAACAATAGGTCAGTAAGTATTTACAAATACAAAAATGTTCACAAAATCGAATGAGTCCATGTTTTTACACTTGAAAATTGGGCCAGTCCAAAAATTCTGCTACAGAAAAAAATGGTCGTTCAATCAGCCACTTGTGCAACGTCCTCTTGAAAGAACCAAGGTGAGACCTCTTCACTTCCATTGGTAGGATATTGTACAGCTTGGCTCCGGCGTATGTGGGCTTTCGCTGAAACCTCGTTGTGCGGTGTACTGTCAGGTTGAAGTCCTGGGCGTTCCTCGTGCTGTATGCGTGAAGGCTTTGGTTTCTCTTCAAATTTGCGGAGTTTGCAAGGTTGATCACTTCCAGAAGGTAAATGTTGACCACAGTTAAGATGTTAAGGTCGATGAAAGCTCTTCTACAGTTGTCTCTTTCATCAAGTCCCACCAGAGTACGAATTGCCTTATTCTGAAGTACGAGCACCCGCTTCAAATTCACCTGACTTGCAGCGCCCCAAAGAACAATGCCATAACGTAAATGGCTCTCAAAAAGAGAACTGTATGCAATTCCGACAGCGTCCATGGTGCTAACACTCTTCACTCTTCTGAGGGCGAAGATGGCAGTGTTGAGCCTCCTGCAGAGCTCGTCAAGATGGTCTGACCATGACAGCGAGCTGTCAAGTACCACACCTAAATACTTCGTGGCCTCAACACTTTCAATGTCAGGGAAAACGGACACCTCCTCCTTCCTATGACCAAAATTGAGCTGATTTGTCTTCTTTACATTGAATACGAGATCGTTCATATTACAGTACTCTACTGCCATATTCATAGCAATGTAAGATCGGACTTCCAGGTCATCTCTGTTTTTGCATGACATAAGGAGTACCGTATCATCGGCATACATTATTGACTTGCAAAAAGGCTTCGTGTAAGCGGGAAAATCTGCTGTGAAGAGGACGAAAAGCAGAGGGCCCAGGACTGATCCCTGAGGGACCCCTCGACTTACGGGCAGTCTGTCCGATCTGATGGCGTTTTGGGTTCCATTGATGTTTTGTTTTATCTCAACCACTTGTTCCCTCCCGACTAAGTAGCTCTGAAGCCACCTCAACGCAGCACCTCTGAATCCCAGATTATTGAGTTTTTTTAATATCAATTCGTGGCCAAGGCAGTCAAAGGCCTTACTTAAGTCTAGGAAAATGCCCATGACATTATCACCTGCTTCGAGTTTATCTATTATGTGCTCAAAAAGAGACACAAGAGCTGTAGAAGTGGATTTGTTCCAGGTAAATCCATGTTGCTCCTCGAGGACGATGTTGTTTCTCTCCAGATGCTTGACAATTCGCTGGAAGACAATTTTTTCCATCAGCTTCGAGAAAGTTGAGACCATTGAGATGGGTCTGTAGTTTCCCATTTCCGTCCTGCTTCCTGACTTGTAAAGGGGAATGACCTTGGAAAGCTTCATTTTGCTAGGTACATGTCCTTCCTGAAAACTTAAATTGATAATATGTAGCATAGGTCCTACAAGTTCATCCTGGCACCGCTTCAGCATCAGCGAGGACACCTCGTCAAAGCCCGACGATGTTTTATTCTTCAATCCACCTATGACGCGGAGGAGCTCATCCTTAGAAGTAGGAGTGAACTCAGTCATGTGATGGGCAATCTCCCAATCACATGACTGCACATGGTTCGTCTTTTGGTTCTTAATTTTCTCAAGTGTGACTTCAGCAATCGAGGTAAAGTAGTTATTAAATTCATTACATATGTTCACTGGGTCACTCATTACTACTCCATCTAATTTAAGCTTGACCGAGTTAGAGGGTTCTTTCTTCTGTTTTCTCTCGCTGTTGATGACTCTCCACACAGCCCTACTTTTGTTGCTTGAATCTGCTATGTAGGTGGCGTTTGCTTCTTTTCTCAGTGACCTAAGTTTCATATCATACGATCTCTTCAGTTCGTTAGCTGTATCCCTGTCTTCACTTCTTCCAGTCGAATAAACGTGTCAAGGGCATCTAGAAACTGTGCCTTCAGCTGGCCAGCTTCTACATCAAAAACTTGCTTGATGGGATTATAAGGCCTAACCCGAGCTTTCATCAGAGGACAGGATGAATTCAGAGAAAGAGTCAAATTCGTAATGAAACTGTTGTATGCCTCCTCAGAGTTATCACGCTCGTACACTGTCTCCCAACCTTGCGCTGAAAGATGGCCCTTCAGATCCCTAATGCTATTGTTGTTTATTTGTCTGCGAGTTGTCGTGATGGTAGCGTTCATCCTTGATTTGGTCGATATCCTGAACCATTGTCCAGTGTGATCTGAAATACCAGTTGAGGCAACCTGGAAATCCACCTCATTTAAGCTATCAGAAGAAATACAAAACATGTCAATCGACGATGAGGTCTCCTTGGTGACACGGGTAGGTGGAAGATTTAATCTTGAAATGTTGTAAGACATCAACATTTCTTCAAGTTGGGTTCTTTCAGTTGACGGTTTAAGGGAATCAACATTGAAATCTCCCACTATCACAATAGTATTTTTGGGTGAAACCCAACCATCCAACACTGCTGATACTGTCTCCAGAGCCGCAGCGAAGGAGTCTTTGTCTTTTCTCGGAGGTCGATAGATTCCTAATATGTATAAATTTGATCTCTTGTCAGTAGTGACAGAGACGGCCGTTATTTCACATACAAAAGGGGTGCTCAAGTGTTCAATATCTAGTGTAGCTATTTCTGTGTTGAAACCTTCTTGTATGTAGATAGCAACTCCTCCCTTAATGGCATTATCCCTACTATAAGCAGAAACCAGATTATAATTCAAAAGTCTCGTATTGACAATGTTACTTTTGTTTTGGCCATGTTCAGAAACAACTAAAATTTCAGGCTGGATGAGGTGAAGTAGATGGTTCATCCTCTCAATTTTATTGCTTATACGATCAACATTTTGATGGAATATTGTTAAACTATTTGCTGTGCTCTGTTTGACATTCTGTTTGAATTTATGAAAAATCTTGTGCATCCCTTTGTTCTTGTGGTAATACTACAACGGCATGGGACACAACGTGATCGGGAGAACTTGAGCTAATGGTTCCCTAGATCGACTTCCCTTCTTATATTTACTTTTTTTCACAAAAAAATTCATTGTCGTATATAACTTATGTAGTTTGTCTGAAATCTGGTACTAACCGTATCAATCGTTATTCGGGCGGTTTTGATGAGCATGGAGATTCACTGTCAGAAAAAACACAAGAAGATGAATCTTTGGACTGTAGTTTTCTTAAAGCCTTGATGTTAGTGAAGTTGGCTCTAAAATTCGCTTGATATATCACGTAGTTTAGTAATACAGTAGGATCATTATTTTTCTTATTAATATTAATGCCGCATTGAACAGCACTGTCCAAGATAGTTTGTCTTTTGGTGGGGTGCACTTTATCGCTGAACGTTGCTGTATAACGTTGCTGATCTATCTGAACGTTGCTGTTATGTCGCTGAACGTTGTATTGTTTGCAAATTCACATAATGCATTTATCGGTTCCACTTTGCATATTTGCAAAATTTTCCTTATTTTAAGCCACACACGTTTTTGTTTTGTTTTCACTGCTCTCCGAAAATTTCAGAATTGGTGTTAACATCACTGAGGTCAGTCAGCTATTCTAGGTTTGTGTAAGTGCAGTGACAAAAATGTAAGTTATTTAAATGGGTGATTTTTGACTGGCAACAAGCAACAACGTTTACCAATAAAGTTTGGTAAACAAAAGTTAATAAAACCACAGACAATAGACCATTACTTGGTATTTCTTTTGTCTACCTTGGCTTTGCTGATTGTTTCTCATTACTCTAGTGCTTATAATGAGGCAATAATACATAATAATAATGTCTCATAGCCCCTATGGGTCCTATGCTGTCACATGTTTGTCTTTTATGATATGGGGCTAAAGTGAAGTGAGACAGAGGTTGTATTTTTCCTGCTTTTATTTTATGACAAAACAATTTTTTTAACATCAAGAGGAAACCAAGGTTCATGTTACACTTTTAGCGAATTTCCCATATAGGGAATAAGCTATTACCGTAGTACTCATGGAAAGACCTGGACCCGGGACCGATTAATTTTTTTGTTTTGAGGTCCCTAGAGGCCAAAAACACCATCGGTTCAAATTCATATATATATATGTCCGTTAGCACGATAACTCAAGCAAAAATGATCCGATTTTGATGAAATTTGGTACAAATGTGTAAACCTACTTTTATTCGAAGGAGTTCACGAACCAGCATGATCGGACTATGGGAACGGGGCTTTTATGGAGTAAAAAAAGGTTTTTCCCATTTTTTACCCTTAAAACACAAAATTTTACAGTTTCTTTTCAAACCATTTTGTAGAGCATAAAAAAGAAATAATTTAGTATGCTGAAGCGTTTTTGTGCGCCTAATGGTTACGGAGAAAATTCCAAAAAACTAAATTTAAAATCCTCATGTTATTCTTATGGAGAATAAGTCAACTGTTGTAGTTTGCTTTTTTATGAACATATTTTGATCGAATTTGGAAAATACATTCATTTCTTACTAAACTATTAAACATAAAAAAACACCTTTTCACCTGTTGCAGCAAACCTAAGTACTCGTTAAACTAATTCTATTTAAATAGGGAATAAATATGATATTTTTAAGGAGGCATTTTAGTGTAAATCCTATCAGGCTAATGGAAATTCGCTTAGTCTGCAGGTTTGCTGCGGTGGGGTGTATTTTTGTAAAAAAGATCAAAAGTTTACATTTTTGTCTCATATTAGCCCCCAATGACTTTACACATCCGCCTATGCTTTTAGAAATAAAATTCTACTTTTATGGACTTTACAAGTGTTTATGGCTTTTAAATTTGGTACAGGTAAGTAGTGGATATGTCATTTTGGTTTTGATGAATTTTAAATCCTGCTGTTTGAGCCAAACTTATCAAATTTTAAATAACATTTTCACATAAATGATTTCCCTTATCTACAAATCAAATCAGCTTTCTACTAAAGCGCTGTTCATGGAGGAATTTTGAACTGAACTATGATGTCATCGATGCCTCATTCATACCTCCCGTAAGGTCTGACCCGTGTGTGGTTATACAAGGGTTATAGCGCCTCGTTTTCCTCTTCCAGGAACTGATAAAGAACCTTTTTAGAGAAGGAGCGGGGGTGTGACGTCACTCTTCTCTTGAGGGAACACCATTAACGTAACGACTAAAAGAGACCATGATTTCATCGGTGTTTGTGGCATAGTTTATAGCGTCTCGGACCAAGGCCCCACTAGAAAAACAGTTGTTTTTTCTAGTGGGGCCTTGCTCGGACTGGTAAGTAAGTAAGAAGTATCCAAGTAAGGTGATCTGGAGGTTTCCGGTTCGAATCCCGCCGGAGAGACACTAACTTTTTGTCCAAGATTTTGGTTAGAATGCGAATACTTGACTATGAATTTGAGGCATTTATAATTTTATTTATGAACATAACTATTTTTTAAAATTAGTAAACCTTCATTCAATTTTTATCTTATATTTTTTTTATATTATTGGCAAGTTTAGTTGGTTAGGTTATAGGTTATGACAGTTGAATTCTACAATTCAAATTTTTTAAATCAATTTTATGATTAAAAAGTTGATTTTCTTACTAAAAAATTATAAAATAAATTTAATGATGTTCTAAAATCGACGTGAGGGGCTCTCCCACAATCCCCCACTCCTTCGTAGAAAAGGTTCTCATCAGTTTCTGGAAGGGAAAATAAAACAGAGAGGCTAACGTGCTCGCTCACGCTCTACGCTTCCGGCTTCCATTCCATCCATCCTGCCGGCTTCCGCAAATCCGCATCCCCCGGCCCCGGCTCACAATCACACAGCAGCACAGCCAAGCCACACTCACTCACACTGACACTGAAAGACACTCCAAGTAAGTCAAGTCCAAACAAGCGAAGCACACTTCTAGCACATCGACACTCTCGTTCCAGGAATTCTTTCATTTCTTCTGTAAAGTTTGTTTAAATACGACAACGGACAAGTAGAAGAAGAGAGGTTTAACAACTAACTTCTACTTGCCACTTCAGAAGTGTAGTGGTAGCCTAGGCCTAGTATAAGTCAGAAGCAAGGTAAGAGACTAGAAAAACGGTATAGGCCTAGTTGTATCACTGTATCTACCTAACATAAGGCCTTAGCAGGAATGTCAATTTGTCAAATGGAAATGTAGGCTAATTCGTGAGATTTGATTCAATTCAAATTCAATTTCTCATGACAAGATCGATTGCATCACAGACAAAGGAAACAAAAAAACAACTTTTGTTTCCTTAGTCAATGATTGCATGTAATTACCTCAAGATCAATAAAAATGTCGTCTTATGATGTACTTAGCCTAGCCTCGTACCACCCTCCTACATACAAAAAATACCAGTCATAGGGAAAGGAAATTTGTGTCTAGGTAAGTTAGCCTAGTCAGCAGTGAGGGTATTTTGCTGTTCACAAATCAAACTAGGCTAGTAGAAATTGGCTCTTGCCGTTGATATGAAATAAATAACTTAATTAGGCGTACTTGTACAGTAAATGAATTAACAAAACAACCTTGGACTAGGTACCGGTACCTAACTTGGGCCTATAGGCTAACCTAGATTATCACATTCACAGAGGATACGCATCCAGTAAGTTAACCGGACGTGAATTAGGCATCCGGCAGTTAAGAACTGTCATAACCTAACCTAACCAACCAAACTTGCTGATAAGTTAGTGAAAAAATTGAATGAAGGTTTACTTAAATTCTGTTCATAAAATTATAAATGATAAAAATTCTAACAAAAGATATAAGTTACTACATACCTAAGTTAACTTAAGAAGAAATGGCATTCAAAGCAAAATCTTTGACACCGACGGGATTCTTGGGTATCAGCCGAGCACTAAGTTATCCACTACACCACGAACACTGATAACTGTAAATCGTATTGTTGTGGTAATGGCGTTCCGGGATCCCACAACCCGGTGACGTGACTGCTAGACGCTTAATCCACGTCCGGTTACTGGACGCGTATCCTCTGTGTATCACATTTCTCTAGTCTATTAAGCCTAATTGCTTAACCCTTTGAGTGCCAACGTCCGGGGAACCGGACGTTTTTAAAACGAGCCAAAAGTGCCGACGTCCGGCCGACCGGACGTTTTTAGAACGAGCCAAAAGTGCCAACGTCCGGCTGACCAGACGTTTCGTAATGATCGAACAGTTGTCATAACAACCGAATGGATACTCGGATTCTTTTAACCCATATATTAACATTGAGTCGAAAGTTACTAGATGCGATAAGTACATCGATTTTCGTTGGTCGAAATATCGAAAATTTGATTTTTACAAAATTTTAACCTAAAAATCGCCAGATCGCGCTCGGCATTTTTAGCGCGACCTTCGGGAAAAATCATCGGCATTTTTTGAGCGTTACTTTTATTTCTTGCCTGGCACTCTAAGGGTTAAGTAATTGATTTTACTTAGTTCTTGTTAAATGAACTTAAAGAAATGTAGTTCCTCGACTTCTTAAAACGTGTTCCATTATATTTTGCTTTGTGCCTAACCTAAGTTAATACCTTGGTAAAAGTTACTAATAACTTAAGTTAGTTAGGCACCTCCAAAAGAATTTTTAATTTTGATAGCCTATCTTACTTTATAGTTTTTTACCTCCTGAATCCAAATATAGGCCTACCTACCATTTTTTTTTTTCACAGTGAAAGGTTATTAACTAAGGATATCGCTGTTTAGCCTTCCATCGGGCGCATCACGGAAGGGCTTACCTCCGGCCCCGGGTCACTATATATTTGGTTATAAAAACCATAGGTTGCGTTTGCAGGGCTGCCGCCTGACTAACAAATGATTCATTTTTCAATCAGGCCTACACCATAGGGGTTTTATTTCACATACTAAGTTTATTGCATTTTTTCTAATAGCTTCGTCAAAATAAATTGTCCTTGTATGAAATGATTTTTTACATAAGACCAAAGGTTTTTCTATGTCACACACTGAGTTATTGCATTTTTTGTTGTTTATACAATAATTTAGTGCCGTACTGTATATGTAGGCTATAAAAAGTATGTTTTTTATTATCTACAGAACTTAACTTATGTACCCTATTTTTATTGTTTACTATAACAGTTTCTATTTTATAAACAACTTAAGTAATAGTTTTGTAATGGGAGGAGGAAGTGTTTGGCAATGTTGTGTGAGTAGGCTGGTAATGTTGTTGAACAATAACTTGTGCTGAACTACAGAAGGCTGTTGCTTTAAGTAGGCGGCCAGCGCACTTACTTGATCAGGGTGTCAATTTTGGTGGGTAGTGTTTGTGTGGTGCACCGGAAGACAGGGTCCTGCTGGGGGAGCTGGAGCCGAAGGCCTTTAGCCTTGGGTGCAGGTAAGGCAATGTTAAGGGTTTTCATATACTATTGAATAAGCCTAAGTTAGTAAAAAAATGCTGTGATTGTTTGCAGGATGTCGCTAGGCCCCGGTTCCGCGGCTAAGGCTAGTGGAATGGAAGTGGTTGTGGCAGGTGCAGAAGATGATCCAGATTTTATCACCTTTCTGTTTGATCCTGAAGAGCAGTACAACTGCTACTTCGTAGTGGGAAACCCTGAAGTTGGAGACACGGTAAACTAATAATCAGTGTTGGGGAAGCTACTTTTAAAATGTAGCTAGCTACAGCTACTGCTACATTTCCAAAAAAGTACAGTAGCTTAGCTACAGCTAAAGCTACAGTTCCGAAAAAGTAGCTAGCTACAACTACAGCTACAATGAAATGTAGCTACAGCTACAATTTTAGCTACTTTCCCAAAGACGTTACTTTTTATTCCACGCACATTAGGTAAATGTAAAATTAATTGCAACAACATTTTTATTGAACAAACACTTAAAATAAGAAATGTCAATATTGTATCTAACATTACTTGGGAAAAAAATTATTCCTAGATTTTATTTAACATGTTGGCATTATAAACCTAACATTACAACAACAGCAAATAGTTGGGTGTCCCATCATATTTAGTACTTATTTTTAAATATTGCATTATTTTTAAGCATCTTATATGTAAATTTCATTAAGTTCAAAGGACATACAACCAAACTATATTTTAAAAGCTCATTTTATTTCTTTAAAATAGATTCATTTATAGATGTCTTATATCAACAATTAAGACCACTAAAACTGTAAAACGATTATTTAAAAATACTTTTTTGTGTTACAGAGCCTAGCCTACTGAAATTGGAGTTTATTGCCTTTCTTTACTTTTAATGTTAAAAACGACATTGCTATAAATTTCAACCATAGTGATAAGTTACTTGTTCTATGAATAACACTTTTCAATGACAAGAAATCGTGCTTTATTGTCAATATGCATAGGGCAAATAGTGCTTCAACCTAGTTGGTACAGAAAACAGTATTCAGCAACTTATCCTGAAATCGGCTTTTAATTTAAACATGTTGAAATTTGTAAAGTAAAAATAACATGTAGGCCTACTTGGCTATGTAACAATTTGGCTATAGTAGGCTTAACAGATATATTCCTAATAATTGAACTTGGAACTTTGTATTCGTCTTAAACCATAGCATAGCCTAGGAATAGTCCTATACAAGAGCTGTTAGCAGGAGAAAACTATGCTATTTTTTCAATGTAAGTTTCATGTTATATGGAGATTTTTTCGTTACAATTATCATGTAGTCTAGGCATATCTTAAATCTCATCAGGTAATTTCCTCTTTGTTAATTTAGTTAACCTTTGAAAAATCTTTGTAATCTAACTAAGGAAGGGCTTGTGATGATGAACCACAATCAACAGCTGATCAAGCAAAGGTTGATAGACCAGATTTCTCATTATTTTAAGGTTTAGTGTTGGTTTCCATTCAAACCCAAGTTAAAACACTATCGATATAACAAAGAAACTAAATTGATTACTAATTTCCCTGTCAATCACTTGCAAGCATTCAATAGCTTGTCTTGTCACTGGTACCGGTAACGTTTAAACGTCGTCTGCATCTAGCGATTTTATTTTATCTGACAGTAATCATAGAGTAGTAAATTAAGGAAATGAGAGCTAAAAATGTGGATAACACTCATGTAATGGCCTCCATGTCCACACAATGTTGTAATAGGGAATGAAACGGCTGCAACCAGCTGTATGAAGCCAAGAAAGTAGGCCTAATTGTTTTGAAAATCTCAGTTTGAAAGATGTTGTTTCACGTAAGGTTGAGGTTATGGTAAAAATCACTATCTCAAACAATGTTAATGTAGCGAGAAAAGTAGCTAAAATTCCGCTACAACTACTTTAAAAATGTAGCTAGCTATAGCTAAAGCTACAAAATCTTAAAAGTAGCGACGCTACAGCTAACGCTACAAAAAAAGTAGCGCGCTACTGTAGCGTCGCTACTTGTAGCGCGCTAATTCCCAACACTGCTAATAATACAGTTAAAAAACATCTGTTTATAGGTTGCAGCCTACTTAGCTCTTGCTGAAAATATTTTAAAATTAGTAAATGGAATAAAATGAAAAATACTTTATTCCATCAAAAACACAAATATTTGTTACACGGAATTGAAGAAACAGATGGATGTGGGGAATGAGCTTCAACAGAACTCAAACATCTTATTTTATAGAAAATTTACTTAATAGGCCTAAGTAAAATTATAAAATTCACACACACACACACACACAATACACTTCAACTCAGTTGCACCAGGACATCAGGCGGCTGCTGGCTCTACAGTTCCATTAGTTAGCCGTCTTTGCTCTGTCCCTGCATGTCCTAGGAACCTTTCGCTCACTCACAGGCACGCACACGCACACAAACAACACAGCCTGACAGCCATACATCGTTGTATTTGACTGTGAGTGACGGCGTTAGAAGGAATACATGGATACAAAATAGCTGTCGATATGCCTGCGTCTGACTTCCACTAACCATTTGTTTAATTTTTTTTAATATTTTAGCAGACTGCACTATTATTCTAGCAGGCTCCGGATTTTTAAGCTGAGTGGGTAATTTAAAAAAATAACAGTTGCAATGTAGGCCTACTGAGGAGACCTTTTATTAATACTTCTTGTGATCTTAGGTAACTCTTTCCCCGTGTTCAAAGCAAATTTTGTAAGATAGTTGTGAGAAGTTTGTTTAAAGAGGGAATTTTTGTTTTTGAAAATGTATACAGGGTGTCCTTAAAAACCGTTTCACAGGACTTTGGAAAATGAAAAGGAAGAAAAAAGTTAATGTGAAAGGTACATCCAAAAATGCATATTTACCCAGTTATCCGCCATTTTTTTAGTAAAAATATTTTTATTTGTGAAGTTTTTCATTCAATGATTATGAAATTTGGTAAACATGTTAATATACACAAGACCTATTATAGAAAAAATAATAAAGTTGTTCCGATTGTAAATTTCAAAATGGTGGCCGTTTGAATTTTTATAACTTAAATAACTCAAAAACGGCTAATTCTATGAAAAAATGTCAAGAATATGTTTTTTAGCATTTGTCACGATTTTTTAGCACCTATCAAACGATACCAAGATCAAAAATATCGAATGACTAACAACTGAAATGGAACCTTTTCAGCTGTAGGACCAGATACAATTAAGGGTTCCCTTCCCAACTAACTTTGCCTTATTCTTACAAAAAAAAACGTTATATTTCAGTTGTCTTTTCTTTTCTCCCATCTTTTTGATCTTGGTATCTTATCTTATGACAGGGAATTGGAAATGATTATTCTTGACGTTTTTTCATAGAATTAGCCAGATTGAGTTATTTAAGTTATAAACATTCAAACGGCCTTTTGAAATTTACAATCGGAACAACTTTATCATTTTTTCTATAATAGGTCTTGTGTATGTTAACATGTTTACCAAATTTCATAATCATCGAATGAAAAACTTCACAGATAAGAATATTTTTTAATAAAGAACAAAATGGTGGATATCTGGGTAAATATGCATTTTCGGACATACCTTCACATTAACATTTTTCTTCCTTTTAGTATGAGGATTCATTTCCCAAAGTCCTGAAATGTTTTTTATGGACACCCTGTAAAATCAATGATCTTATATTAAAGCTGTGAAAGATTAAAAACTTTGAACTCGTCAAAGACATGTTCTGAGGGGTAGCGGTGAGGTGTCCGTAGAGCAATTTTTATTATGGCTTTTTGAATAATTTCGATAGGGGCCAGAATAGCCACCACCCCACGCTACGTTCCCAAATTGTAGAATAGACTGTATGTTTGCATGGTAAATGTTTTTTAGAAGAGTTAGGAAAAACAAAAATGAATTTACGTAGTTTACATCTAATTTGATTTATGTAATGAAACATAATGACACCAATATAAATCAATGACACCAAGCTCATTGATCAAATTTAGTAAAACTTAATTAATGTGGACTACAGTTCCATGTAGTCTATAATTGAGGAAGAAATGCAGTGCTATTTCAGAACTATTACGACAGTTTACTTAATCTCATTACCAAGTGATAGCTGGTCTTAGTCAGTAACAAAGCTACAAAAGGCATCACACTTCATTCTACACTCATCCTTCACTCACATTTAGGGCTAAAATACACACATAGGGGGTATCCCCATCTTAAAAGCAGTATCTGTGAGTTGCCAACTGAAAACTGACATGAATGCTTCAAATTCATCCATCAAAAACTTTGTTAGCACGGTTATTCAGAATCAATACTGTTCATCCTAAAACAGTTAACACCCACATGAAATATGTAGACAATAGTGACACTCTGACAATGTCAGTTCTTTTATCTTTGCAAGAATTTCAGTTATTTTTACTATCATCTCTGTTCTCTCCATTTCTGGAAAACTTTCTCTTCAGGCTATACTATTTTTCTAGATATTAGTAATTTTTGCCAAGATATTAATATTATTTAATATATATATATATATATATTTTTTTTTTGTCTTTTCCACAACAATCAAGTTAGAATACAGGCTTGATTTATTTTGCTATCCTTTCAGAGGAAACTTTTTTGTAATTTTTATAGTCTAGATAAGACTCCTGCGCTCACAGACGGATGTTTCTTTTCTTATCTTGGGTGTGAACCACTTGATAAGTAAAAATACCCCCGCCGCAGCAAACCTGCCGACTAAGCGAATTTCCATTGGTCGGAAGTGATATTCTATTAAATCTATTTAAATAACCTTAGGTTTAACGAGTACCTAGGTTTGCTGCTACAAGGAAACTAATAAAGTGTGTTTTTTTTTGTAAAATATTACTAGCTTAGTATAAAATAAATAAAATTGCCAAGTTTAATCAAAATATATTCATCAACAAGAAAACTACAGCACTTTACAATATTCTCCATAAGAATAACATGGGAAATTAAAATTTACAATTTTTTAAATTTTCTCCGTTACCAATTACCGTACAAAAACGGTTGTTTTTTATGCTCTTTAAAAAGGTCCATAGAGAAATTGGGAAATTTTGTGTTTTGAGGGTCAAAAATGAGAAAAACTCATTTTTACCCCATAAAACCCCCTGTAAAACACCATTCCCATGGTCCGATCATGCTGGTTCGCGAACTCATTCAAGTTTATCCCACCTTACATCTTTAAACCGAATGTCATCAAAATCGGACAAAAATTACTCAAGTTATCGTGTTCATGGACACATATATGTATAAACATTTGAACGAATGGTGTATTTGGCCTCTGGGGACATCAAAATGAAAAAGTAAATCGGTCCCGGGCCTAGGTCTTTCCATGCCACCTACGGTAATAGCTACTTCTTTATAGGGAAATTTGCTAAAAAACTGATCACTCATTTGTAAAAAAAGTTCTAATGATAAAAGCTACCATAAAAAATGTACTTTGAGAACTTTTAATCTTAATAGAGTTCAGATAAGAAAACTTCATAATACAGAAGTTTACAACAAGCGTAAATCATGAAAATTAGAATGATTTTTTTGTAAGAGTAACTTATTGCATTTGCCACTTAATATTTCAGCATATTTAGGGTTGCAATGCAATTTATAATTCTGATGGTTAGGATTAATTTAATCTATTCATTTCCTTCTAACTCGGCAGATCTGTATTTTGGTAACTCGGTTACTACATGTTTCCTACCAATTTCCCCGATTGAGAGGCAAGTAAGAGACATGTAGGCCTAGTCAGCAGAAATATAGACCAGGAATTGTACGAGAATTTTGTTGAACAAGAAATGGCAGTGAATTGTACTTTAATTTGGTATGGGCCGAGAGTTCATTCAATATCCTATCGCCGACCCTCCATTCATTGACTGCATTCAATTGGTTCTCTTTCAACTTAACAAAATTGTATTTACCGGTGAGGGGGTGACGAGTGTTACCGCAACTGCAAGAGACGATTACGGTATCCCTGAGGCTGCAAGATAAAGCAACGAGTGGTACCACGGAAACAATCACAGTATAGCTGAGACATAGTATCGGGGGAAAAATCTGCTTGCAGGCTGTAGGTTGGTGACTTTTGGTGTAGATAGACCCACAAACACCACATCTTACAAAATCCTTCATAAAAGTCAGTTACCCCTGTTGCAGCTAACCTGCAGCCTGAGGGAATGTCCATTGACCTGATTTAACTACACTTGAATATTTGCTTAAACATTTTACAGATTTTTTGTAAGCTTAAAAATAACATCATGTGTACTTATGTTTGCTCTTTGCTGCTTAACAAAACAAGCAGGGGATAAATAAATAGCCAATATTTATCTGGTGATAATTTGTTTTCCCATGAAAACTATTTATTCTTCATCATCAGTTAGTTATTGTTTGATTGCAGGAGAGGATCGGAGTGGTAAAAAAGATGCTTCTGGCCCACTCTGTGGTTTTCAGAGCAGAATTGCAAACCTCAAAGATAGCAGAAAAAAATGATGTTAAACTGCCTGATGTCTTCCCCCAAACTTTTAAAAACTTATTAAGGTAAGTTAAATCTCCCGGCCAATCAGAAAAGTGTTTGAATAGTTGTGAGATATTGTGGACATTTAAAATTACTTAAATCATTTGTTTTCAGATTTGTTTATGGCTACGATAACACTCAAAACTTGAGCTTTGATGAAGCAGACAACTTGTTGTACGTTGCAGACAAATATTGGATGTCCAAGTTAAAAAATAGACTTGCAATCCGTCTGATGTCTTTGTTGAACCTAACCAACATCTGCAGCCTGATGAATAACCCCGCTTGTTACACCGTTCTCGAGCTAAACTCAATGATTAATGAGGTAAGTTTGTACAAATTTGTATAGCTCCAGGATTGTGTTATATGACATGGCTATATAGGCTATACTTCATCATACATGATCCCTACCTCTCATGAATTGTCTGATGAGCAGTGGCGGATCCAATGGGGGGGACAAAGGGGGTGACCGCACCCCTCAGGCATATATAAACATTTTTTTAATGCATGTACAGTAGCCTATTGTCAAAATTTTGCCGAAATCGGCGATGATGATAATGATGTTCGGTTACTGCAGGGGTTTTACCGTGACTGCAGGAGTTGTTTTTGATTTTGCCGCAATCGTGGAAGATGATGATGTTAGTTACCGCGGGGGTTATTCAGGGTTTTGTCATGACCGCCGGAGACAATAAAGGTGTATATACGACCGCGATCAGCGAAGACGTTGATGACGTTTCCGTGACTGTGAGAGCAGGAGATGATTCGAATTTAGTCACGAACGTGGAAGGGAACGATAATGTCTATTCGACCGCTAGATGTTCATGATTTTACTGGGATTGCGGAAGACAATGATGGTGTTCCGTTACCGAAAGAGTTATTCAGGGTTTTGCTGTGACCGCGAATTGACGATGTGGGGGGGGCTTTGCCTCTAATCTCACCCACCCCTCTATCTATAGCTGAATCCGCCACTGCTGAGTTTATTGGTAAGTTCTGATCGTAAAATTTAATTTTCAAGCCAAACAAAATTTGTCATACCTACCTAGTAAATTATATTTAAATAATTAGAAAAAAATAATGATGTAATTTAAAAGTTCTGAGTTAACGTCTACATACTGGGTTAAAGTTTTTCAAGGCGATTGAAGAGAGTTGAGCATGTTTGAACATTTTAGCGAATTTTCCTATAGGGAAGTACGTAGTATAGGGGGCACGGAAAGACCTAGGCCAATTGCAAACTTAATTAACTCATTAAATCATTAAACTCAAATTAAATTTACCCATTAAATCCAATGTTATTTAAACAGGGATGAAACATGTCTTGTTTATGGAAATATTGTAGTAGGCTATATATGAAATCAGATAAATTGAAATTCACTTAGCAGGTTTGCTGCTGCAGGGTTATTATTCCTTTATACCCTACCTTATTTAAAAAAAGTGTGCATTAAATTTCAATTTGATTTTTTTAATATTCACTATGTATTGTTATAACATATATTTTACCAGTAATAACTTCCTAATGTTGTGCTGTAACCCCTAATCTTAAAGTCTATTCAACCTCTGTGCTATCCGAAATTCTATATCGAGGTAGTCTCGCTCGGTCCCTACAACCTCGGTTAGTCGGGAGTGAACTGTGTTTTTCGTCAAGTAAGTAAAGGTTACATAGTACAATAGGCTACTGAATTGCTATTTACCTCTAGCAAGGTTGAATTGAAATTATTGTTCTTCTATTCAGATACTCCAGGCGGAAACAGAAAAGGTTTTGGCTAGTCCTCAGTTTCCTGACTTGTCTCCCCTCGGCTTTCTAACAATCCTGCAACAGGAGGTGTGCAATGTACCTGAAATTGACCTCTGGACTTCTGCCATTGAATGGGCTACGCATAGAGGTAATCAGTGTTCTCACACACAATTTGATGCGTTTCTAAATATTTTTATAAAAAGATAGGGCATTTGCCAGGAATTATTAAGGAAATTGACAGGAAAGCAGGCTTACCTTTAAAAAAGTGATGTTTTAAAACATGATGTTTTATGTGTCTCTATGGACTTATTTAAAGGTAAGCCTGCTTTCCTGTCAATTTCCTTAATAAATATTTTTATAGTATTTCAATAACAATTCCTATTTCAATTTTTTAAATTGATAATTGTTTAATTTTGTCTCAAGATTTTATTTATGCTCTGCCACAGACAGGGAAACTCCTCATGATTTTCAAATTGACTAATACGTCTATATAACAATACACTAGTAAACCCATCACCCTTCATTTGTAACAAGCCTGACTCACACATTGTTAACCATGTCAGACAACACTCCTGCCTGAGCCAGGGCCGATTTACCAAATAGGCACGTAGGCTTGTGCCTAGGGTGCGAGATAATTCCATTTTTTAGGGGGCGCCAAAAAATTGGAAAATAAAAAAATGATGGTTGTATTTGCATGTGATTGCGGTAAACTTATGATAATTCCTTACAGCCGTATTAACATCAATAATCGTCTCCCGTGATTGCCGCAAAAAATTCTGACTATTTCCTGCCATCGTGTAGACATAATCGTCCACATTTTCATAACTTATAGGCAATATATGAACATATCCTGCGATCTTGAGGAGATTATAATGGTCTACCGCAAATGAGGCAAAAATCTGATTTTTTTCCCGCGGTCATGTAGACATTATCATCGTCTTGCACGATCGCCGTAAAATTCTGATTATCCATATTGGCTGTCAAGAAATCATCATATAAAAAAAAAATCATCATGAAATCATTATATCGTCTCCCAAGGTCGTGTGGACAATGGACATAGTAATCGTCTACTGCGATTGCAGAAAAATGTTAAACCATATCCTTGCAGACGTGTGGATATCATCATCATGAGTGTAAAATTTCTACAAGATTATTTCCCAATGAAGATATAAGAAGATGACCTGCAATTATGTTTGCTGTTAGCTGTACGGCGATCGCGGCAAAATTCTAATCATCCCTTGCAGGAGTGTGTAGACAATAGACATATTTTCGTCTCCCGTGGTCACAGAAACATCACTGTTGTCATGCACAATCGTGGTAATTTGAATATTCTAAGAATAAGAATAAGAATCGTTTATTGCCGTTAAACATGTACATGCAATGGGCAAAGTCACATTTTTAAAATATCTTAGCCTACTTAAAAATAAACAGATGTATAGGCCTAGACTTTAACACAGAATGGTAACATTGAATCGTTGAAAGTTATTTTCAAGAACTCGTTAACACTATACATGGGGTTTTCCACTAACCAATCTGACAAAACTCTCTCAAATTTACTATTACTAACTTCTTTTGCGCTATGAGGCAGTTTGTTAAACAAATTAATACTAAGAACATTGAAAGACTTGAGGGTTTTACTTAACCTACAATGTTGCCTATAAATATGATGATTAGATCTTGTGAAATGGTTGTGGATTTGGTTTGACAAAGTGAGGTTATCTAAATTCTTCTTAACATAACATAAACACACAAAAATATATACATTTATCACAGTTAAAATCTTGGCTTGTTTGAACAAGGGCCTACAGTGCTCATCAGGGTCTACATTAAATAAAATCCTCACAGCCTTTTTCTGGATCACTAAAACTTCACTTATTTTTTAACTATTGCCCCAGTACAAAATAGCATAGAGCAAAACACTATGAAAAAAAGCAAAATAACAAGATCTTAAGTAATGACTAGGTAGGCTAAATCTAAGGCGACGCAACATGTGAACAACTTTGGACAGCTTTGAACAAACCTTAGTAACATGCGTATCCCAAACTAACTTAGGATCAAGATGGACACCTAAAAGTTTAACGCTATTGTCATCATCTGCCTCTTTCGGTGCTCTTACGTCTAGAGAGAAAGTTATATTCTGTGTCTTATTCAAGTTAATGAGAAATTTGTTAGCTGCATACCATTCAGCTGCCTCTTTAAGAACTACTTCATTCATGGTGCAACAAAGGTCATTAAAATTTTTCTCGCTTCTAAAAAAGGTCGCATCATCAGCAAACATGACAGTACTAGCAGAGACATTATCAGGCAAGTCGTTAACCATAACCAAAAATAGGAATGGGCCCAGGACCGAGCCCTGCGGTATACCGTACTCAACCTGGGTAGTGACTGACATTGAACCCTTAACACTAACTTTATGTCGCCTATTTGTTAGATAGGATTCAAAAATTTTGATTTGAGGACCGACTACCCCATAATACTCAAGTTTTTTTCAATAGTATGTCCCGGTCAACGCAGTCGAAGGCCTTGCTCAGGTCACATAACGAAGCTCGAGTGGCTAAGCCTCGCTCAAAACCCTCAAATAGGGTTTTGTCAACTGTTATCTTAATATTTGTATATATTTATTATGTGTAAACTATTTATAATGCATGATTTGTACTGACATGTCAGATATTCATTGCTGATATTCAGCCTCTGTATTATGAATTTTTGTGATGAATACATTGATTTGATTTGATTTTGATTTGATCACATTACATACTTACAATTAACTAGTGGCTTGTAGGGGCAATAGCCCCTTTGGGTGAATAGGACCCCCCCTAATATTTTTGTAAGTAAATATACAGAGATATCCTTTTGGTGGTCTTACAATCTTAGCAGGAAGTTTCATTTTTTTATCTTAACACTTTTGAGTGTCCCCCAAAGAGGGGGATTTTGGGGGCAACTCAAAACTTTTAAATGTAAACCCTCTTCAAGTGACACCTCATTTTGAAGTGTTTACAAAAACTTAAAGAACTGTGAAAACCAGAGTTCACTATCTCTCTTCTGTCCATAATCGTAGCCAATATTACAACTAAAATATAGACTACTTCGTACTTTACTTAACATTTTATATTTATTCAGTGCTCTATACAGTATATCGCAAGCTACAATATAATGTGTGTACAATGACACGTGGTCGTGGTTACTGAAATAATACTGAAAGATTGTATCTGTCTATCTTTGTAGCTAACAATGATAAATAAACAAGAGCAGTCTATTCTTGTGATCAGAACGATAAGCACAGATGTGAGAGGAGATAACGATAATAGTAAACAAAAGAGTCACTTCATTGTGGATAGTAACCTCCGGATTGCCAAATAGTATTAAAAAGGTTTAAATACCTGCTATCAAGCAATCCGTTTAATTGCAGTCGCAACTTGTAGGTAACGGAATAAAATTCCACAAACATTTATTTTCAGTAATCTATAGGGATAGTTTTGCTTCAACATATTGTTTTCCAAAAATTTTCCAGAATATCAATTTTTTTATTAGCCTGCAAGTTATTAAGTTTAGTTGCCCCCTAAAGGCCTGCACCCCAATGCACTGCATTGGTTGCATTGGTGTTAGTTACGCCATGTGTTAAATCTAATGTGATCGAAATAGGTAAAATGACTTGTCTATGGAAAATTTTAGTAAAAATCCTATCATCCAAATTGAAATTTGCTCTGTCTTAAGGTTTGCTGCATCAGGGGTATTTTTGTTTGTTTTACCAATTGTTAGCACAATTTTATTAGGGTAGCTTTTACTCTTTTCATCAAAAGATCAATTTCAGTTTCAGGAGAGTCGAAAAATGGAGAAGTCTTGAGGGATGAGTTGAATGACCATCTTAAACACATTCGAATCTGTACATTGTCTGACAAAGATTTGATGGCTCAAGTGGTACCTTCAGGAGTCCTGACATATAATGAACTCAAGTTGATCGGTGACACTCGCAGAACTGAGAAAGTACAGCCTGACTTGACAACAATCTGCAACAAGATTGAAAAGAGGCAAGAACCGTTGTCGGAATTGATGGAACAAAGATTGAGCCTAAATACTGTATATGGTAACATTACTAATACGAAAATAACTATCAATACCAAAGGAGTCCCAATACAGTTGTGCTCAGTAAAGCTTTATAGCTCCAGTACAAATCAGCACCAATGCAACTGCACAATAACATTACAAAAGGGGACAGAACCACCTACTGAGATGAGATACCAAGGACTGATCGATGGAGCTTCCAACAGGGCCATTCCAATCATTCTTGATGACATGAGGAATGTGTGTTTGTCTCCAAATTCAACATATTTAGTCAAACTCTCATTTTGTTGTGGACATAGTCATTCCCATTACTATTGGTCAAAATCAATACAAAATGGGAAACACTTTGACATTGGATTTCAGCTCTATTCTGGATCCTACTATGTTACCCCCATAGAAACAATATGTTATAAAACAGCAAGAAAGAACAATGGTGATCTCTGAGGAGAACAATAAAATTATCTTGGCCTGTTTATCCTGATAATCCGTTTTGGTTGTTTCTTGGTAAAAAGATATGAGAGAATTTTTTTAAGACTTAATTTATCTGTCTGTTTCACACAAAAAATTGTTGAAAGATTTATGTACCTCTGTTACTATAAATTCTATTCTATGGCACTGTAAAATATTTTTTTATAAAACTGCAAATTGTACTCTGTAGTGGATAAGTAAATGAGGAACTAGTAAAACACAGCTTCCAACTGATGTAAATGTTAAATACATTTTGTTAATTCAGCTAGTAAAACTAACTTGTAAATTACTGCAAGCACCTGTTATTAAACATTACTATAAACTAACGTCTTGCCTAATTATAATAATATCCCCTTTATTTATTTTTATTATGTTCCTATAGCATTTGATGTTATTCTAGTACCAAAGAAACTAATTATTAATTTATTAACTAAGTATTCATTTTGAAGCAACTTAAGGCACATTTTATGGTACGCAAAACCAGGCTAAAACCATATTATGTATTAAATAGTTATTTTCCTAGTCACCTGACAAAGTGGGATTCCATGCAGGGATTATAGTACAGAAAGTTGCTAATTGCTGCACTAACTTACTTTTGTCACACTGTTTTTTTTTTTTTTTTTTTGCACGTCCAGTATTCCAACCAAACAACACAAAGCAGTGTGCTTTTATTAGGCACGTAATATGTGTACGCTTGAAATTAAGTTGACATTAGATACTATGACTACGATCACCTGTTACAGTGTTTTGCATTTTGTTTAACGATTGGATTTAACCCCAACCTAAAACGTGTTTAGTGTTTGAAAGACTAATTATTTCTATACTTTACAATAACTGATATACTTTACAATAACTGAAGGAAAAATATAATGTGTAGCACAAGTACAAATTGCCTTTGCTGCATCCGAGAAAAAAATGATATCGTCCTGTAATCCAGCTATTGGAATTATGGACATTTTTATATGCATGATCTGTGGATGCGATACTATTAAACATTTTAAGGATAGTCTGTAAAACAACACTATAAAGAAAATTTTTTACCGTGCATGGTTTGTATATTTTAAACACTCTTCACTATGTTTATAAAGATAAAACACTGAAGTGTTCCATTAATACAATACAAGGTGGAAAAATCTTATTGTAAAAAGTCATCATCGGCTAGAACTTTAAAAAATGAGCCTTTATATACTAAATCATCTATTATTATTATACTAGGGGTTGTCCAGTGGTCGAAAACTCAACCAAAAATATGTTATGTACAGACTTCTCAATTTTCACCCCATGCTGTAAATAAAACACGTGATTGGATTTTCCATTTCTTTTGATTTACTGTTCATATTTTGTTGTTATTTAGGTCACCAGCATGGGAATACTTAAGGCCCATGGTTATTATTTATAATTTTTAAATTCATTTTACGTGCTTATTTTTGAATCTATTTTAATTTCCGCACATCAACATGAAAATATCTTTTTAACGCAGTATGTGTGGATATTCCCCGTGATGCACATGAGCTGAGAAAAAAGTTTTATAGAAACATGCTTGTCTATTAATATAGATAGATATTTAATAGACCAACATGTATTTTGTGATCATTGTTTTTTGTTTTGAAGCTGCTACGCATTCAATCACCAAGTTTAAGGCAGTGGCGTCATTTCACCAAATCCTTGGGGGGGGGGCAAACACTCCACTATGCACAAATGCCACCCTGCCCCCCCCCCCCCCCCAAATGACGCCCCTGGAAGGTGTCGTTGGATAGGTTGTTGCACCTAGATTTTCCATCAAACGGAACATTTTTTAAATTTGATCAGGGCTCTGTCCCAGTGGCCTCAAAGTTCCTCTGTTATCCCTATGGAGAAAATATAAATGAACACATGAATACTTTGAAATTTACACCAACATTTTAAACAGCTGGTTAAATATTAAAATTGAAACGTGTGCTATAAGGATTAAGTACCTTCTTAAATCTGTGTTTAACCATAGATGGTTTTACCTTCTTCATATCGTTTAGTTTTGTGTAACAATTTCCTTCCTTTATTTTGTTTCATTCAATTAACTCTTACTTTTTTAACCCCCCCCCCATTTTTTAGTAATTTGTTTAGTAGCCTTTTACTTTGAATTCAAATTGTGTATGTGTGAAACTTTGAACTCCTAAAACTGTTATTTGAAGAAGCTATCTTTTCATAAGAAGAAACAATGGCCATAATCACATACTCTTCCAGAACTCCATGTGTGGTAACCTATAATAGTATCTAAATTAAAACCAAAAGTCCATAAATATAATTTTGTTTTATCAAAATTAAGTTCATTATCCCTTCATACAGTTCACTTTATTAGTAAAATACCCCCGCCGCAGCAAACCTGCCGACTAAGCGAATTTCCATTTGTCTTAATTGATTTTCAATTAAATATATTTTAATAACATTAGGTTTAACGAGTACCTAGGTTTGCTGCTACAAGGAAACTAATAAAGTGTGTTTTTTTGTAAAATACTGATAGATTAGTACAAAATAAATAAATTTGATCAAAATACAAAATATATCCATAAACAAGCAAACTACTACATTTGACAATATTCTCCATAAGAATAACATGGGAATTTTAAATTTACAATTTTTTTTATTTTCTCCGTTACTATTAACCGAACAAAAATACTTTTATATACTAAATTAATTGTTTTTTAAGCTCTTTAAAAAGGTCTAAAGAGAAATTGGGAAATTTTGTGTTTTGAGGGTCAAAAGTGAGAAAACCCCATTTTTACCCCGCAAAGCCCCGTTCCCATGGTCCGATCATGCTGGTTCGCGAACTCATTCAAGTTTATCCCGCTTTACACCTTTAAACCAAATTTCATCAAAATCGGACAAAAAATACTCAAGTTATCGCGTTCACGGACGTGTATATATATATATGTCACATATATGCATATATAAAAATTTGAACGAATGGTATTTTTGGCCTCTGGGGACATCAAAATGAAAAAGTAAATCGGTCCCGGGTCTAGGCCTTACCGTGCCACCTACGGTAATAGCTACTTCCCTATAGGGAAATTCGCTAAAAGCCTTTTTAGGAATACACCAAACTAATTGTGGTGTATTCAAGATCTTTCTTTTACTGAAACTAAACAACAGGACATTTTTATGAGAGGAGAATATAAATGTCAAAGGAACAGTTATTGTTTATCGAGTTCCATACATTGTAAGGGATAGCAACTACATTCTCCTCTGTGATTATTTAAGATAAGTGCTCTAAGAATCATACATTCTTGATATTAGTTTTGAGTTTTGAACATGTTTTCCATAATGGAAAAGAAAATTATTTTGATTATATCGAATAGGTAAGGATGGTCGGGTTTGGGCATTTGCCGTGATCACAGAAGATGACGTTTCCGTGACCGCGGGAGACGATGATCATAATGAAAACGATCACGATATTAAGGATTTATTTTGCAACTTTAATACTTTCTTATGAAATGGCGACCATACAATGTAGGTATTAAGCCAAGTATGAATGGAGATGAGTGTAGGATGAGTGGCGCGATCTTGTAGTCTTGTTAGTGACTAAGGCCGACATTCCTTAGACACAGCTGTCAATTAATAGCCCAAACAGCTAATGGCAACTAAGGGACCTACAGTTTATAGTGGAATCCGAACCACATTTTTTCCTTGGTATATACGAATTGGTCTAATTATCATGATAGTACTGCGGATAGTCGTAATACTCACTAGTGCGGACGTTAATCCACACCAGGGAGTATCCCATCCACAGTGCATACCTATAAATATCCACAATCCGTGACCTCCTAGTAGCTGGATTACAGGACGACGCACTGGCTCACTGAATTTTAGAAATTTCATGTAAAATGAAAATCATTTATTTACACATGCAAAGTTAGGGCCACATGGCCCTTTCTAAAGTTCGGCATTATGTTGAAAGGAAATATGTCAAGTGAGTGGCTAAACTACAAGACTCATCAACCAAAGTTGAAAGGGGATTAATTAACCTAGTGATGGAAAACAAGTTATTCAGATACCTGTAAGGTGGAAAGGGGAAAGGAAATCCACACTTTTGCCGTGGGCCTTAGTTTATGGCAAATATCAGAAATACTCAGTCCAGACAATGCAACTTTTAACTTTAGTGGTGCACTGCGTACAAGACTCATCAACCAAAGTTGAAAGGGGATTATACTGTTTATACGCCTTGCAAGAGTTGGACAACGAACCCCTTTTTGTAACGTGACACGTCCGCCACGAAAAGTATATGTAGATATTTTTATAGTGTTTAGTAAATATGTAAATAGAAATAACATGACGCAATCTATCCGACATGTCGGTCAACGATGTTGAAGACAAGTATTCAAGTATTAAACTGTTCTATGAAATGGTGACCATACAAAGTAGGTATTTTAAGCCAAGTATGAATGGAGATGAGTGGCGCGATCTTGTAGTCTTGTTAGTGACTAAGGATGAGTTAATAGCCCATACAGCTAACGGCAACTAAGGGACCTACAGTTTATAGTGGAATCCGAACCACATTTTTGCCTTGGTAATTACGAATTGGTCTAATTATCAGGATTAACCTCGTGCTGTAGAATTTCGCAGTGTATGGTACCCACTCTTAAGGATAATTGTCAAACATTGAAGATAGAAAAATGCTACCGTTATCGCGTAACATAATAAATTATTCAAAATACTACTCTCTGGAGGTTTTTTTGTTTGAAATCGCTACCGTATCGTCTGCAGTTGATCTGCCATCTGTCGACTGTCGTTGTCGATCTGGGGCCCTATTTTTGAAATGGTTGACTGTTGAGTTGAGTGTCGAGTCATAATCGTTTCGTATTTTTGAAACTATTGACAGTCGACTTATCCAACCAAAACTACTCACTACCTACTGAGCTGTTGAGTGGACGGTTGACTGCACTTTCTTCTTCCTCTTTCGGTAAAAAATTGCTCTTTTTGAGTCGACGCCATATTGTTATTGCTTTAATTAATTTATTAATTGCGATTAGAGGTTATGTATTTGTTGTCAATGTATTAGCACCCAATACTTTATGCGATTGTTTTCTGTAGAATAATTACATTTTAATTTTATTATTACTGTGTCAATACTAGACTATTTATTCAAGCGTTTTTTCCTTGTAGATGAGTGAACGAAGTGAACGAATCTATGTATCGTGTATAGCGGAGTCGGAGAAAAGTTGTCCGCTGGAGTATGTGTGTGTGTGTGTTCGCACCTAAAACTCAAGAACCGTTGCTCTTATAGCGTTCAAATTTTGCACAAATAGTTATGACACCAGTGTAAAGACACCATTAAAATTCTAGACGATTCCGCTCAGTAGTAATTATAAAATACTTAAAACACATTTTTAAATTTGTCCCATAAGAATAACATTAGGAGCTACCTTCTTCTTCTTTTTATTTGTTTACGTTTTGCGACCAACAATTTTGTTGTCTACTTAAGACAGAGAGAACGACTTTTACTCTAAGCTCTTTCATTCATGGAGTAAACAGTTTGGCGTCTATGAATATATATCATTATAATTTCACAGCTTTCAGAATAATGTTATTTAAGCTAATTAAATCTCACAACTTTCATAATAATAAATTGAATTAACAATATTAGTCGGCAGTTATACAGGGTGAGTTTCTACTGACCGTGTTAACTTCGCCAGTGGGTTCTACTCACTAAAAGGAACAAAAAAGTTCCTATAAACCCATGTCCGATTTTCGACCGTTTGGCTGTTTTGGGGGATTTTGTGTTTTTCTTATTTTATTAGACTTTGCTCCACAATTTATGTAATATAAACTTAACCAATTACTTTAGAGAGTTATAGTTAAAATCATTGGAAAGAACATTAAATTTGCTATAAATCAAAGGTTTCATTCAACAATTATACCATTACATAGTCCACGTTATAACCAAAATAAAGTAAAAATGTCATTAAATTAATTAATTACGATAATTTTCATGGGCCTCCTTTGATACATAAACCTGCATTTATGCAATGTTGAAATGCATAAAAAACTTGGCATTTTAATAATCTTTCAAATGATATGCTATTCAATACTATTATTGATATAAACCAGTGAGAAATTACTAATGAAATACAATAAAACACGGTTTACAGATTTTGTTTTTGCACAGTTTTACTGTTAATAATAATTACTGTATACTCGATGATGTATTTTATTGAACTATCTGATAAAATTTGTACATTATTTTAACTTTTAAATATTTATTAAAATTATCTGAATTAATAAAATGTATAAACTCAAGGTTTTTCACATTTTCAAAGATGTAGTGTGTTTGATTCTTAAATGCTGTGTAATTAGTTTTACCTTGTGCTTGATTAAGTCAGCTTTTATTGATTTGTCATCTATAGCTAGATAACTCAGCTGCTTGAACATACCTTGTTGAGTAATTTGCTGTTTTAACTTTATATTTCCAAGTCAATTAAGAGTTTTTCAACATTTATTAAAACATGGAGCCTTTTACCAATCAAGATTATGCCAACATGATGAATACAGTAATTATTATTAACAGTAAAACTGTGCAAAAACAAAATCTGTAAACCGTGTTTTATTGTAGTTTATTAGTAATTTCTCACTGGTTTATATCAATAATAGTATTGAATAGCATATCATTTGAAAGATTATTAAAATGCCAAGTTTTTTATGTATTTCAACATTGCATAAATGCAGGTTTATGTATCAAAGGAGGCCCATGAAAATTATCGTAATTAATTAATTTAATGACTTTTTACTTTATTTTGGTTATAACGTGGACTATGTAATGGTATAATTGTTGAATGAAACCTTTGATTTATAGCAAATTTAATGTTCTTTCCAATGATTTTAACTATAACTCTCTAAAGTAATTGGTTAAGTTCTTATTACACAAATTGTGGAGCAAAGTCTAATAAAATAAACGGTCGAAAATCGGACATGGGTTTATAGGAACTTTTTTGTTCCTTTTAGTGAGAAGAACCCACTGGCGAAGTTAACACGGTCAGTAGAAACTCACCCTGTATACCGTTTATGTTCAGTATTAAAATGTCGCCTTTTAATTAAAAGTATATAGGTATGTATGTATTTAGAACAAAGCAGCTTTTTACATTATTCAATTTAATGTTGGCATTGAATATTAAATATTCAAAAATGTTGGTATATTTTTATACTAAAATACTATGCGAAGGGGGGGGAACAGGTCCCCGACGTAGAGAGTAGTAAAGAAAGCGGAAAGGTGAGCAGTGAAAAGAAAGGAGTACGGAAACCCTTTATGACTGTTAAATTAACGTATCTGTAATACTTAAATGCAATGGAAAGATAGGGAAACAGGTCTACGATGTAGGAAGTAGTGAAGGAAATAGTGAAGGAAGTAGTCAAGGCGAGCGCTGCGGAGTGTGGGGGGCCTTTATGACAGTTAGAATAATGTATCTGCAATTCTAAAAATGCTATGGGAAGGGAGAGAAACAGGTCCACGATGTAGGAAGTGGTGAAGGAAGTAGTCAAAGTGAGCAGTCCGGAGTGTGGGAAGCCTTTGTGACAATTAGAATAATGTATCTGCAATTCTAAAAATGCTATAGGAAGGGAGGGAAACAGGTTCACGACACTTAGGAAGTGGTGAAGGAAGTAGTCAAGGCGAGCATTCCGGAGTGTGGGAACCCTTTGTGGCAGTTAGATTAATGTATCTGCCATAATAAAATGCTATAGGAAGAGAGGGAAACAGGTCCATGACTTAGGAAGCGGTGATGGAAGTAGTCAAGGCGAGCAGTCCGGAGTGTAGAAACCCTTTGTGACAGTTAGATTAATATACCTGCAATACTAAAATGCTATAGGAAGGGAGGGAAACAGGTCCACGACGTAGGAAGTGGTAATGGAAGTAGTCGAGGTGAGCATTCTGGAGAGTAGAAACCCTTTGTGACAGTTAGATTAGTGTGACTGCAATTCGAATATGCTATGGGAAGGGAGGGAAACAGGTCCAAGACGAAGTAAGCGGTGATGGAAGTAGTCAAGGCGAGCAGTCCGGAGAGTAGAAACTCTTTGTGACAGTTAGATTAATATACCTGCAATACTAAAATGCTATAGGAAGGGAGGGAAACAGGTCCACGACGTAGGAAGTGGTGAAGGAAGTGGTCAATGTGAGCAGTCCGGAGTGTCGGAAGCCTTTGTGACAATTAGAATAATGTATCTGCAATCCTAAAAATGCTATGGGAAGGGAGGGAAACAGGTTCATGACACTTAGGAAGTAGTGAAGGAAGTAGTCAAGGCGAGCATTCCGGAGTGTGGGAACCCTTTGTGGCAGTTAGATTAATGTATCTGCCATAATGAAATGCTATAGGAAGGGAGGGAAACAGGTCCACGACGTAGGAAGTGGTGATGGAAGTAGTCAAGGCGAGCAGTCCGGAGTGTGGGAACTCTTTGTGATAGTTAGATTAATGTATCTGCAATATTAAAATAATATAGGAAAGGAGGGAAACAGGTCCACGACGTAGGAAGTGGTAATGGAAGTAGTCAAAGCGAGCATTCTGAAATGTAGAAACCCTTTTTGACAGTTAGATTAGTGTAACTGCAATTCTAAAATGCTATAGGAAGGGAGGAAAACTGGTCCACGACGTAGGAAGTGGTAATGGAAGTAGTCGAGGTGAGCATTCTGGAGAGTAGAAACCCTTTTGTGACAGTTAGATTAGTGTGACTGCAATTCGAATATGCTGTGGGAAGGGAGGGAAACAGGTCCACGACGAAGTAAGCGGTGATGGAAGTAGTCAAGGCGAGCAGTCCGGAGAGTAGAAACTCTTTGTGACAGTTAGATTAATATACCTGCAATACTAAAATGCTATAGGAAGGGAGGGAAACAGGTCCACGACGTAGGAAGTGGTGAAGGATGTAGTCAAGGTGAACAGTCCGGAGTGTGGGAACCCTTTGTGAAAGTTAAATTAATCTATTTGAAATTCTAAAATGCTATAGGAAGGGAGGGAAACAGGTCTACGACGTAGGAAGTGGTGAAGAAATTAGTCGAGGCGAGCATTCCGGAGTGTAGAAACCCTTTGTGATAATTAGAATAATGTACAGTATCTGCAATTCTAAAAATGCTATGGGAAGGGAGGGAAACAGGTCCACGACGTAGGAAGTGGTGAAGGGAGTAGTCGAGGCGATGAGTCTGGAGTGTGGGAACCCTTTGTGACAGTTAGATTAATGTATCTGCAATAATAAAATGCTATGAGAAGAGAGGGAAACAGGTCCACGACGTAGGAAGTGGTAAAGGAACAGGAAGTAGTCAAGGTGAACAGTCCAGAGTGTGGGAACTCTTTTTGACAGTTAGATTAACGTATCTGCAATAATAAAATGCTATGAGAAGAGAGGGAAACAGGAATTACATTACGTATATTACCAATGACTTTGGTTAATTAATGGACGAGAAGTTAGGATTGTTGTTGACTGAGATGTGGTTTTTTTTAGAGGTTGGTCCAGCCTCTTTTAACCTCGCCCGTGCGTGGATCGTTTACAGCAAAGCAATTGGTGAGCCGGTACAGTACAAAGGTGAACTGTACTGATAAAATTTAGTGGCAGTGACCAGGGGCCCTATTTTTGAAATGGTTGACAGTTGAGTCAATCGTCAGCGCTCAACTCAACCAACAACATGATTTGGTATTTTTGAAACCCAACAGTTGGGAAGCGAGTTGGGAATCACTAGTTGAGAGACTCGTGGTGGAAATGTAGAGCATACGACCGTCAAAAATTCAGATGACGTCATTTTGAACCAATCACAATGCAGAGTTCTTGCGGACTTCGATTTAACCTCTTCTTACTCTAAAATTTGGCAGCTAATCTCAATCTGCCATATCTGACACTGAGGTAAACTGTCAACTCCGTTCTTGAGAAATTGAGATTGAGGTTATGTCTTGCTTAATCTTAGTGATTGCAAAGTACCTTAACTTAAGTATTAACTAAAGTAAACTAAATAAAGTAATAAACTTAAGTATAAAAAATAAAATTTACTATGGATGTTTGTTTTAGGGTGTAGCTAATTATAAGTTTAGGCATAGGCTGCACTTTACTTTAGGTCCTACACTCATCCTAAATACATTATTATTTGCTTTCTTCGTCTCTATTTCGGAACACATCACCTTATTTTAGTTTCCTTCATCGGTTTGTTTTATGTTATTTTTAATTGTTTTTTATTTAGGTTAAAGCGGCTATTTGCCATTGCACTGAAAGCATATCGTAACTTAAATTAATTTGATCCCTTTATTAGGTGAATGGTATTGAAACAAACTATGATATTGTTTCTCTCTACCACAATCTTAAAACCTTAAATCATAGGTCTAATAACAATAATTATCTTATAATAAGTTCAGTTAGTATGCCTAGTCTATTTCAAACATTCCAACAAGAATAAAACCCTTGATTAAATAGTCTAGTATTGACACAGTAAATAAAATTAAAATGCGATTATTCTACAGAAAACAATCGCATAATTGGGTGCTAATACATTGACAACAAATACATAACCTCTAAATCGCAATTAGTAAATTAAAGCAATAACAAAACAATATGGCGTCGTCTCAAAAAGAGTAATTTTTTGCCGAAAGAGAGGAAGAATAAAGTGCAGTCAACCTCCACTCAACAGCTCGATAGGTGTTGAGTAGTTTTGGTTGTATAAGTCCACCGTCAACCGTTTCAAAAATACGAAACTATTGGAAATAGAATGACTCGACACTCAACTCAACAGTCAACCATTTCAAAAATAGGGCCCCAGGATCTGAACTCACGACATCGCTGCCTTGGGCCCGAAGTTCGCGTGACGCTACCGACTTGAGTCACCGACTCGCCATTATTTGCCCCGACTCATGGGTTGATTTGCCCATACAAATAACATTATTGTGTACACCAGTGACACCGGTAAGTGTGCTAGGTGTGGGTAAACTCTTTCATTATTGCGCTCATGTTCACTCATCCTGTTACGCGCAGAATAAACGTACTACTAGTTAGTATGTTTGAAATAGACTAGGCATACTAATTGAACTTATTATAAGATAATTATTGTTATTAGACCTATGATTTTACGTATTAAAGATTGTGGTAGAGAGAAACAATATCATAGTTTGTTTCAATACCATTCACCTAATAAAGGGATCAAATTAATTTAAGTTACGATGCTTTCAGTGCAATGGCAAATAGCCGCTTTAACCTAAATAAAAACACAATTAAAAATAACATCAAACAAACCGATGAAGGAAACTAAAATAAGGTGATGTGTTTCGAGATAGAGGCGAAGAAAGCAAATAATAATGTATTTAGGATATGCCTAAACTTATAATTAGCTTCACCCTAAAACAAACATCCATAGTAAATTTAATTTTTAATACTTAAGTTTATTTTATAAGTTAAGGTACTTTTGCAATTACTGAGATTGAAGATTAAGCAAGACATAACCTCAATCTCTCAAGAACGGAGTTGACAGTTTACCTCAGTGTCTCGAAATATGGTAGATTGAGATTAGCTGCTAGATTTTAGAGTAAGAAGAGGTTAAATCGAATATCGCAAGAACTCTGCATTGTGATTGGTTCAAAATGACGTCATCTGAATTTCGGGCGGTCGTATGCTCTACATTTCCACCACGAGTCACTCAACTAGTGATTCCCAACTCGCTTCCCAACTGTTGGGTTTCAAAAATACCAAATCCTATTGTTGGTTGAGTTGAGTGCTGACGATTGACTCAACTGTCAACCATTTCAAAAATAGGGCCCCAGATCTGATCTGTCTCGCTGTCTGTGTTTTGGTGTTCCGCGGTTTTCTTTCTGTCGTTGTCGATGTGATCAGATCTGTCTGTGTTCCGCAGTTTTGATAAGTTAAGAAACATCTTCATATTTACATCGAAGGAAATGTCCGTAGCGAATAACACAACTGGTCGTACAAACAGCAGAAAATTTAAGTGGGCTTTGGATCTAAATTCAAGGTAACTTAGGTAGGCTAAGTTTCCTAAAGTATTTAACTTAGGCTATTCTAGGCATAGGCCCTAAGCTGATTAGGCATACTTCGAATGTTTAAAGCCTAATCCATTTCCTGCATCCATTTTACAAAATGAGTGAATTCATAGACTGCCAGAATTTTGAAATGTAAATCAAGATCTTAGGTTTCATTTTATTTGGCTACTTAGGCCTATATTTATTCTGATTCCATTGTTAATCTAATAAAGGTTCTCTCTCTCTCTATTAGGCCTATGACTAGACGAGAATAAGAAAGCTAGTGGTTGGTAATATCATAGATGAATAAATTCCTCTCTAAAAGTCAGTGGTATGCCTAGGCTAATATGAATTAAAATTCTTCGTATAGCCTAGGCCTAAATACCCACTTGACCACAGTCACTGTTTCTAGCTACAAATGACTATTCCACTTTGTATGATGCAGTCCTTCTTTCATTAACCCTAAATTTTGTACTATAAACTATGACTTGGTACCCTAAATTATAACACTCCATCCATTATTGTCATGACTAACAGGACTAGGAGTCAAAAATCAAAGTAAGAATAAGTTACCTGGACAAGTTAAACCATTACCAATTATTCAACCTGACTACGCGACTATCAGGCTTTAACTGATCAATAGGGGTAATATGCCTTCGGGGTAGGGAAAGAGCAACATTATGTTCAATCGATTACTAAAAAGAGGGGCGTTACCGGTAACTCTTGGAACTGCCCAGAGGAAAACTCAATTTTGACACCTGTGAAGGGTCAAAGAAGTAACTAATTACTTTGACATTGACAGATGTAAACAAGAAAAGGCGGCAGACCTGGCTTCACCCCCAGGGTACAACTTTTCTGTGGGCCAGGTTTATACCGAAACTTCCAAAGAGAATGATGCAAACCATTTAATCATCAAGAAATCTTGGGACTTAGCTCTTGGACCTTTAAAGCAAGTAAGTATGTTGGCGAGCAAGTGCCTAAGTAAGTCTTGTACGTAGCTCACAACATATTCATACTCATTTTTTAAAAAATATCCATACACTTGGGAACGAATGGTAAGTAGCCTAAATAAAAAGGTAAGAACTTCCTTTTGGGCCTATTCCCTGCTCTCTAGCCTTTGTTTTATCGTAGTAAGGCACTTTTGAAGGTCTAGTGTTCTTAACCAAATTTGTTTAACGGTTAAAAATATTTTTTTATTTTTGATTTAACAGACCCTGATTACTTTTATTTTATAGTTGGATTGTTAGCAAGCAAAACAAACAGTTTATCAAAATGGATATAAATAGACTGTTAATCCATTAAATCTACTTTCTGTGTTACTTGATTTTCCTTGTTCCTCCAGGGAAATTCAAGTCTATTGTGTATGGTTGCATGAGAAACTATCTAGAGTGATGTTGTTGCAGGTGCCAATGAACCTGTTCATCATGTACATGGCAGGAAACTCAATATCCATTTTCCCTATAATGATGGTGGGGATGTTGATCATTAGACCAATTAAAGCCCTCTTCACTATGCAAACAAGTAAGTTTTAATCAACCAAAACTAAAGTGACTTAATGGGCAGAACTGTAATGGTCTGAATATGTAGGCCCTAATACCTTCAGTGGTTTATAACTACAGTACCTTACATTCCCACAAGCTTGGCGTAGTGTGGAACAGAAAGATGCAGAGTTCAAGAAATTCTGGGAAAAGGGGCAAAAAAAACTGAGACCTAATAAATTATACAGTATACACTTCCTTTTTTATTTCTCATACATAGGATACCGTAATAAATTACCATATTAGTATTGAAAGTCATAAATTAAACTTTTTGGAGAAGACTCAAATACAACATTCTAATCATAGACAATATCCTATCTGTCTCATTTTATCTTGGTTACATAACCACAAATTAAAACACAAATCTTAAAATAGCTTGTAAAAAATAACCTGACTTGTACTTCTTTCCATTTCCTCTTGAAGTACAACCCTCTGAGGTACTTTGGTATTATCCGAAGGCCACCCTTATATAGTGTGCTGGGGCAGTTATGTTAGGTTGGGTTATCACGAATACGTTTGTAGGACTTTCGTTGATTTGTTATGAATCGAACAATACCAGATAAGTCACACTTTCACCCGCTAAACCACCTCCAAATAGGCCAAGGTCAGGTCGTTGACCAGAGCGCACGCATCCCCTGTCACCCCCTTTATCTGGGTCAGTCCTTGACTCATCTCAATTCATAACGAAACTAGGAAAGTCCTACAAGCATACTAGTGATAACCCAACCTAACATAACCTCCGCAGTGCGCTGTATACCTACTTAGCGAAGTACATATGGCAGCTAGCGGCGGCAACACATTCAACTTAATCCTCGCCGACATCGCTGCCTTCTGGGAGGCTGGTAATCATAATCATGTCAAATTTGGACAGCAAGTCAATTTAAGTATGTTCTTTCCAATTATGTATTTTTTTTTACTACAATAAAAAATCCCTCTAAAATAAGTGGCCTCTAGATAATACTTAAGTTCCCTGTTGATTTGAATCCTTCTGCTATCACTTAATGATGTTAGGTATCTAAAAAAAAGTTGAAGTGAGATAGTAAAAAGACTTAGGTTTGGACATGCCAATGGGGTAACACTATATAAACTGTAGTAAAATAGTTATATTTTGGAAATTTGTGAAATAAATGGTATAAGCCTAACTCAATTTAATTTTTTTAAGCTTTCAAGATGATTGAAGGGAGTCATGCTGCCGGACAGAAGATTGTGTATTTCCTCGGCAATATTGTCAACATCGCACTGGCCTTGTACAAGTGTCAGTTCATGGGTCTGTTACCAACTCACACTTCTGATTGGCTCGCCTTTGTTGAGCCTCAGATAAGAATGGAGTACAGTGGTGGAGGCGCAGTCTTCACATAACCTTCAGCCTAAG
>NW_026542601.1:1717298-1846891 GCF_028750875.1 Macrosteles quadrilineatus | reverse complement strand
AACCTTTTTACACTAAAAGACGATAATGATATTGACTATCAAAGTTATTGGCACGAAAAGGGGTTGGCATTTTGTACATGTTGTACAGCATTTTGAAGTTAACTCTAACAGGCTAATTGATGCAGTGGTTAAACAAGAAAATAACTGGTGTGACTACTGTGTATTTCGACCATTGTTTACATTTCTAAACTACTTTGACTGTAGAGACAATAACAACATGTTACATGATAGTGATGAAGACAGCCCCGCATCTCCAGTGACAATGTTTAACCGTACAGAACTTTATGATCCATATAGAGAGTGACATACGCTAGTCCAGCATATTTGAACAATGAGGCTGTTGGTCAAGTTTTGTTTCTAACCATACAATTTCACGTTTACTATGTTTGTTTTGCGTTTCTGTTTAGATATTATGCTTTATTGTAAACCTTAGCTATTGTAAAATAATATGATGAACTCATGCCTTTTTGTTGTCTATACTCTATAAGAGTTGTTTATCTACTTGAGAACTGAATTCTAGTAGTATATAGCTAAAATATAACTTAATAACATGATATAACAAAGTAAGATAATGCTTAGCATTATGATATTTAACACATGTATATTATTGTGCACATTTCATGAATATTTTGTAATGTACTAACAACCTTTTTTCTATCTGTATTTGTTTTTTACTATTACATGTTTACTAATCTTAACACATTTATGTAACGCTAGAGTTGTATATAATAAACACATATAAAATGTTTATGGTTACCTGTTATGTTGGTGTTATCTATATAGCATTTATCTTTCAAATAAACTTATGTTAAACTTGACTACTTTGTTTGTTGCTAAACCCATTATTTAAAAGTTTTCCAAACACCCTCTGGTAAATTAATTTAAAAAGTATTATTGCTATGGATGCTAAGAAAAGTAAAGTCAATCCTCTACTGTGTTTTGCTAGCTTAGCTGAAGGAAAGGGTAAACAAATAAAGAAAACCAAAGTTTGTAATACAAATATATTACCATAAGATACATTGAATACAGCAATTTTCTCTTTACCATTTTGACAAGTATTTTAAGTTCTCCATCACAGCTTCGGTAATGTTTGCTGCACAAAAGCGGCGTACCTCACTGTCTATCCAGGGCATCATTGATGTCCTGAGTGCAGTCCGTTCATACCAAAAATCTTGAGTCTCTGCAGGCAACCTCCTTTCATTCAAGTCAGAAAGTAAACGTGGCAAATCACTTGTAATGTGTCGAACGAGTTGTTTATCCAAAGTCATTGAAGCCAAGTCATTTGTAGTGTTTGAAGAAAGCAAGGCCATTACCTTATAGTGTTTGGTAAAATATCGTGTGTAACGAGAGATCAGAAACTGCACAGTTGGGTTTATTTCAAGTAGGATATTAAAGTAGCTTTCAAGGGACGGGAACAAGCGTTTTAAAGAAATCCATCCATCATTTTGTAGAACCACTCTGGGAGTCTGTCGAATAACTATCAGATTCACTAGAAGGTCTCGAAAGTGTAACAGAATTCAAATTGTGATTAACTGGCTTATTTCTCAGACGATAGTTACAAAATGATACTAATCCATTTGGTCTGGGTTCCAGTATGACTGTATGTAGATAGAATGGATTGAATGGAGTTTCATTGGAGTAAAAGTTGTTGACAGAGTGGTGAACTGTAGAGCTTTGCAGACTTAAAAGATCTTCAAATGTCAATTCAATTGAGGTTTCATTATTCACTAAACAAATAGAAGGAGAAAAGTCTTTAATAGAATCAAGACCAACAACCGCATGAGCCTGGCTTGCCACTTTGTAAATCTGTCTGAGTAAAAGACGTGGTTCCCATGAGTTAGACTGCTGGTTAGAACGCACAGCTGCTTTGTGTGAACTATGAGAGTGACTCACCACAGATGTTGTCATCACAGGTGTTGAAGCAGACGTCGAAGAAGAACACACGTATGACACTGGAGGTGAAGTCGATAGTGTGGTCGGTGACGTAGATAGCTTAAGTGCTGATGTATTTGATAATAGTTGTTGCGAACGTTGAGGTGGTGGTGGTGGTGGCGGCGGCGGTGGTGGCAGTTGTGATGACAGTGATGGCAAAATCGAGGCATGAAGTTTTTCTTGATGACCTTTCTGACGAAAAACCTGGCTCGACCTGGCACGTGTGGCAGATTTTGCCGAATTGGAGTGGGCTGGTATTTTCTGCTGTACAATTGACGGCTGTTCCGGTCGATACTCTTCCACTTCCTTTGAATCGTAATCCTCATCCTCTTCCACTGCATTACCATTTTCACTGCAAACTGTCGAACACTCGCGGGTATAGTAATTCGTTTGGATCGCACTTGTACCTGCTGTTGTGTGTACAGAATCAGATACGTCTTGCAGAGTCTCACCAGTTAGAGATGCAAGAAGCTGGTCAATGTCCATAGTATTTACATCGGAGTATATTACGTTATGCACTGGGGGTATAGGGGGAGCTTTAGTACGTTTGCGTTTCACTCGCGATAGATCTTTACGTGGAACTGGTGCCGACCGCTTCACTGACGCGTTTCATACTGACTGAACCAGCAAACAAGTTCTAGGTTTTATATGCAGTGTATTTGCAGGTCTGGACAGGTCTTAGTACGATCATTGACCTTATGAGGCGGATGCTGAGCGCCAAGGACAAATCCATTGAACCTCTTGGATCTCTTTCTTTTTTGCGATTACATAACGTTGTTGTATAAAGAAGGCTTTGACAACAAGTCTAGACAGGTTTCCATTTATTTATACATGCTAAAAAATTTTAAGAGATAGATAATCCTGTTGTCGTAAGTAATGCAGTGAGCTTTTTATCAATAGTTGTAAAAAATTTTAAAGTTTCGGCATCTGATTTATCCAACGTGTTTAGCCTTTCATCAATGGTCCTTAATAATTTCGATGTTTTCTCATCTGATTCTTGCAGCTTCTTTACCTCTTCATCTAAGGATACTAGCGATTTAGACTGTTTCCCGTCTGAATCATGTAGCTTCTTGAATCTTTTATCCAAAGACATCAAAGATGTAGAAACTTTCTCATCCGAGTCTTGTAGCTTATTGAGCTTATCACCCAAAGATACTAAAGATGCAGACGTTTTGTCATCTGATTCAAACAGCTTTTTGACATTTCTATCCAAAGATAACAAATGTGTAGATGTTTTCTCATCCGAGTCTTTCAGCTTCTTGAGCTTATCATCCAAAGATAATAAAGATGCAGACGTTTTCTCGTCTGATTCAACTAGCTTTATTAGTTTGTTATCCAAGGAAGCAATTAATTGTGATGATTTCCCATCTGATTCTTCTAAGTTGTTTAGTCTATCGTGATAGAATAACTGTTTCTCCTTTATGTCTTTTAGCTCGGTCTTGATAGAACCCTCTATGGAGACTATTGATTGTTTTACATCATTAACTGCTTGCTGGGCCTCTTTGAGGCTAACAACAAAGGTCTTTAACTTTCCTTCCACCTCATTCAAATCGTCTTTGTTCACATAGAAACGATTTAAATAGCCTTTAGACACCTTTTGTCGTGATACGTCAGGTTCCACTGCAGCTCTAAACCTCTTTGATCCATCTTCACTTATCACATATGCATCATCTTCGTCATCAGATAAGTGATGCTTCTGTTCTTGATACAAAGCATGTCCAAACTTATCTATGATATGTCTTCTAATCATAGCTTGTACAATATATGTTTACAATAACAAGATCTAATCCAGAATGATGGGAGAAACAGGTTAATATACTATTTAAGCCCACGAGTTGTAGCGTGAGGGAAACCCAAGCCATTTGACATAAATCTTGTTTCCTTTGCGCTTTATAACCTTTTCAATCAAATACGTATCTGGGTAATTTGTCTTTTGTAATTCTGGTTCGTAAAATGCCCCTTTGATAATGTCCCCATCTTCATCTTGTAGGTAGTACACTGGTGGGACAGATTTTCGCACTCGTATGATTTTAAATAGTTCAGTACTCCAGTTTGGGGTGTAACCTTTTTCAAACAAAGTTTTATACTTAGAAACCCTGACTTTATCATTGACTCTTAGCTTTGGAATCTGTTGTACCTTGTTTTGATTTAATTTCCTCACCAATGCCCTCTCGTGAAACGATGTAACATCTCGTGGTCGCATACCTGTTGTCCGATGTAGCCTTGAATTGTACATGGAAATTAAACGAGGAAGCATGTCTAGCCACCTATAATCTCCCTGTACAGCAAATTCCTTATACATCCAATTTTTAATCGTTTTATTCAGCCTTTCTACCACAGAGGCCTTCAAATGGGTGAATGTACTGAAATGATTTATCGCAAAACGTTGCATTAAGGATTTAAATTCTTTATTATAAAAATCTGTACCAAGATCACTTTGAATGTTTTGTGGTATTCTTCCGCTATTTTTCAAAACATTTTCCATAGCTGAGGCCACTGTCTTCCCTTTTTTGTTGTCTAAAGGAACCGCCCATGCATACTTTGAAAGAACATCAATTATCATTAGGATATACTTTTTCCCTTTATTCGCTTTTGAGTAAGGTATCATTTCTATCAAGTCGACTTGCCACAAATCGTCAATACCTCGAACAAAAACCTTTCTTCTGACAAAGTTTTTCCTAGCTGGTTTGTGTAACTCATTAACAATACCTCTCTTAGCAGCATCTGCTTGACTTGACATTGTCTTCTTTCTTTTATTCATAATGCCTTTATTACCTATGAACACTTAAGCGATAATTCCGTTTAGTTGAAGCAACTCTATAATATAGTCTATTTCTTCGCTATGAGCGTTGTGACCGGCTTCTTGTGACAAAACCAAGGTTTTAAGTCGCTTCACCAGTAAATTCACATCAGATGTGTACCTGTCCACGTTGTCAACAGTTATACCACTTCCACTAGCGTGTTCCGGGGTTGTAACGGTCATGCCTTGCTTTGGTGGAAAAAGTACCGATATTACGCTTAAGTACTTTTTGCCCCTATTTGCATTTACAGGTTTTTCAGCAGAATACATCTGTCGGTGTGCATTGGTGTCTTGAAGGATCTTTTTATACACTGTCAAATCCTGCCTTTCTACTATATCCTTATCAGGAACCTGCATGAATAGTAATTCAAGGAGTCCTGGAGTTGTTTCAAAGCTGTGATTCCTTACCTGTATCTTTGAATTTGTAATTTTTATTCTAGAATCACCAATTGTCATATTACCCCTTCCATCAAGTCGAACACCATAAGTCGTGTCCATTTTATCTTTTGTTTGTGGATTGGAAAGCCTTTTTAAATACGTATCCAGCTGATTGGGTTTAATGGTTTGAGTAGACACATCTAAGGACTTATTGAAGTCATCCTCCTTTTCTTCATCTTGTACAAAAGTTCTATCCATAGTTGTACTCTGATCATCTTTTTTAACCACAAAGTCTAGTTCTTCTTTTTTAACAGGTTTATAATAGTACTGCTGTTCCTTCAAACGTCTCTCTACTGTCTCTTGCAGAGGTTTGACTATGGGTTTAGCTTGCACTTCTAACAACCTCTCAACATAATCAGCATTATGCTTCAATTGTTGAAACTTTTTACGCACAGCATTTGTTAGTCTAAGTAGTTCATTTTTTACTATATGTTCGTGCTTGTTAGCACTGTCTTGGTTCCGCTCCTTCAAGTTTGGTATTGGATATTTCTTCACTATACGTCGGATTACTCGTTTCGCTCTTAGCTTTCTTTTCTTGGGAGCTCTAAGAGCCATCGGAGCACTGCCATACTTCTCCATCCTCTCACTGTCACTCTGATTAACGTTTAGTGTATTGATGCTGAAAGGAGCCCTTTATATATCGACTATATAGGTATCAAGACCTAAACGGTAACGACCTTTGTTGATTTCAGAATCTTTATCTATGGTTACAAATCCATACTTGTGTTTGTTCCAACAGGTGTGACACAAACACTTAAATTGATCAAAAGTCATATCGCTATTAACATGATCATTGTATACATGTCTTAGATTTAAGTCATCCTGCTTAAAAAGAATTATTAAATTGGCGTTATCTCTAAGGAGATGTTTAGGGAGCCGCGTGTACGTCTGGATCAAGTAGAACGTATCTACATCTCTATGTCTTCCCATGCTGAAGTATGCTTTCATATTGTCTTGTTTATCACAGGCCACGTCATCAAATATCATTATTGAGTCCTTTTTAGCTTCATCAGGATTGGGAACATCTTCACTGTTAGTAAATGAAAAATAACCAATACATGACAGGTTTTGCATTATTTGTTCAAGCATCTTGTATTTAGGTTGCAGCAATGATTTACTAAACACATATATATTAGCATACTTTAATCCCTTTGGTTCAGTCAAAAGGCTAAACATCAAATTTGTTTTTCCACAGTTAGATGGACCACAAATGATGCCTCGAATGGATTGAGGAAGGAGTTCACTATGTTTTTTCACTTCTTTGGATTTAATTCCATCCGAAGTGGATTGAATGAGTTTTTCCACAGCATTGTCCACAACAAAAGTGTCACGGTGCTTTTTAAATTTCATCTTCACACACTGGGGGACAAAAGTGAAATGAAGAATCGTATATAAGGTGTTCATATTTGTAAGACCTGCTCAGTATGCGTAGGATCACTAGAGGATGTGGTCTGCTTAATCGTGCTATAAACTCTCTTCCGCTAGAACTTCACCTGCCTGGAGGATACCAATTTTGTGGACCTGGTACAAGATTGAAGGAAAGGTTGGAAAGGAAGGATCAAGGAATCAACCTATTGGATCAAGCTTGTAAACAACACGATATTGCCTACAATAAGAGCAAAGATCTTTCATCTCGACACACTGCTGACAGAGTATTAGCAAACGAGGCGTGGGCAAGGTTCAAAACAAAAGGTGTTCCTATTGGTGAGAGGCTTGCTTCCTGGGCTGTTGCAAGCGCAATGAACGCGAAATTGAAGCTTGGTGCCGGAACAACCGAAGGCAGGAGGAGGAGGAGACGGCAGACTAGGCGAAGAAATCGAGGGAGGTTAGGTAGGGGATCGTTAGCCAAAGGGAGCACAGCAAGAGGTGGAAGTGCGCTAAAACGAAAAAGAAAAGGCACCACTAGAAAGTGCAGCAGAAGACTTAAACCTTTTACTTTTTCCGATGTATTACGACAAGCAAGGACGGCTGTGCGGGGATCAGGAATGCATCTTGTTGGCGGAGGTGGAATATTAAACAGAGGGAGTAGAAAACACATAACAAAGGCAGCATCATCAGCGTTGAACGCCATCAGATCTATGAAGAGAGGGAGGCGTAGTGCGTTCAGTCATTTACGACGTAGATCACGGATTCTATCACTTCCCAAGTCAGGAGGTGTGCTACCATTGCTGCCAATCTTTGCAGGGCTTAGTGCATTGGGAAGTCTGACAGGTGGGGCTGCTGGTGTAGCCAAAGCAGTGCTTGAAGCTAGAGATGCCAAGAAACGGCTGAGCGAGATGCAAAGACATAACGAAACTATGGAGGCAGTAGCTTTGCGACATGGCAAGGGCCTGTACTTTAGACCATATAAGAAAGGACTTGGTATTTACATGGCACCTTATCAGAAGCAGCCAAAAAACTTATAGATATTTTGCCCAGAAGGGCAATGTATGATTTTGAGTTAACACATTGGGCCAGGAAGCTTAAAATCCCCCATTTTAGAGGAGTGTTTATGCGTGACAACCTTCCTAAAAGTCCATGGAGGAACGAGTCTGGAATAGTCAACTTGGACAATACCAATGGTAGTGGCACTCATTGGGTATGCTACAAAAAGAGTGGAGACTACGTGAGGTACTTTGACAGCTACGGGGATTTGATACCTCCACTGGAACTTCAGAAGTATTTAAATGGGAAATACGTATCTTACAACCGAACCGCTTATCAGGATGTCAACACTTACTCTGAGATCTGTGGGCATCTGTGTTTGTATTTTTTAACCTCAATTTAAATGATATTACAGTGTACACATATATATATTTGTTGTTATCATTTCCACCCTTTAGTCATGTCTCAGACGTTCATGCTTTCAGGTAGAACTTCTACTCTTTCAGTAGACTACTTTCCTCCCATCGAACTTGAAGGTGGTTATGATTATGAAGTTGGTTTGCTTAGCTTCGAGTCTTATAACTCCATACCAAATGTCGACGAAACAAACAACCAGTTTCATTTCGATAATGGAAAGATTATTAAAATACCTACTGGTACATATGAAGTAATGGATATTGAACGTTTCATACAGGATAAGCTAAAGATTTTGGCTACACAGGAAAAGAAGTACTTTTTTCGCTTGGGAACAAACAACAATACATTGCAAACTACTCTGAAATGTAACGCTCAGGTGGATTTCTCTCAACCCAACTCTATTGGCAGCCTCCTGGGTTTCGATTCTGAGGTCATAGGACCTGGAAATGAGCACTACTCGAAAAATGTTGTGGATATTTTTAAGACAAACACGATTAGAGTTGAATGCAGCATAGCGGGCGGGTCTTTCGTTAATAATAAGCAAAGTCATACAATCCATCAGTTTTTCCCAGCAGTACCACCAGGATATAAGCTTGTTGAAATACCCAGTACAATCATTTACCTTCCAATCACCACGAGGGCAATAAGTAACATAACACTACGGATTGTAGACCAGGACGATAGGTTGGTGAATTTTAGAGGAGAACGTATTACAGTGTGTTTACATTTGAGGAAGGTCCCTAATTGAACAGTTAGTAGGAGATGGGTTACTTATATTTTTCAAACTGTTTATCAAAGCCGGGAATATCAAAGGGTCATATAGACAGGGTCAAGAAAACCCATAACTCCGACGACTATTTATTGGGTGCACACTCAACAGTACCAAACAGTGTTTGTTTGTCACCCAAGCGACTAACACACACAAACCGAAGGTTTTTACGCTCCTTGGGCTATAAAATACTTCAATAATGGATGTACTGGATATTTTTAGTAGTGTCCCATTTGATGACACTATTTCTCACATGGAATTTCACACTCATTTCCCTTACGCTTCTACCACACTAGACAACAATGACGAGATAAGAATACCAATTCAACAACAAGATCTATGCATTGTACCTTCTATGAGTTATTTGTATGTTGAGGGAAAGCTATTGAAGTCAGACAATACAGCAACTACAAAAACAAAGTTCACTCCAAACGCATTTGCATTTTTGTTTGACGAGATACGGTATGAAATAAATGGAGTTGAAATAGATCGCATTAGGAACCCAGGTATAACTTCTACAATGAAAGGATTTGCTTCTATTGGAGAGAACTCTTTAAGAAGTTTAGGGAACTCTGGCTGGCCAACCGAGGTGAATAAGTTGTCTTCCACTTTGGATAGTCATGTGACTGACACTGATGGAAATTTTAGTTTTTGCATACCGCTAAGTAGGCTTCTGGGGTTCGCAGAAGATTATAGAAAGGTTATTGTCAACTGCCGTCATGAGCTTGTTCTACTGAGGTCGGCCGGGGACAAAAATGCAGTTTTGTGGACCTCAAGTGGTGCTACTGACACAACTCCTGAAGATATTAAAGTTAAACTAGAGAAACTATGCTGGAGGGTTCCCTACGTTTCTTTGAGTGATAGACAAAGAATTGCATTGCTTAGACATTTGGAAAGGGGAACGAGTGTTCCTGTAGAGTATCGAAGCTGGGAACTCTATGAGTATCCCTCTTTGCCACAATCAAACAAGCAATCTTGGTCAGTAAAGACGGCATCACAGCTAGAGAAGCCAAGATACGTCATAGTGGCTTTCCAGGAGAATCGCAAAAACAACATGAAAAAGTCTGCCGCATGCTTTGATCACTGCAAGATATCAAACATAAAACTTCATTTAAACTCTATTAACTATCCTTATGATGATTTAAAACTAGACATTGCAAAGAACCACTACGCTATACTCTACGACATGTATACCCGTTTTCAGGAGTCGTATTACAACGTTCCATCACAACCACTTTTGGACGTTAAAAATTTCATTTCTTATGCACCACTAATCGTAATTGACTGTTCTAAGCAAAACGAATCCCTTAGGTCAGCCCCTGTTGATATTCGTTTAGAATTTGAGGCCAGCGAAGCTTTCCCTCCTGGGACTGCTGCTTATTGTTTGATAATTCACGACAAGTCATTCAGCTATGAGCCAGCCACTAACCTGGTTCATCGGATAATGTGATTCATGCAGAAAGTGTTGGAATTTGGGGTGGGGATAGGCTATAAAGCCCGCTCTTGACGGTTTGGTTTCTCAGTCTCAACTTGAATTTCGTTGGAGTTAGAACTTTCAGTCATGATTAAACAGGCCATCATAGATTTTAGTGCTTTTATCGGAGAGGATAAGACAGTGGTTATCAAGGAATTGAGCATATTGGACTTGGATTCAAGATGTGTACAACATTGGATTTTCTCACCACCTAAGGATGGATCCAGATCTACTTTTCCAGGCACACAACATGATTGCGGAGGGTGGCACAGTTCACAGTTTGACAATCATAACAGGTGGTTGAGTAAACACTATCATGGCCTCGGATTCGGAACAGGAAACGTTGAATATAGCTCTCTCACGTCATCTCTGAGAGACATTTGCTGCAATGTAAACCTATTGTATGCTGCTTCAACTGAAAAGGCAAAGGTTTTGGAAAAGTTGCTAGAGAACAGAAGAGTTGTGTTCAGTCTTGAGCTACTTGGAGGCCCCCCTCTGTCGAGCGATTTTCTACTACTTCCTCCCGTTGAAGAACTATCCAAACAGAAGAATCAGTGTTTGTTTCATCATTTACATGCTCCAGGATTTTATTGTTCACAAACCAATGTACACAAACTAGCTGATTGGTGTTTGAAAAACCCAGCTATGCTAGACATGAACAACCCTGAAGTGAGAGTAAAGACCTTTGACGAATGGAAACTTAAAACTCCTTCTGCTAAGCAGCTTGCCGATGAAGGCTTTGTCAAAATGGCTGCTATGAAGGACACCACTAAATGCGTTTATTGTGGAGTTAATCTTTTCAAGTGGGAAGAAGGTGATGACGCAATAGAAGATCATCGCTACAACTCACCGTTTTGCTCCTATCTTCGCTTCAAGGAACAGACAACAGACAAGGGCAGTGCCAAAAATATAGTCTACTGCGAGGACGGATCAGATACATTGGGCCAGGATGTCACTGGGAGATATACATTGTCTCTGGAAGTCACTCATGATGATCTTCTAAATATGTGTAAGGCTTGAAATGTATTCAACTTCATATTTTGAATAAAAAAATCTTTATTATTTACCAATGTTGTTTTTTACTAAGCTTAACCTATATATAAACTTACCATCTTTCATTATCATCCAGATACACAGCTACTCTTATAGACTTAAGTCATAACAAGTTGCCCATGTCTCAGTTTTACAAATGTGAAAAGGTAGTTACCTTTTCAAATCCCATGAAGACAACTTTTTACTTTGCTGATAATGAAGACAGGCGCTGTACCGGCTCCATAGACCAAGAACGGTTTAGACTAAGGATTCTTCAGGTTGGAACAGTTTTGCAAGACTCACTTTCATCCAAAGTATTACACATTAACACATGCCAGTTTAATGATCACTCCAATTGTTTTATAAAATTAAATAAACTTACTACTTAATTTAACAAAGACTCATAATTTCATATCCTAGCTTTCATACACCATAAGTCTTTACCAGCAAGCACTCTGCTGGAACTAACATACAGTTTTAACCTGCACAAATCGTCGTCGCTCGCTCGAGGACAAATCGTCCCCTGCCCACACTCGTATATTCATTTCCAACATCGCAGTCACTTTTATTCGCCAGAGGAAAAAATCAGGCAACCCTATCTACTGATACTATCTGAAAATGCTAAGCTTGAATTGATCAAATCAACGGTCTTCCCTATTATTCACTATGCACTTCCATCGTTTGGTGAATGTCTTACTCTTGACTGTAGAGTTCTTCTCACGAGGTTGCAAAACCGAGTCCTAAGGTTTGTCTTCAATCTGAGGAAGTTTGATCATATATCTGCCTATCGCAAACAGGGTAAGGTATCTCTATGGAAAAACAATTTTTTCTACAAACTGTTTTAATTGTTCACAAGACACTGTCTTCTAATTTGCCTCCCTATTTGAAAAGGAAACTTATGCCTCGAACATCAGTTAGGGAACGCTGTACTAGGCAGGACGGCTTGCTTGAAATGCCGAGAGTGCGGCGTGAGATAGGTAAAAAGGGGTTCTCATACTTTGGACCCCAGGCATACAACACCCTCCCAAGAAACATGAAAATCATGTCATGTAATTCATTTAAGGCCAATTTAAAGCTAGTTTAGTTCCACTGTTTGTAATTATTGTGTACTTGTAAACTTTTTGTGACTTTGAGTTGTCTTGAAAACCAGTGTATCTGAAGACCGCTTTAAATAAAGGCATTTTATTATTACTAGGGGAAACCCGTCGAAATCGACGGATACTTTCAATTCTTACGCTGATTCATCTAACTGCGATAAATTGAGTAAAATTATACATATTTTGAACATTTAGCTTGTTTAAAGATTAATAAGTGTAAAAACAATAACGATATTAATTGCGTTAGTTACCAAATAAGGTTGATCATTCAATGAATAAAATATTTCCCATATTGCACGTCATCGGCGTTGTTAGTATGTTATCTGGTATCTCTTCCTTTGGAAGAACCTTTAAATAGTATTAAAATTGTATTGGTGGATCTTTTGTAGTTAAACACTTCCTTGATTTCATCAGTGTGATGCAGATTAATCCATGATTTTATAAAAAAAAAATCTGTTGGGAAGAAACGCACTAACTTCAAAGGAAGGTACATCCGTTACAGTGTAAGTTTGATTTTTCCTTCGTCACGTTGCGTCAGTTCATATCGTACTTCTGTGCCAATGAATAACCCTCTAGCACAGTTTTGAGAAATTGGTTGTGGGGTTACTGTTAAAGCTGGAATTCCTTGACATGGGGGATGTCAGTTAGTTGTTTCAGCCTTATCAGTTACATAAAGTTGTCAATATAATCTATCTACGGAATTTTAGGTGTAGTGGAATATACTTGAAGTGAAGTTGGCTTTTGTTCTTGAACTGGGGGCCTCCTCATTTATATGGTCGTGCAGCTTCATTGGCAACAAATAATGCGAATGAAATAGTAATGTGGCATTTCCAAAAAGCAAAAAAATAATGTAAATTCGCTGTTACGTAAATATTGACGTTTACATGCATTGTTAATCAACGTATGTTATAAAGGATAATGTGATCTAGTTTAAAAGGAATATATGACCTATCTGTCATGACAGTAGCTGCTCAAATAGTATTTACTCATTAGGCCATTTTTAGAGTCAAAATGTCGTGTTATTTTCAATAATCTTACCAACCCAGTGGGCCACGGTCGGTATTATAGGTCACTGCAAATCATTTGTCAAGATAGGTTCTATTTTAGGCAAGGTTTCTGTGTTTGAATGTTATTAGAAACGGTAAGAGCACAATAAAATTCTTCTGCAAATGAATTTTCTGTTGGAGAAATATAAGCCGAAGTATAAATGTCACAATGCGAGTTTAAGCATTTTGTAATTTTATTATATAAGTTACATCGATTTTTTTAGGCTGTTGCTCAGTGAACTTTAAGAATATAAATTTTAGAGATAAATTAAATGGTTTTTATTGCTGAGTAGCGCTAGTAAACATGCACAAACCTTTTCGTTAGTCTAAAAACATTCAAAGGCTCTTTAAGAGTTCAAGTTCTTATTTGTATACATATCTATATTATGTTTTCACTAAGCTGAATGAATACATCGAAGTGACCTCTGTGAAAAGTCAGCAGTATATTGCAGTTTTCCAGCTTAATGACTTTCTACATATATTTCTACATAAATGTTGTAAAATGTTTTATCCAGTTGCTGTAAACTACTATTAATTTAATAAAATATGGACACGGCTCAAATGGGCACCGTGCCCTTCTGCACTTGTATTATTTTGTATGGTATTACACAATCGAATATTTTTAAAATGATTGAAAGCATGTGACAATAATCTCACGAACCTATGACTAGGGTTGCTTTCAGAGAGGTGAAAGCCAGTTGAGCGGAACAAACGTGATTTGATATTTGTATAAGTAGCTAAATGTAAAATAGTCAATTGATGTATTAATGCTTGTTTTATTGATTAAAATTATAATAATTCAAATTTGTTTTTACTACATCTTGTTATTCAGACACCTCTTCCAGAAGTGCATTATGGTAGTTTTGACCAGGAAAATATTACAGTAGTTGGAATACGATATTAACATCCAAAAAAGTGCATTAAAGTATAAAAAAGAGAAAGGAAATTTAACATTCAAATTCAACTGTAGCCTAAAACAAAAACATTGGTCTTCATTTTTCACCCATACAATCGGTTAAAGTATTTAAGTATAAGAAAACAGTAACTATTTAAAAAATGAGTATTAAAGTATATCAGGAGGGGAAATTTTACATTTAAATTCAACTGTGCAACATAAACATTGGTCTTCATTTCAACCCTTGCAATCGCTAGCTGATTTGAGTAAAACAGAATAATAATAAGAAGGGAAGACATGCCTTAAATATACAATGTAGATAATATAATTAGAAATTAGTAGCCTACTTCTGGACAGACCTAGACAATTATCCATACCGTGGTTAAAAGTGTACTTCTATAAGCCCAGGTAATTAATTATTTACTTATTATTACGGTTGTAACTGGACGTGTGTATGACAACGTGGCTTGGCAATCAAATAACAGTATTTATATGGGATAGGCTACTGTTATCAACATTTGGAATGACTGAATTGTTACCAAATTACTGTTTCACAAAATGCAGATGGTGCAACACAAATAAACAACTCGATCACCTACCTATAACCTACACTTTACCTCCCTAATCTAACCTTACTTCAAAAAATTTACTTAATTACGAAATCTCACTTAATTACGTCACGAATACTCATAAACCCCGACCTACCTTCCCCACATGCCTAAATTAGATCAGTGTTCAATCTGCGTTTTATTAATAAGTGTAATAACTTACTGCACCGTCGATGTAATTCAACATAATATAATCTGTGATGTATTATCGGATTAAATATCAATTTAGATGCGGTTCGATATATCGATTATTAAATCCTGATTTCCAAGATTGGCTGTTTCTAATCAGCTGGCAACACAAATAATAGGTTCCCAAGAAAGTAGTCACTGGTCCGTATCCCTCCGCTCCTTGTTTATGCTCCGCGCATTGAGAAAGTAGTTCCGTATATTTTCTCGATTTTCAGTGAATTCCACGCCTTAAAAAAAATGTTTTAACGGAATTTTCTTGTTTATTAAAATCATAGGAATGGTTTAAAAACGTTTAAAAGAAAAGTATAGAAAGTTCAGAAATACCTTATGATTCTCTTGTTTACAATTTTCTTGTAAACAAAAAAACTGTCATAGCTACTTTAGTCCCATAAGCCTAATGTAAAAAATTTGAAATTTTAAGTTCGTTTTAAATTGCATTAGCATTATCTAATTGAAATTTGTTTGTTTACAAACCATCTCATTATTAGTCTAAGTAGTCTTGTTAAGTTTGGCTGAAATGTGTTCAGCCGTTATTGAGTGATGGTGTTATATTGTTTGCATTGAAGTTGATCCCAAAGAGCTTCGCTCGCTCCGCTCAATGATCTGTCTAGAATAATATGATAAAATATAGGGAAAAGGTATGAAAATGGCAGACACCAACCTGTAAAATATATAAGATAGTTCAATAAGAAACAATTAATTGTAGGAGTTATTGTGATAAAACGAATTTCCACTGATTTCGTAATGGAACTTTTTATATTGCAACACAAATGATACAGAGGAAAATCAATTTTAAAATCAGAAAATAACATTGCAAATACTTCTTTTGGACAATTCAGTAACTCCCAATAAATGTGTGTTGTTTAAAACACAGTTTTAAAATTAACAGCTGTTTTATTAAAAAGTATTATCCTACATGACCAAAATGTAAACACATCTGTGAAGGGATCTTTAAAGGCTTCTGGGGCAGAGCCCTAAGCGAATTTACTTCGTTTTTATTTTGATAACTCATCTACAGACCAAGACCTTTCTTTGGACACCTCTACAAAGTTTCTACGCCCAGCCGTTCTCTCAAATTAGTGGAGACAAAGTTTCCAATTAAATATTTAGATTCCCCATGTTAATCTTATGGGAGAAAACCCAACTTTGATGGAAGATCCTGACCAAACTAATAAAAATATCAAAAAACGAAAAACACTTTGCAAAACTACAGATCAGGGCAATTTTTTTTACACTTTAATCATCAAAATCGGTCCAAAAATGAGGGAGGAGTTCTGTTCACAAAAATCGGCTTAGCGTATTATATATATAGATAGATTATTATTATTTATTATTACTGCTATAAAGCTTTAGCATGTATTTAACTGAAGTTTACAGTGATTAAAAGCGCAAAATTTATCGCTTCTCCCAGAATACACCAAGGGAAGGTAGACAAGATTTCCTTGATTTCTGTATGCTATAAAAACATTGTAACTAACTTCACGGTTGGTCTGATAATTTCATAGAATTAAGTATTACTAACGCAAACTGAAATTATTTAACTTTCAGAGTAAAACTTATTTTCTTTAAGACAGTGGATATGGAGTTTTATTCAATGATTACTAACCTACAGCAACTGTTTCTATAGCCAAGACCTTACAAAAGCTTGATGGTCAAGAACAGGTATGAGTTAAGCATTCTAACAACTCCGCTACCCAGTCCTTTTGAAACTTTCTTTTTAACCAAGGTATACACTAGTTTGGTCGCATTTACTATTATTACGTTGGACAAATTACAAGACAACAACAAGAACTTTAAGAAGTGCTTCGTTTTAACCTAAATAATATGGTGTTATGATACAAAACTGAATCTACACATTAAGTAGCTTTAAGATACTTTGACCATAAAATCCAATATTCCAGAACAAAGCCCTCAAAGGGGTTTCCCCTTTACAAAGATAAAGCAATGAACTGATGAAATTAACAAAAAACTTTGTTGTGACAAACCGCAATGGGAAGCGTATCCTTATAAAAGAAAATGTACTATAACGTATTGATTTTACCGTTGCATTTTCTCTGTTGTAAATTCCTCATCCTAATGAGACCTATTTTCCACCAATGAGTTATTTGACCACCTGAATGGGCTAGTTGTTTTTACTGTTTTCGTTCTCAATTCATATACAAAATATAATATATAAATCAGTATTCGGGTGCAGCAGAGATATTGTTTCAACACTGTCAGCATACGTAGCCTATATCACTAGTGAACAATTTGTAAATCGCCTTTAATAAGTTCCACTGATAATTTTAAGTTCAGGAATAAAATTTACTACTTTAAAACCACACCGGATATTTTGGAACAAGCTTATTATTCAGGATTATAAAAAAACTTAATTTTATTTTCAGACTATTTTCTTTATTATATTGAACGTCGTGTCCTGTTACCATATTGTATTATCTTTCGTTTTTAGCCCTAAATGTTTGTTTTTATGTTCGTGTACTTGTGCATGTTAAATGTCATTATTTATCATGAATTGACGACCTTCAAATGAAGCAAGAAGACATCTGTACTGGCCCGACGATGACTCCTTTGTGAGTCGAAACCGGTTGTTTTTAGCAACAAATTGATCACATGAATGCAGGTATTTACACCATTATTTAGTATTTTCTTTAGTAAAATAAGCGGAATGGGCTGGTTATAAAAGTGTACAGATTACATAATCAACTCCACTAATTCATTTTCACTCTAAGAATAAGGTTAACACTAGCCCTGCAACTTATAAATTTAAAATATCCGTTTCTCCACGTTATGACAAGTTGACTGTTTTTATTGCTAAACACTGTCCATATTTATCAATCATGACTATTTGTCACCTCGGAATTCTTTCAAAAGCACGAGCCGTCTTAATGGAATGCATATTTATAGAATCTAAAGTCAAATTAGCCTAATTGGTTATTCATTTTGTTGTAAATTATGCTCAACGGTAATCTGATTATTCTTTCCCTTTGTTCTGAATTTCTAAATTGCTAGTTTAGATGGTTTTTTTATAAACATACCTTTCTACTGGTTTTTTTACCATTTTAATGATACATTGCAAATACTGTCATGATGACCAATCAACCTATTAGGTCCATGTTAAGTTTCTAAAAGTTTAAATTGAAGTAGGGAAAAGTCCTGTTGTGCGATTTGTACCATTTTAGATTTATACCTTCCCATAGTTGGTTACTATGTCTATGCTAAATTTCTTGCGAATCGCTTCAGCCGTTCAGGAACAATATCTTTAAAACACAATCAGAAATGTAGATAAGAGCATCGCTTGAGCCCATCGAAGTATATAACACCTTGAGCCACTTGCTCAGCTCGACTACGTTTGGCACCTTCTGGCAAACCTACGTAAGTGGAGTCTCTTTTATAATCTAACTAGTTTGATGTCTTACTACGCAAAGATATTTTGTAAGGTCGTGGTTTGAATCCTAGTATTTTTTCTATCCACGTTATATCTTTCGTTTGAAATCTTGTAAATTGTTTTCTCAATAAAAAAAGTATCTTTGGCCTCTAGATACATCAAAAAGGAAAATTTAATCTGTTCCGGGTCTGAGTCTTACCATGAGACCTACGGTTACTACCGTATTCCCTCTATGGGTTTTCTTTAAATAACCATTAATTATTATTTTTTAATCCTTGACATATAGTGTCATAAAAATAACTGACGCCAATCATAAATTTACTAAGGAAAATATGTCAATTAAATTATTTTAACAAATTAAAATCATAAAGACCGATTCAAATAATATTTTTAAACAACAATAACTACCACGAGAACACAAGAATTCGGCTGAAAATAAACACCCACGGTTAACAAGGAGTCCTGTAATTAGTGGGTCTGGCTCATTAAACAAATGGCGTTTTTACAACGTGGTTTGTTAAACGAGAAACTCTTCCGTTTTTTGGACAATTTTGGTTGGAGGAATTATAATAATGTACATTTTAAAGATACTTGGGGAAACTAAATCAAAATTATACTCTACATATTTTTAAACCATACTAACACTCATATGGAATGGTTACTTGTTAAGCCATATTATGCAGGTATTTTCTTCAATTTAATTTAGTTTTAACTAAGTGACTTACTTACTTTATACTTACTTTATGAGCCCATAAACTGACTTAAAAATTTGCATACGGCTTTTGTTTGAATTTTTATGTAACATAAATGGTTATTATCATTTTTAAAACCGTTTTAAAGAATTACCTACGACAAAGACACCTTTTTAATTGTGTTAAACTGAGTTTTATTTTATAAACACTGACGCAAAAATCTAATATTTGATCAATTAAACAAAACCTTTTTGTATTAACAAATTATGTCAAATATGTACGCATGGATTATTCGTAATAAGTAGATGTATGTGTAAATTAAATATTTTATTCAGTGTGTAATGATTGGCGATGTATGGCAATGTTATCCATTCAAAGGGATATTTTCGATTTGAACTGATGCTAAATCGTGGGATTGATTCTCATTTCTGTTATCTCGACTTATTGGACATGATGAATTATCATTTAAAACGGAATTTTATGTGTGAAGGATAACATTTAATGTGTGATAAATAAATACAGTATGTAGTAGGTAAACTATTATTTGTGATGAATAAAAAATTATGTCTTTTGGATAAAATAGAGCTATAATAGGGTATGGTGGTTAACATTATTTGTCAGGGATAACATTAGGCATCTAATAGACCATTTAGGCGTGTATCTGATGAAACCATAAAACTTTGTATGAAAAATCAGACATAATAACTTAACGAACAAACTGTAACCAGAATGTTGCTCCTTTAGAACATAGATGCTAGTGAGAGACTGCTAGTGTCAAAACGAACTATCCGAGTTTTTGCTACTTTGAACACATGTGATATTTCTATTGTTTGTGGGTTTGGATTGGGAATTTAACGATTATTTCCCATTCAATTTTGTATGGTAAAATTTGGTATGTACGACAACACTGAGTGATTGATAGCAGTAAACTCTATCGGTGGTAAAATTATTAGCATTAATTAGTGAAGACAGATCATGAAATATGCATAACTATGAGGACAAACAGCATATTATTTCCAATCGAATAATTAAAGGGATACACTCTAAAAAAACTTTTCGTCAAACCTAGGAGCAATTTTATTAACTAATTGATAGGATAAAATTACAAACTTAGTGGCTCGGTGGAAATATAATTGGTGGTGCAATCTAGACAGCGGCAGTAAAACTCCGTGGTAGGTAATTGGTGTAATTCAATTAAGGTTTACCTTGCATTATCGACTTTTGCTCCTTACAACACTATATTTCCAATATCAAATTACAGTATTATTATTTCACATAATTTAAAAGGCAATTCGAAGCAATTTGATGACCAACAAAGGGTTGGAGTGCTCTGAGCAATTATCATCTCCAGATATGACTATATCAAGTGATTCGCCCTAGAATAAAACATCTATAAAACAATTGGTTTCCTCCATATTGTGTATTACCTTCCGGATTACTTCATGGATTGTATACAAGTGGTTAAGTTACCTTGATTCTGTCCAAGTAATCCCTTGTCCAAGTAATGACGACTTAAGGATTACTTGGACAGAATCAAGGTCACTTAACCTGTTGTATACAATTGGTTTCCATTCCAGCACAAAAATGCGTCCAATGGCGATATTAATTAGATGCATTAATTAGTATTACAGTTATTCTTACTTACCTGCAATATGTCACGTAAATATTTATGAAGAATCGAAGCAAAAGAAAAGTTTTGAAATTTAACCTTTGTTACTGTATACAAATATAACGATAAAAATGTAATTGTATTCATTTCACCGTGGCAAAGGCCTCGGGAATTAAAAAAGGGTTTCTTTATTTAACCAATGAATGTATATCCATACATATTCCGAATTAGGTTTTTAGGTAGGTTTTTCATTGCTAAGCAGCAAACGACAACTAACCTTGAAGCTTTAGGATACTTAAAAAACATTATGTTTTCTATTTTGGTTGATTGAATTGTATTGGTTGCATTAATTAAATGAAATGTATTTGCAATATTGAATAGATATTATTATAAATTTATTTTGATATAATCGCTTCAACAGCTATTGTATATGTGGCTAAGGGGCTTTCACTCACAGGTGATGAATGGCCTGAGTTACCTAAGCCTGTCATCTGCTCACCACACCAGATTTTACATTAATTTGCCAACCCTTGTGGAAAGCCTTTTTTTATACCTACAATAGCATCAATCTTTTAACATCATTGCAAGTAATGCTGTACCATTAATCAATGTACTCATATAAATATAGTTTACTCATTTTAACATTTTACAATATTAACGAACATTTATAGATTGTACATTAAGCTACAAAGTTTTAATAGTTTATAAATAATTCTTCAAGTAATTAATAATTCTTTTTTGGTTGTTAAAAGGTATAGTTCTTCAATTTCAGCTTAATATGATACCTACCGTACATTCAACACTTTATTTTTTCATCACATTATTTCCTGTTTTGAAAATTAGTTAGATTAAATAGAAGGACAATTTGTTCAACAACGAATAAAATGGTCTAAATATATAAATTACTTATGTATCTAAGTATATAAACCATTAACTGATTATTGTAATGTTCAAACCCCCTTTTGTTTAAAAACCATTCTAATTGTAAACACATTAAAATATTCAAATAAATATACTAATGAAATAGCTCTATGAATATGTTTCAAGACTAAAGAGGGCTTGTACTATAAACGATTTGACGATATTAAGAAAGTATTCATAGTGTGCAAATAGTAAATAGTAAGTGAAATAAGGTAAATTTGCCATCTTAGTGCATGTTGTTATATTGGAGGAGGATTGGAAAGATAGCTAGTATCCCAAGTGCAATGAAACCCATTATAAATTGTTTTTCAAACATAACAGTGTTGTAGGATTTAGTTAGTAAGAAAATGTATACGGATTTCCTTATGGATATATAATATATTCGTAATTTTTATTGCCTATTACCAAATCAAAATTCATGAGACGCATACACTTAAATTAATGCAGTTTAATAGTTTATTCACCATAAAAGGCATGTGTTCATTGCATATCGTATGTTTTTCCTCAAACTTAATATGTTATTCGTCAAACATCAATGTCCGTGTTTGAAAGGTAATTCTTCTGGCTCAATGAGCAGATATAACAGAATCGAGAATCAATTGTTCGTGGTGGTGGAAATATAACTTTATATCAGTGATCAAGCATTCATATACACCATCATTTAGGCCTACTAAAGCAATAAACGAACGTTTGCAAGAATTACTAACATGTAACCTTTAATTCTTTATTTTGTAATGAAGTTCAAAAAAATTACGGTTACAACAAAAGCACTTAATTTATGTTATCATTTTATGGTTTTTAATGTTGATTAGTTAACACGTTTTTATGATGGAGCTAGTTAACACGTTTCTTATGATGGAGCTACTTTACACGTTTTCATAGTGGAGCTAGTTTACACGTTTTCATAGTGGAGCTAGCTTACACGTTTTCATGATGGAGCTAATTAACATGTTTCTTATGATGGAGCTACTTAACACGTTTTCATAGTGGAGCTAGTTTACACGTTTTCATAGTGGAGCTAGTTTACACGTTTTCATGATGGAGCTAATTAACATGTTTCTTATGATGGAGCTACTTAACACGTTTTCATAGTGGAGCTAGTTTACACGTTTTCATAGTGGAGCTAGCTTACACGTTTTCATGATGGAGCTAATTAACATGTTTCTTATGATGGAGCTACTTTACACGTTTTCATAGTGGAGCTAGTTTACACGTTTTCATAGTGGAGCTAGTTTACACGTTTTCATGATGGAGCTAGTTAACATGTTTCTTATGATGGAGCTACTTTACACGTTTTCATAGTGGAGCTAGTTTACACGTTTTCATAGTGGAGCTAGTTTACACGTTTTCATGATGGAGCTAATTAACATGTTTCTTATGATGGAGCTACTTTACACGTTTTCATAGTGGAGCTAGTTTACACGTTTTCATAGTGGAGCTAGTTTACACGTTTTCATGATGGAGCTAATTAACATGTTTCTTATGATGGAGCTACTTTACACGTTTTCATAGTGGAGCTAGTTTACACGTTTTCATAGTGGAGCTAGTTTACACGTTTTCATGATGGAGCTAGTTAACATGTTTCTTATGATGGAGCTACTTTACACGTTTTCATAGTGGAGCTAGTTTACACGTTTTCATAGTGGAGCTAGTTTACACGTTTTCATGATGGAGCTAATTAACATGTTTCTTATGATGGAGCTACTTAACACGTTTTCATAGTGGAGCTAGTTTACACGTTTTCATAGTGGAGCTAGTTTACACGTTTTCATGATGGAGCTAATTAACATGTTTCTTATGATGGAGCTACTTTACACGTTTTCATAGTGGAGCTAGTTTACACGTTTTCATAGTGGAGCTAGTTTACACGTTTTCATGATGGAGCTAATTAACATGTTTCTTATGATGGAGCTACTTTACACGTTTTCATAGTGGAGCTAGTTTACACGTTTTCATAGTGGAGCTAGTTTACACGTTTTCATGATGGAGCTAGTTAACATGTTTCTTATGATGGAGCTACTTTACACGTTTTCATAGTGGAGCTAGTTTACACGTTTTCATAGTGGAGCTAGTTTACACGTTTTCATGATGGAGCTAATTAACATGTTTCTTATGATGGAGCTACTTAACACGTTTTCATAGTGGAGCTAGTTAAAACCCTTTCATCATGGGTGGTTTAAGTTACCAAATGACCCTTGTTGTTTTATAAATAACTACACCTGTTCCATCCTGCTAAGAGTATGGAAATACGATTAAATAAAACAGTTTTTCTCATCAAATGCTGAAGGCCCAATTACTGGATGATAAGATTTTTTTCTTTTAACGTTCTTAGCCTGAAGATAATATGATCTTAGCAGCACGAAACAGATGTAGTTATTTATAGCACAACAAAGATATATTGATGCAACAGGTAACCCACACCTTTTACACACACACACACACTACACAGCACGTAACTACAACACTGTATTTATTCCAAGCACTTACACAAATACACACATATATTAATTTATTGTTTAAAGATTATTTTGCTAAAGGGTTTGAATTAGATAAAGATTATAAATAACCATTCAAAGATTACAGGGTAAAATACTTTTAAGTTTAAGGAGATAAAGTGAATTTCACAAAATAAATTATACACCTTATTAAAATAAAATTTTAAAATAGATGCTATAAAGAGAATTTGCACCAAGCAAAATATTTTTATTCATGTTTACTTGTATATGCTTTATAAACGGCGTAAATCTTATAATTTTTTAGTCTGGAGTATTTCGAACGTATTATTATAACCTTCCAAATACAAATGCCAGCAAGATATAAGGGTTTCTCGTTTATAACCGCGCTGTTCGGACGTGATTTGGTTAATGAACAAAACCCACTAATTACTTGACACCCTGTTAACAACCATAGGTGTCTATTTAAGAGAAAAAAATACGTTTTTGTATATTTGTTTTAAATTTGAATTGGTTAGAATAATTTGTAGGCTACTTAATATTATTTTCATTTTGTTCTTCATAATAAACTAATACTAGAATGCTAATGGTAGTTCTTTGTTTTATGATAAAAATAAATTGCTGAAGATATTTTTATATTTTTTTGTCTTACTTATTTACATTCTAAGCCACAGTAAGAATTTTAAGGGTTATAACACAAACTTTGATTAAAACTTGCATAGGTGATGTATACATAATTCGACTAATAGCAGATACGTTTAGTAAATAGGGTGAAGAGTACAATAAACTAAATATTGCTAAAACAATTGTATTTTTTGTTCTAGGAAGCAAGGAACAAGTCAGGGATTGTTTTTCACATTACTTTAGGACCTAAGAGTTGCGGTATTATCACTTAGATAAAATCCCTAACAAATTCACTAACACCATCATTTTTTTTCAAACCCCTCTTATTAAGGAAGATTGAGTATGCTCAATGTTTTTTTATATCAACTTTTGATTAAATTATTGTTTTAGGACAGTCATGAGGTTTTAAATTGCATTCATACAGGTAAAAAAAAATTAAAACAAAAAAAGAATGAACAGTAAAAATCACCATTTTTATAAGCTGATCTGGTAAATTCATTAAAAACTAAGTTTTACATGTTAGGCTATAACAATTTATAATTTACTATAAACATGTATTGAAAGCGCAACTATTAGAACACCTACGTCCAGTTTAGATCCATCAAAAGTACCAACTTTCCTTAGCTTCGAAACAGCAACTACTACTAGAAAATCATGATAACCAAATGTAATTCATGTTTACTAGTTATGATTTTAGTAACGTATCCTACATTATAAACATGCATAAGTTACACAGATTTGAGGAATAAATCTCTCAGATATCCTTCTTCATAATAAAGAACCGGAAATGTGTATTGGGTGAAATGATGAAGTGCTCTAAGTCCCAAATGCAAATATATTTACATCCATCTTCTCTGGTGAGGAATTGATAGAACACCCTTGGGCTTCTTAGTAGTGGAAAAACACGAATGCGTTTTGTTTTGTTGTATGATTCATGCTGAATTGAATTCAATCTCATGGTTATTGTATGTGTTTTGAAATATTGTTATTATAAACAATTATTGGAGTACGAGTGGGAAATAAAACTTATGGAACTTGTCAATGGGTATTAATTTCAAATATGTCAACAATAGAATAATCCTAAACATTCTAAGCACCCTTCATCCACTAATCATACATTTGAACAATATCCTATGAAGTCATAATAATTATCGGTACTAAGAAATGAGATTGACTAAAATTATCAGGGTAGAGTTTAATTCATTACATAAAACTTTGGAAAACATATTACATTGTATAATATGTCAAAATTTTTACATTGATTTGTTTATATACAACGCTTATTAAATTTCAAACCACTGAAATCGTTAAGACAAATAGTGTTGTATGTGTCGGATCCATATGTAATTATTAAAACAAACATCTAAAAACATCTCTGCCTAATTTGACTATTTTGTAGTTTTAAGGAACAATTTTTGAATGGTAGTAGTTCATACTCTCCCAAACTTATAAAATTTTTTTACGCTTGACTACAAAAAATTCTATGTTTGACTATAGTGTTATCCGCAGTACCATTCTGGTAATTAGACCAATTCGTTAATACCAAGGCAAAAATGAGGTTGTGACTCCACTATAAACTGTAGGTCCCTTAGTTGCCATTAGCCGTTTGGGCTATTAATTAACAGCTGTGTCTAAGGCGCATGTCAGCCTTAGTCACTAACAAGACTACAAAATCGCTACACTAATCCTACACTCATCTCCATGTATACTTGCCTTAAAATACCTACTTTATATGGTCGCCATTCCAATGAAAAGTAATGAAAGTAAAGTAAAGTATCTAGTTAAAAAAAAAAAAAAATAATCCGTAGTTCCGAATGTCAGTTTTTAAGTTGGAAACTTGGTTATTAAAAGAAGTTCATGCATCATCATTTTATGAAACTGACAATTCAATATAACAAAGGCAAAAAACTAGCTTTCTTGAACAGTTTATAAATGTCACAAGATTTATTTATATTTGTGTAAAATCTTTTACTGAAATAACCACCCACAGTTAAGATATTCTCTTTTAACTAACCGCGCTGTTGTAGAGACATCATTTAGTTAATGAACCAACCCCACTAATTACACAGGCCCTTGTCAGCAACACCAGTTATTTTTGTACTTTCAAATTATATCAAAACATTTTTTTCACGTTCTTTACTTTAATTTTTGGTGGACATATTCTGTCTATACATGAAGTTAAATGTATCATGTATTTATGATCAAAATTATTTTACAGGTTGCCTGAAGAAGTTGTTTTCTGTCCAAGCCTGACAAAGCCCGCTACACACGGTCAGTTCGGTGTGTCAGTTTGGTGTGTTCACATCGAACTGACACACCGAACTGATCGTGTGTACGCCAAATTGATGTGAGCTCACATCAAAAAACTGAACTGATGGACTGATGAAAATTCATCATTTCGGTGTGACACACCGAACTGATGTCAGTCCGAAGTGAGCGTGTGTACCGCCGCGTCAGTTCAGTTAGTCAAATTTTGGTATTTGAGCATACGCAGCGTCATTAGCCTATATAACCTATACCATAGGTAAAACATACTTCCTTAGTAGAATTCTCATAGAAGAAAATGTATTTGTTAGTTCTGTCTGGTGTACTGTAGATGTAGTTTTTTGTTTACAGTTTGTTTATTGTCATTTAAGTCATAATTCATATGAAGGTTATCACAATTCACAACAAATAATAGCTTTAGTAATCATATTATTCTTTTAGGTATTGTGGGAAAGGTGAAAGAGATCCATCTCATCACCAACAAATCTGTCGTGTGTAGGAAAATAAACATTTTTATAAAAATATATACGAACGAGTACGACTTCCTAGGAGGGGAAGCGTACCTGGGAGGATTACACCCCCAGATAGCACGTTGAACTGACACACCGAACTGACCGTGTGGATGCAAATGCTGCGTTCAGTTAGAAGTGACAGTTAGAAATGAACACACCAAACTGACACACCGAACTGACCGTGTGTAGCGGGCTTAAGCTAATGGAAATGGATTCAATAGAAATCTAATAGAAATGGCTTCAAGGAAATGGACTAAAACTTAAAAGTTTTTTTTTCTCTCTTTAGGGTTAGAATTAGTTGTCCTACCGTACTCCTGGGCATTGACTTAAATTAATCAAAATATTTTGTTACCTTACAATATCCTTTTTTTCGTTAATGAATTACATGATTCATGGCCACTGCCACATCCTCAGGTTCATCATTTTCTACGATTCGTCTTACCTTTAAAATAATTGAGAACACAAAACACGTTGACATGGCACAATTAACAAAACTGTACATTTATTAGAACAACCGTCGTGGTGCGTGCACGCATTTGGTCGGAGAGGAGGTGACTCTGTTTCGAGTCAAGTACGTTTTTAAACAATAATTTGTTTACAAATGTATTCGTAATTAGTCAGTAACTCGTTTTATTTGGAACAAGTCGTGGCTGACTATCTTAAGCCTATCTAAAACCAAGAATGCAAAAATGTTATCATAACAAAATTTGGGAATTTCTAATCTGTCTCATAACTATAATATAAGCAATAAATATTAAAATAAATAAGAAAACTTTACAACAAATAATTAAATGTTATTCCTTGTGACCCTTGGTTGGAATATATTATTAATAAAATAAAAGGATTACCTTATCCAACCACAGTTGCAGGTATAACAAATAGTTTCGTTCCTTGGCACTTCGTCAGGTATTATGACCACATAATTCATAAATCATCAAACCACCCTTGGTCAAATGTACTTGCAGCATATAACATAACATATAAGGTTCATAGACTATTATTATATTCTTTTAGCCAAGAAGCTTATTATACTTCACTATTAGGAAATCACTATTAAGAATACTTCACTATTAAGCATATCACCAGAGTAAACGGGTACAAACCTCAAATAATTGATTCCATAAATCAAAAGAAAAAGTGAAACATGAACATCAAGAAAGAACATTCAGAGAAGAAATACATTAAAATGCAGTATCATGGAAAAATCAACAACAACATTACCAAAATATTTTATAGAAAGAATACGACGGTCGCACATTCTGTAAACAACAAACTTCAAAGGTTTTCCACGCCAAACCTGTCGCCACAAACAATATACACTACCCAGTACCCCTGTATAGGCCAATCACCGGAGAGTAGGTAGGCAAGATTTAATTTAGAATTATTATTCTTCGACACTAAGCTAACAGCTAAGATGATGTTTGCTGTGATAACCTATCATTAGGTGATTTCCCTCAGATCGTAGGATCCTGGACAAATTACTCCAATGCATGGTAATAACAAATTATAATTTTATTCTTCTAAATAATGGAAATCCTTTATAATCTTCCTTATAAATGATAATATTACTATATCAGTAATTAAATAAGGCAACAGTCTTACTTGGTACAATTCCTATGATCTGACTGGCTTAAATAGGCTGTGATTCCCATTTCCTACGGACTATGACTGTTTCAAGTACAGTAGGCCTAATGCTTGAACTCGTCTGTAACAATTTCAAAGAAAATAATAACAGGTAAACTAAAGTAATACTAATTTCACATAGTTGAGGAAAACATAATTAATTTAAGGTGATTTTACAATTTACAAAATATTCTCAGAACATGTGCTTTTTCATCCAAATGTAACATGAAAGTTGAGTATTTAATATTTGACAATTACAAAGTTATTAACTGACAGACAATCAAAAGATTATATATAATCATAGGTAAAAACATGGCAAACAAGATTATTTACAATACAAACCACATAAATCAATTTTCTTATTTTTAAAATGTTTTCTACTTACATTTTCACGAGTTTGTACAATTTTTAAGGGAATCAGCCAACTAAGAAAGATTTGAAGAAACAGCTCATTACAAAAATGACTTTAGTTAATTAACAGCTGTTCTCCAGTTCTGCCAACAAGGTGAAGTGTAATAAAGTGAAACTAGTTATAGGCTAGTCAAATTAAGGAAAAACATCAAACTAATTGTAAAAGAAACAAAGTAAGGTTTTTTAGATGCGGAATGATGTCCTGAACAACATATCAAAAGTCTACCAAAATCCACGCGGGGGAAGTCCACCATATTGGCCGCCATCTTTGATTTTTCAAAAAATCTGAGACTTATGAGTATTATGGCTCTTGAACGACCAAATATCAACCGAATAAGGCAAACAAAGTGTCTATTTAATATAGAATTAAACCAGCTTTTTGATTATGTATAGCATGTAGACATTTGACAAGCCAAAATTTAGCAAATCCTAGAAAAACTTCGAAATAAACGGATTTTTATATATTTTTTCTCTTTACTCCCCTGAAACTAAATAATTACTCAATTAAACAATTGATCAAATCAATAATATAAAAAAAAACATTCTAAGAGGTTTAGAATAATATATATATATACAAATATATCATCAAAATTGTTTTAGCCAAACTTCAGTGAACCGGCTTTTTCATGCTATGAACACTCAGCTCTTTTGCTGTTTATAGGTAGTCATGAATAATGTTTGTTAGAACTAAAGAGCTAATATGTAAATTTACTAAAACACATAATATAGTTTAACAATTGACAAAAATAAGTATTAACACGGGTTTTTTTTTAAGTCGAAGTTGTTTATATCAGTAAATAAAAATAAATATACCGGCACTTATAACCCAGTAACGTTGTTATTAAAAGTAAGGAGTAATTTTCATGAAATGGGGTAGTAGGTTTCTTTTTTTATGTTGTTTGTAATAATACCGAGATGCTTAATCCAAATTTTCGACCTCGGCGACCTTCCGGATTACCTCCAAAAAGTTTAAAAATCGGCGGAATTTCGCACTATTTTTACGTTTGTGTGATTTTGACCCTGAAGCATCACTTTTTCATGAAGAACAACCATAATCATTTTTAAAGTATGCCTACATTAAATTACCTATCGTTTAAGACCAAAATGGTTAATACAGGCCTAGTTCAATACAGGTCAATACAGGTCAGGTTAATAGTTTTCAAGATATGACCCAGCAAACAACGGCTAAAATTATCAAATTTCGAACTTGTTTAATGTTTGGCTACGTTAACCCCAAAGCACAATTTTTTTAAAATTAAAACTCCATTAAATTACTCACAATTTAAGAATAAAATGGTGATTATAGGCCTAACACATTGAGAGATATGCCTCTTCAAGGTTCCTAAAATCTTCCATAAATGATTGTATTTTAAGTTTCAAGCTATTCAATTTGGTCAAATTTTATAAAAGAACCATAATAAGAAACAAACAAATTGTTATTTCATTTCAACATTAGATTGTTTTATAAAAAAACTGTTACTGTAAAATGGAAACAAATCCATCGTATCTATCTACATAAACACCCATGTACATTTATTTATTTATTTCCTCTCAACGGTTACACCATTTTACAGGGAATGTATGGTATGTTACATTGTTACTACAAATGGTTCTCGTGGATAGAACACAGGCCTGTGTAGAACGGTATTGTATTTGTATTGTCGCGTGAGCCGGTTGGAGAACACTGAGGGCGATGGCGTCTGTGATTAGGTGATTCTTGTACCTTTGGACATGAACTCGACTTGTGGGGGTATCAGTTGAAGATTGACTTGTATGACTAACTTGAGACGTTTGGATGTGTGAACTATAATTTAGTTTTTCAATCAATTGAGACAAGGGTAATGGTGAAAATCTATGTGTGAGGAAGAGCTTTAATTCTTCATCCGACTGCTTCAGGACGCATAGCCTGTCAAACAGTGTGAGGGGGTCAATAGTCACCTTTATATTGCCAACAGTCACAGTATTAACTTCAGAAGAAAGATATACTACTCTATTCTTCCTTTTGTATCTGACTTATTCATATTTTTCTCATAAAACTCTTAACATCGCTTCCTTGTCAATATCTCTAGCCATTGACAGCTCCCTCCAACAATTCCACTGCTTTAGAACATTATAACGCCAGTTTTAGGGAATAGAGGATGACGTGACGAAGTAACCAGTCACACAGCTTCTCTATATTCGCTTCAACTCGAGTGACTCGTGAGGGTGTCATTTCTACATGCTCCTCAGTTGTATGTGCCTTAACATTGCAGTAGGCCTACTCCTCAACCTCAGCACTTATATTCTACAGATAAATTATATCATTCCTAATGTCCATAGGGTTAGCACGGTGTCAGTTATACCACGGTTCCGACTCAAACCTACATAGCTTTTCATTAAGCAAATGAGCCCCTGCTCTATAGTCATGTTCGTCCAAATATCCGTCTAGAACTTTTCAGAACACACAATGGTGAAGAACCCGTTGGTGGTAAATAGCTGGTGTTTATTGAAATTCATCTTGTTTCCTAATTTCAACATATCCTGCAGGTACCGATGCAAAAACCGATGCATAAAAGAAGTAATATGTAGCATGGCAGAAGGGCAGCAAAGTTAAAACCTCTTTTCACTGTTGCTTCTTCATTCTTTCTATCAATTCCTCTTGATAGTATGTACATTTTAATTACAATAGATTTCTTCCATTAAAAAAACTTATAATCTGTTGTTGAAATGAAATAAATTTGTTTATATTCTTGGTATGGTCCTTTTATATGATTTCACCAAATTGAATAGCTTGAATTTTAAATACAAACATTAATATAACGTTTTATAAACCTTGAAGAGTCATATCTCTCAATGTGTTAGGCCTATAATCACCATTTTTGTCTTCTATTGTGAGTAATTTTATGTTGTTTTAATGTAATTATGGTGGTTTTAATAAAAAAATATGAGAAAGTTATGCTTTAGAGTTAACGTTAGCCAAACTTTAAAAAGGTTCAAAATTTTATAGTTTTGGCCATTGATCGGTGAGTCATATCTTGAAAACTATTAGGCCTGTATTAACCATTTTGGTCAGTCTGGAAACGATAGGTAATTTAATGTAGGCATACTTTAAAAATGATTATGGTTGTTCTTCATGAAAAAGTGATGCTTCAGGGTCAAAATCACACAAACGTAAAAATAGTGCGAAATTCCGCCGATTTTTAAGCTTTTTGGAGGTAATCCGGAAGGTCGCCGAGGTCGAAAATTTGGATTAAGCATCTCGGTACTATTACAAACAACATAAAAAAAGAAACCTACTACCCCATTTCATGCAAAGTACACCTTACTTTTTATAACAACGTTACTGGGTTATAAGTGCCGGTATATTTATTTTTATTTACTGATATAAACAACTTCGACTTAAAAAAAACCCGTGTTAATATTTATTTTTGTCAATTGTTAAACTATATTATGTGTTTTAGTAAATTTACATATTAGCTCTTTAGTTCTAACAACCATTATTCATGACTACCTATAAACAGCAAAAGAGCTGAGTGTTCATAGTATGAGAAAGCCGGTTCACTGAAGTTTGGCTAAAACAATTTTGATGATATATTTGTATATATATATATTATTCTAAACCTCTTAGAATGTTTTTTTTAATATTATTGATTTGATCAATTGTTTAATTGAGTAATTATTTAGTTTCAGGGGAGTAAAGAGAAAAAATATATAAAAATCCGTTTATTTCGAAGTTTTTCTAGGATTTGCTAAATTTTGGCTTGTCAAATGTCTACATGCTATACATAATCAAAAAGCTGGTTTAATTCTATATTAAATAGACACTTTGTTTGCCTTATTCGGTTGATATTTGGTCATTCAAGAGCCATAATACTCATAAGTCTCAGATTTTTTGAAAAATCAAAGATGGCGGCCAATATGGCGGACTTCCCCCGCGTGGATTTTGGTAGACTTTTGATATGTTGTTCAGGACATCATTCCGCATCTAAAAAACCTTACTTTGTTTCTTTTACAATTAGTTTGATGTTAAACCTTTTTTACCCTTAATTTGACTAGCCTATTAGCCATTGATCATGATATTATATGTACATTATATATTCTGTGAATTAAAATAATTTAAATTTAATAAACATTTCCCTTACATCAGTATAACAAGTATGAAAAATGTAGGCATCTATAGAATTAACTGTGATGACGGTCCATAGTACTATATGGGCCAAACTGGAAAATCTTTCAAACAAAGATTTAAAGAGCATATACCTAAAAGATCACAACATCAGCAATCCAGGTATGCCGAACATTTAATATCGGAATCGCACAACTACACATCTATTGATAAGAACATGGAAACAGTAGAAGTGTTACCAAAAAGTTTTAAGCTTGATGTTCCTATAAAGCTAAATCACTTAACATTTTAACATTTTAAATTATCTTACTTCTTGCAGTCAAACATTATATTTGATACATATATTTTACAAGCTACAAATCAAAGAAGTATAAAATAAGAAGAACAAAACTAACTGAAATACAGGTGACACTGGAGAGAAGAAGACACCTCGTGATTCAGTCAGTTTTATTTAGTCAGTGACAGTGATACGACAGTGCTGGCCAGCCTTTACAGTTTTAACCAGTTTTATCACTTTTTATCACATTTGATCAACATGACTAGTTTTGACTATTGTGATTTTTACAGTATTTTAATGAATCTTTTGACATATCACAATGTATTACATTGATGATGTGGTTGCATACAATGAACTGACGAAGTTCTAAGGAACGAAACTTGGTGTCATACCAGCTTAGGATGGATAAGGTAATCCTTTTATTTGATCAATAAATAATTAAAACAATAAGCCATCCAAAATCTAAAAATCCTAAAATACATCAAAACATTACAATGTTTACAAGCATTGGATCATGTATAAAATGTAAGTAATAAAATATTTGACTGTTTTATCATTTTAACATGTCAATCATCATATTTTAAGAAATAAACTAAGTCATGCTGTTTATTATTTTGAAATAGAAAATAAAGAATGAAAACTTAACAAAATTTACTTATCTGATTCTGTACACTAATAAGGCTGGAGATAATTTTGTGTAAGCTGTTTGTACCCAAACTTCTAACAAGCCTTCGACTTAAGTAAGTTTACAAGCGTTAAAATCTTCACTTCCCACAAAGTTTTCTAAAATGAGATAAACAAGACTTCCTCAAAGGTTTAAATTAAATGGATACATTATTAAACTTGTTTAGTGTTAAGCCTTTTTTTAAAAACATAATAATTGTTATCTAATTGATGGTCAGCCCAAACGTAAAAATATTTATTTTTGTGCTAATTGTATTGAGAAATCTAAAATAAATACCAATGGAATGAGGAATATTACTTCTGTTCCATAAAAGATACTTTCTTTTCATATATGAAATTCTATTAACATAACAACACTGAAACATTTTACTTGTTCATGATTTAATAATACAGCATTATGGATAACGAAACAAAATTGTGTCTTCGTGTTCTTCCTGGTTCTTATTATATTAAGTAAATATTGTTTATAACTTACATCAAGCATTTAATTATGTCTTGCCTAAAGTCGTTACAAAAATTATAAAAACTGGACATTTGTCTGTCGCATAAGTTTGTTTAGTGTTACACTTATAAAGTAACTCTAAATCAAAATAATATTTATATGGATTTAACAAATTTGTATGACATTCATAGTTTATAACTATTGTAGTAAGAAAATATAAGAATATTAATTCCGTGGTTTGACCCTTCACCGCTACAATCTTTAGTCTCGATTTAATTTCAATAACAATCTATACTGTATTTCGATCAATTATGTGATTGTTGTCTTTATCGTACCTAAAATGCATTCTTACCTAATTCTATGAGAAAAATAAAATAATCTAAAGCAAAAGGTTTTATACAAAGGTATATTTAAGAAAAAAAAAATGTTTATGTTTGTTAATGTCATAAACATTATACCGACCTCTAAGAAGGTTTTGAGAAAATATGTAACAGAAAAGTGTACGAGACGTTTTGTTTCAAACATATTATACATATTTATAAACTCATTTTGTTAATGTACAGTTGCTTTATGAGATTTAATATTACGTCATAATTTATATTTCAAAGTAATGATACAACCTATACAAGAACTTTATTTGATGTTACTACAATGTACAGTACATATGTGTACGGTGGTGAGACAATCACGGGTCTGACGAAACTGTTATTATGTTGTCATCGAACTGTCAAAGCCGACATACACATTTCAGTGGAGTTTTGTTATATCTCTGCACTCTGTAATATTAAATTACACAATTTGCATTTCTTTTTTTTAATAAGATGTAGGTAATTTTTAGCAACGAAGAAAATAGTTAGACATAGCTATGAACGAAAGGTTTTGCATTTGTTTGTACTAAGTAGTTTTTTTTTCAAAACTTGGGTCAAGACAATACAAGATATTGCTTCGTAGTGTGAAGGTTAAGCTAGAATAATTAGAAAAAAGTACACGCTATATACAAAATAATAATTACCTTTTTCTTTAAATCCTAATTTATATCAAAATGTTTCTTCACAACAAAGACTTGTATATACAGTATTTGTAAATTGTGTGAATAACTTATTAACTAGGGCCCACAGGAAATCTGTCTTATTACAAAGGGTTTAGAATAGAAATGAGATAAAAATTAAACTATTAAAATTATGATAAAAATCAAACTTGTTTTTCATTATAATTAACTAATACACAAAAACCCGGTTTTTTTTAGTTATACAGCATTTTTTATCAATTTACACAATTTAAACATTTATTATTTTGTTTGTTTACGAATTTAAATGATTTTAAAATGATAATAATATCATAGCAATTAACCTTTGACTAACTAAAATTGGCCAGAAACAAAACCATACTGCTTTTACGTGTACGCTGAGGTCAGCTAGATAGCTCGTTACACCTAACCTTTACATGTAACCTTTCTTTTCTAATAACACGCTAAACAAATTTGATTAGTTGAGGAAAGCCAACAATACTTTTATATCCTAACCAAGGGCCAATCACAAAGCACGAGACATCTTTGATGATTAAGTGAATTTCACCGTCGAAATAATTTGCTCGGTCATTAGACCTCGTGAATGTTGTTTGATTCTCATAAGCACAGGGTGTGTGCGGAAAAAGATTGTCTCTGAGACTTATCACTTTTGTAAGACTAAATTACTTACGTATTCTCGTCACAGCTCAATAAAATATGTCAATTCAGGACATGTTTCGGTGTTAAAACACCATCGTCAGCTTCATGTGCATATGTAGAGTTGATTGTAGTTAACATCGTCAAAAGATAAATACAGTACGAACACGAATAAATACATAAAACAATTAAACATTTAAGAAACAGGCCTGTTCTAACAAAAGATGACCGACTGCACAGGTAGCAAAGGACAGAACAGCTATGTCCAACAGCTCAGGGGCTACAAACGTGGATTTTAATTATCACTTTTCTTAAAATTGTATACCTAACTTTAATACTTAACGCCCTCAATGAAATAAACAGTATCAGCAAACTGACACATACTTTCTCCCATAGGCTTGTAGACATATTTTATGGGGTTTTTATGGGAAATAACATAAGTTCTGTCTCTATATGCTATGTATGAGGGAGAAAGTAAAATCAACCTTCAAAGACAAATGCTGGTAAAAACAGTTATGTTCAGAATAAAAAATATCAGATGAAAATAGCTGTTTTAAGGTGTGGCCATTCAACCACTTTACTGCATTATTTACTATTATATTTGTTTCCTTTGTTAAATAACTGAACTCCTAAGAAATTGTTACATTATAAATTATTATAAGATTGGTTGGGTTTTTATTTACATATTAATAATTTCAAAACAGTAGCTTTGGCTTTCATTCACCAGTAACAAACCCTAGATTAGCATTTCTTTAGTATCTTTACTTTTATAGTTGTACCTTATAATGTTGTATACATCAACAATGCACTGTACATATCTTTGTGAACCATAATAAGACAAAAGAAGAAGATATAAAGATTAAGAGGTTATATTCTCAAATTAAGAGTTGGAATTTATTACGATTATGGTAAATTTGTGGGTTCAAAGTGATAAGTTGCAGGAGGTACGCCTGCCCCTAGCATGTCACCTGCAGCTAGCATGTCACCTGCAGCTAGCATGTCACCTGCACCTAGCATGTTACCTTCTCGCCAAACATGACTTTAGATTAATGAAAACCTTGTTGAAAACCACCTTTTTTATAACTTTTGAGCTTCTAAATAGTTAATTATCTGTAATACACCATGTTCGTATTACCTACATCGACATCAATTACTGAGATATCCCTGTATAATGGAATTGAATAGGCGTGTTTACTATTGGGGGTTAAGAGTGAGGTTTATAGAATTTCAAAAATACATTTTAATTATCATCGTAAGTGTAAATTCATCAATCACATTGTAAGTACATTGAGTAGACCAACTTTAAAGCTAACGATTAAAAATTTAACATATGTGTTAATGGATTGATTGTACCTATTTTTTGTATACTATACCGAATAAGAACAAACAAATGAAAATTAATGTGAGTTTTGGGTTGTAGCGTTTATTACGCATTGTATTATTTTTTTGTTACAGAATTACTCTTATAAATATGTATTTACAGGTTCTTTTTGTTTTGTACCCACTGTAGAGGTGTTTTCGTTTGTTCACAAAGCTTTCCGTTAAACTATTATAAATTTATTTTAATAAATGTTCAAATTCAAGACGTCGAATGCTGCATTGGCCTGGATGAATAATATTCAAAATGTATATAGCTAGTAGGAGTTTATAAAAGTTTTTTTTCTTGGCCGTTGTTTAAATAGCTCCTGCAATACACGCAATACTGTACGTAACACAGTAAAGCATCACGGACATCCTTCAACGCCTTGCGCTGTTACGGTAACAAAAATCCTTTAAACTTATAAGTCATAATTCAATTATTCAGCTAAATTAACCAAATACTATTAGCGTTAACCATGTCAAAATAAACTAAAATAAACTTAAGTAAAACTAAAATACACAACTTCTTAGGTAGTAGTAACATTTGTAAAACTATTTACAGGTTGTGACTACCAGCCAAAATATTTCGGACCCTGTAATATACCTCATAAGAGTAATCTGTTCACTGCCCAGATCTTATAAAAGTCTGGTGATCCTGCTCGGTCTTCAACCCCAGAGGGAGGCTGTTGCACAGCTGTCTAGCGTTGTACTGGAAATGATGTTGGAAGAATGAAGTGGAGTGTTTGGAGATGGGAATGTTGCAATTGTTTTGGAGAGGAATACTTGTAACATGAAGCAACATCAAACATGCAAAGATTCTTTTTAACAAACGAAAGTGTTTTAAAAATACACAATAAAGGAAAGGTAAATATGTTGTACTGCCTAAACATTTCACTTTACATGATTGTTTTTTTTTGTTTTTTTTTTAGACAGGGAGAAAATTATTCTTAGGGCCTTTTTGGAGATGAAACAATAGCAAAGTCATTTGATTTTTACTTCCCCAGACAGATGATAATAGTTATACTGATAATAATTGTAGAACACTACATTCTGAATTATCGATCTGTTAACTGTAAAAGCTTAAAAAACTTAATAGGACTTGAGTTAAAATGTTATGTTCCTTCCTTTACATTTATCAACCAAATTGAATATTTTAATGAACTGGTTTGGGGCTGGAATGGTTAGTAATTCCAAATTAACAGATCTTTTTATCTAGAATTTCAAAAAGTATATTGTTTGAGCATTAAACTATACAAAATTTAAAAATAGTAAATTGTGTACACATAAATTTAAAGTTGATAGCTCGTAGAATAAAATAAAATAATAAATTTACACAAATAGAACAAATTGCTAAATTAGTAAAGCCTACCACTAGACACATAACAAATTTGTGGTTTGGCTTGCTAACCTCTCATTTGTAGTTTGCCACGGAAATATGACATGATTGGTCTCTTGGTCGGTTCGTTGCTATCCTACAATACACCTACTGCTACTGGCTTCTAAGTGATTTTAATATCCAAACTAATCGGTTAAAATATATAACAACCAAAATAAATACTTCCATACAAAAGTTACATCTCCGTCATCTCCAAACTCCTTTGGATCAGGTAATATTAAGTTACGATTGGACACATACAGCAATTTGAATAAATTTCCCAACATAACCCATTAAACATATCTTAAATTGTAAAGGTTTGAGGTAGATGATAGATATAACAATGATATAGAGTTAAAACAAAACCTTACCCAGTAATATATCTCCATTACTAATTTGGAAGGGGTTATTTTGTGAACAGAATCTTTTCTAGAGTTTTGAACCGATTTTGATATTTGTAGTGTCTATTTAAAGAACTCAATCTGAATGTGCTAACCCTACAATTAACACAATGTATGCTCTGCCCCAATGGCACTCGAAGTTTCCATTTTAACCTTACAAAATAATAATATTATAATCAGCCGTGTTATATTTTTGTTCCGTATTTAAACTTTTACAGATGTCTCTTATTTGTTTGTTTAATTTTGTGATTAGTGTTGTACATTTAAAAGTTTCATTTCATGGCTGAACAAAAATATTTATTTTAAGCTAATGATACTTAATACTTACTCGTAAATCAATATTGATTCGAAGATCATAACGGAAAAGAGGTAAGAAATCTTGGACCATTCAATCAATCTCACTTAAATTATAACTGACGGTAACAAACACTCAATTGGAAGAACTATTTACAAATTTTGGTAACGTTTAAATGTCATAGTTTGCCACCGATGAGGGGAAATAGAGCTATCTGCCATTTAAGAACGCATAATTTTTAACTATATGAGAAATGTAAATTTGAGTAAGAAGTGTTTTAGTAAAATTTTTAAATTGAGTTAGTTTTGGGTGGATGTATTTTTTTGGGGGCCCCCTAAACCAAAAAGTGGTTTTTTAAACTATGTATGTGTTGATGTGTAGGCCGAACAGAGCTAAAGACCTCACATGTGGCTTAATTTTGATTACATTTGGTATGTGGGTACAAATCCATGGTAAAAGTTTCAATTATAAAATTAATTTAAACTATGTGCTTTCCCCATAAAAACGTTAAATATCGAAAGAAATTTAATTTTTGCAATAAAGCTCAGCAAATTTTAATCAACATTTTGTTTTTAAGGCTTCTATAGTTTTGAACAGAATTCGATCCGATTCGATTCGATTCGTTTTATCGTAAGAGCCAGAAACCCTCCTATTACAAACCCGGTACCTATAATTAAACATACCCGGGCCCCATGATGTAGGCCGAAGCAAATGCACCAACCTTTAGCACATCATGGGAGGATGACTTAAGGTCATCAGGCTCACCGGCTGCCGAAGCAACCCTACGGAGAGAGGGTTTCCCCTAAATCCTAACCAGGGATACCGGCTACTTGTTTAAGCGTCACTCCACCTAGAATCCACCTAGTACGAAACCCTGAAGAATCGCAATGAAGCGCCCTGACGCATTTAGTGCAAGCAACACTCGGGACCTATCCAATCCCTGACAGGCCAAGACCCGCCATCAAAAGCCAGGAGGAAGGGGACCATCAGCAAGCTGATGGGGGGAACCCCAACCACCTATTACCACCACTACCCGATCGAGGCCTTACCCAGTTGCTGGGAAACCAGAGGTGACCAAGGCCATAGATCCCTGAACACCCCCAGCTGGCTTGAACCAAGCACCCAATCTACTTCGTTTGCCCATCAAGCCCAACATCACTGCCAGGCCATCAGGGTTTCCCAAAAGGAGGCAGGAATAGAAGTGGGTCCCACCCGGATGAACCTATCCACCAAAGGTTGCAGCCTCACAAACTGCTGTGCCGGGCTTTGCTCAGGGAGATGGGTTGGGTTCACTAACAAATATCTTCCTTTTAACCTTTTACTTCTATAGCAACCGGGTCTATTGGTACTAGCTCGGTTTAGAGGGCGCCACTCCGTTCGGAGATCTCTCATAAGAGTTTACAACGGAGAGAAAACTCTTCTCGTGGTTGCTATGGTAGTAAGGCAGAGAGTTAAACTTTACCTAACCCGATTTTCATGTCTGATGCCGTAACATCAATACCCTAATGTATTTAGTAAGTCTACCTGATCAATCTCAAACAAATATGCAAATATACAGTACCCAATATTATTCAAATAAATATTTACCAACTGACTTAAGACTAAGATAATAAGATACCAAAAGGAAATTATCCAACCAATCAAGGTTAATACCACTCAAATTAGGCAAAATCTGTTTAACTGTACTGAAAGAATTGGCCTAAGCCACACTTGCAATCTGTTGTTTGATTGTCCACTAATCTAGACAAGTTTAAGGAGATCAATAAAAAGAATGATATTTCTGAAAGAATACGATTAACTTTAATCACTGATTGTGTTTAAGGCACTTTTGAAAGTTCAAACAAGTTACAAGAGTTAATAGCAAACAAATGTTGGTACTCTGAATCAGAATAATGACGTTGACAACAAAGATACAATACAAATTTATACAAAATCTCAATGGTTAAGGCACTTTGGCAAAAATCAGACAATGTAAACAAGTTATTAATCTAAATAAATGGACCCTTTATACGACAAGTAATATATCTAAACAACTTAATTATCTATACAAATACGCTGACGGTGGCCACCCGCTGAAATATCAAATACATAAAGGAACATGAATAACAGGAACATCAAACATAGGCCTAACCTAACTTAATCTACAAATTTTCCCCCTCCCTCCAACCAGATGAATTGGCCCCACAATCCGGAATCCCGGAAAATCCAAAAGTGAATTAGTTCTGTGTCAATCGCACTGTCCACTGTTTGAAAGGCTGGCCAGCAACCAATTAACTGTTCTTCCAAGAGTGAAGTTACTCTAATGGCAAGATACTACAAGTTATCACTTATCGGTTTGAAGCGAAGTCCCTCAGACTCAAAGGGGGGGGGGGGTTCCACAAGTCCGTTTAGACCAAGGTAGGCCCAAGTCTAGCCGTGTCTGGAATAGGCTCTGCTCTCCACGTACAAGCGCACTCCACCAGACTCTCGGGCAGTCCACAGGCGAAATTCTCAAGGCACGTCAGCACTGCACGGCAGTAGGATACCAGAGTACCAGAGTACCAGCCCTATATAAATCCCAAAATATAATAGTATGGCGTATACGGTACACAATATTTACACTGTGGGGGGAGGGGTTAGGCCTATTGTGAATTACAAACAACAAAAATACATAAGGTTCAATATAAAGCTAAATAAACATGAAATTTGCAGGAGACATAATAAAATAATTTACAATTTTACGGACATTTACCTATTACACAAGAGAACAATCTAATAGTTACACAAAATTCAAAATGAGAGCAAGTTGCGCTTTCGCTTTGATCAAACAAAATCAGTCTCGGCTTATTTACAAAATATTTTCAGCGCCTTATGACTTTCTGAAATGGGCTTGACTCAGTTCAGCTTAGGCCTAACTCTCTTGTGAGATTAACTTGCAAAATAGGCTACAATAATTAATCAAGTAAAATGGTAACATGGGAAAAATACTAAACCTAACCTAACCTAACCTAAAATGATATACTCTTCTTGCACCACAAAACCAGCATATTACCTACTAACCTTGAGCCTAAGAAATAGGGCTTATGAGAACACTTGGGTTTTTTTTTCAGTTGAATAGGCTAGGCCTAGGCATAAAATTCAAGTTAACAAAATTATAAAATTTAAAAATCTACGATTGATGAATTGAGAGCCAAACAACAAATCTAGGCTATTAGTATCCTTGAAATTATCGAAATTATTCCCAAAAGCAAAACTTGGAAACATGTGCGTCACACCTTGCAAACTTTAACATGAAAAAGGTCCAAGACCAGAGGCCTATCTTACACATTTTAGACAAAACAGAACTATTTTACAATTAATTAGCCTATCAGAAAACATGGTTTAGTGAATATTCTACTTATTCCACATTGAAATCTCACTTGAATCAAAGAAATATCTCTAAAAGTTACATTTTCTACAAACTTGTTCAGAACCAGACATGAAAGGAATGTGACGACAAAGTTTGAACTTTTAATTTAGTTTTCCTTTTAAATCAAAATTTTTGAATCATAAAATGAAATGAGAAAATATGATAAAAATACGAATATTCCTCTGCCTTACCTCTAAAATCAGCAAGTTGATGCTTTTAATCCTTAAATTCAAGCGAGGGCTTCTTTAAGATGTTCTATCTTCGATAATCAGAAATGGAAAGGACCTAATTCTAGCCGGGCGTTCACTGCGCCAGCCACTCACTCCATCCGAATCCAATTGGAACCTAGGCCGTCTGTTAGCCTCAAACATGATTTTTTTTTTTTCCATGACTTCTTGGCGTTGAATAATCTTACAATCGACCGAGGGTTATTATGGCCATTGTATGAGCGCTATTCTAAAATACAATGTTGAAAGTAATTGGTTGGGTGATCAGTCCAACCTCCAATGGTGGCCCACAATCGGATTGTTACAACACTCCCCCACCAAAAGAAAATTTCCCAAATTTTCTCACTAGTTGTACGGTTTAAGGTCAGAGATATGCCAGTTTCCAATGATTTTGCCCTTCTCATCTTTAAGTTGGTAGACAAGTGGAGATATTTTCTTTGATACAACAAATGGTCCAATGAATTTAGGAGCCAACTTAGCACAGACAGCCTTGGTGGCGTCAGATAAGACGAAGTTTCTCTTCCACACTTTATCGTTCACACTGAAGTTAAGAGGCCTTCTTCTAAGGTTATACCTCTGGGTGTTCTTCTGGTGGTCCTGTATTAGTCTTCCCTCAACTTCCTTAAACACCTTTTGTAAGTCCTTCAATTTCGCTCCAAAGTTAGCAGGATCTTCGACGAAAGGTACCTCATCTTCATTACCATGGTCTTGGTCCGGTGGCACAGTTTCCCAATTCCGTTTAAGTTCTCTCCCGAAATTCAGGTAGGCTGGGGAATAACTGGTTGTGTCGTGTCTGGCTGATCTTAAGGCAAACCCAAGCTTTGGGACCTCTCTATCCCACGACTTGTGGTTAGTTCCCACATAGGCTCGTAACATATTCCCTAAAGTCTTATTAACCCTCTCCACCGGGTTAGCCTGTGGATGTCGGCTTGCATTGTAAAGAATCTTTATCTTGTACTCGGTAGCAAGTGATTTTAATGTTTTACCCGTGAACTCTGGGCCGTTGTCACAGATCAGATATTTTGGTATTCCCCAAATGAGGAAGGTCTCTTCCAGGTGTTTGGTGACTAAGTTAGAAGTAGCTGCTCTCAATGGAAATAACAGTGGGAACTTTGTAAATGTATCGGTAACTACCAGTAGATACTTGAATCCAGCGTTAGATCTGGGGAAAGGTCCTAGGAGGTCTGCCGCTACCATCTCCCAAGGCTTACTGATACCCCGGCGTTGGCCCATGTACCCTGCGGGTTTTTGATTATCATCTTTAGTCTGTTGACAGACATGACATCGAGCTACATACTTGGAAACATCGGATTTCATTTTAGGCCAATAGTAGAGACCTTGCACTCTGATTAAAGTTTTATGGGCACCTAGGTGACCTGCTGTGGGTTCATCATGATGTCTCTTCAATATATCGGAACGGGCGTACTTTGGGACTACCTCCTTCCATTCGGATGTGGTCTCCAGTTGGTCTTTAGTAGAAGGCAAGAACTTAAAGAGCTTTCCATTATCAACTCTCCACAAAGGGTACTTATCACCATGATCCTTAACCTCTTGTAGCATTTTCTCATACCATTTGTCCTCAAGATGAGTACTGTCCTTTAGACAGTTTAACTGTGGAGCGGTAGTTCGAGATAGCATGTCAGGGACGATATGCTCCTTTCCTTTGCGGTGGATTAGCTGGAAGTTGTACGGTTGTAAACGTAAAGCCCAACGTGCTAAACGCCCTTGAGGGTCTTTGAGATTGTGTAACCATAATAGACTGTGGTGATCCGTAATTACCGTGAACTTAGTACCTTCGACATATGGCCTAAAGCGTTCTATGGCCCATATAACTGCCAAGCACTCCCTTTCCGTGGCTGAGTGTTTTTGTTCCCCTTTTGTTAGGGTTCGACTGGCATAGGCCACTACTTGCTCTCCTTGTTCTCCCTGCTGACTTAAAACGGCTCCCAAGCCAACTCCTGAAGCATCGCAGGATATAATAAATTCTTTAGAAAAATCGGGACAGGTCAAAATTGGGGCTCGTATCAGGCAACTCCGGATATCTTCAAACGCCTTCTGCGCTTCCTCCGTCCATAAAAACTTGTTGTTCTTCCGCAAGAGCTGGGTTAGAGGGTAGAGTCTGGTAGAAAAATCCGATATAAACCGTCTGTACCAAGACGCTGTCCCTACAAACTGTCTCACAGACTTTTGGCTATTTGGAGTAGGCATATTTAATATGGCATCTACCTTCTCAGGGTCGACCTTCAATCCCCGTTGGTCCACTATGTATCCAAGATAACGAAGTTCAGAGCGGCATATGCGACATTTTTCTTTGTTTAGAGTGATATTAGCTGAGCGCAAACGCTTAAAAATTTCTTTCAATACTTCCAAATGGTGGTCGAACGAGGTCGTAAGTACTATCACATCGTCCAAATAGACAAACACATGAGGTTCGAGATCTCCGCCGATGATGGAGTCAATAAACCTTTGCCATGTGGCGGGGGCATTGTGTAGGCCAAATGGCATACGAGTAAATTCAAAGAGACCACGCCCAGGGACCGTAAACGCAGTTTTATCCTGACTCCCTTCGGCCATTGGTATCTGCCAATAGGCGGACTTTATATCCAAAGAAGACAAATACCTTGCATCCCTCAATCTGTCAAGTATAACAGTCACTTGTGGTAGGGGGTAAGCATCCCGCTTAGTAACAGAATTTAGTTTACGATAATTGACACAAAATCTCTTGGAGCCATCCGGTTTATCCAATAAGACGATTGGTGAGGCCCAAGGGCTCTTTGAAGGCACAACTACTCCTAATTCAAGCATCTTTTCCAGCTCTTCATAGACACACTCTAAGCGTGCAGGCGACAACGGGTAGTACCTCTGTTTAATGGGGCGAGCGTCCCCTGTGTCAATGACATGTTCAACAAGATGGGTTTTCCCTAACAGGGTATTAGAACTGGAGGTGGTGTTGTTAAATTCCGTTTCCATAAAAATCTGTAGTTTCTTCCTCTCCTCTGGCTCCAGGTGGTCTTCGGCATGTAGGCCTCCCTGGACCTCTAAAACGCTGATCTTCTTGGGTGCAAACTCCCATGTTTTATTGTGAATGTCCGCCACAACTTGCATCTTCTCCCAAAAGTCGATTCCAAGAATAAGAGACTGTTTAAGAGAGGGCACAACAAAAATCTTCACATCTCGTGTCCTATCTTCTAAGGTAATTGGAGCGATAATATAGCCTTGAATTTTATGTTGTCCGGCATCAGCCGTCTCTACCCACTGGTTTTCTACTGGCCTGAGTTGGGCAGGAAATTTATCCAAAATCTCTCTTCCCTCCTGACCGAGAACAGTATTAGAAGCACCTGAATCTAACAAAGCTCTATACTTTTTACCAAACACTCTGACGTCAAGATAAGGTCTACGGTCTAGCGGAGCTTCCTGAAATTTATAATGGTTTAGGCCTAACTTGGTATCTTTTTGGACACGGGAGTCAACTGGCTCTTGACAGCTGGCTCCCGAAGCTACACGTTTTTTGGAGAACATGTCGGGCATTTAGTTTTTACCGTATCTGCTTTCCCACATCCGTAGCAAAATCTTCTTCTTTCTTTCGGACACGCTGAGAAACGATGGCCGGCTTCAGAACAATTCCAACAGACTAGGTTACCAGTGGTCTTAGATGGGTGATTACTAACAGCTGCTACTCTTGCTGATGGGGCTACCCTCTTCTTTCCTGACTCCACATAGGCCAAATCTGGCTCCAAAAAATTTCCACTTCGAGGCTGTTGTCTGGAACATTCTGCACGGAACCGACCTGCTTCGGCTCGTCGACCCATTTGTCGCAACTCTTCCAAAGTCCTAACTTCACATAGGGATAACCTGTCCTGCAAGTGGGGGTGTATGTTATTCAATATTTGAGCCAATTGCGTTGATTCCGGAACCGGTTCTGCCAATCTAGTGTACAATCCTTCCATCGCAGCTATAAAAACATCAATAGGTTCATGTTCTCCCTGAATCCTGTTAAAAATTTCTCTCTGGAGTCTGATGTCATAGTCTGGGGACTGGAAGACAATACGCATCTCCTTACAAAGTTCTTCCCAAGTTTTTACTCTCCTCTGAACAGACCTATACCAAACTAAAGCCTGACCAGAAAACAAATCAACAGCTGCATCAAATAGTTCCAGTTGACTAACTCCTCGGGCTCTCCTCAACTCTTCAACTCGCTGCAGGAAACTCCCTACACTCTGACTCGACTCGGGGTCATATTTCAATCCCCACTTATACACTGGTACCGAGTTGGACCTGACAGTGGCTTGGGATGAGCAACCATTCGGCTTGGATCTGGCCGGAACAGAAAATTCTTGGTCTGGAGGTCTAAGGTCGATCAAAGGTTGTGTTTGTATCTGCTGTGGTGCTACCGTAGGCGCGATTGCTCCCCTGGTTTCTAGAATGCTGAGATCTTCTTGGTGTTGGTCGTTATCTTCTATCACCTTCCCATCTCCCTTAGGTACATCTTCTTGGCGTTCTTTTGACAGGGCGTTAACAGCATCTCTAGTCCTCTTGAGTAGGGCATCTTTGGTTTGTTGTGATTCATCGTCCTGCAATAGCAATATCGGGATTCTCTCAATACGCTTATCCAAGTGGTTTAGCCTTGCCAGAAGTCGGTTGTACTCATTGTCTTTGCCATTTCCCTCATAATTGTCCACCATTTTCTCGATATCATCAATTGTAACCTCACATTCAGTCAATTCCTTAACTACATCCATATTATTAATAACCTTCTCAACAATAGCTGTATTGTTCATTAAGCATTGGTTGAGCCGTTTCCTTAGCTCATCCGCTGTTCCCGTTGCGGGTTGTCCCCTGATCTTCAATTCATAGGCCACTTCAGATTTTCTTAAGTGGTAGCAATTCATATTGTTCAACAAAATTGAGTTAAATAACAGTACAAAGAAGGTTCACAGACACTAAGACTCCAAATAAATTCTATGAAATATAATAAACTGTGGAGATCGAGGTAACACAATGAAACTTGTCCCTTCTAGACCCTCAGTCTAACATAAACCAATGCAATGAAATAACTAACTCAGGCCCCACGTTGGGCGCCATTTTGCAGCCTCACAAACTGCTGTGCCGGGCTTTGCTCAGGGAGATGGGTTGGGTTCACTAACAAATATCTTCCTTTTAACCTTTTACTTCTATAGCAACCGGGTCTATTGGTACTAGCTCGGTTTAGAGGGCGCCACTCCGTTCGGAGATCTCTCATAAGAGTTTACAACGGAGAGAAAACTCTTCTCGTGGTTGCTATGGTAGTAAGGCAGAGAGTTAAACTTTACCTAACCCGATTTTCATGTCTGATGCCGTAACATCAATACCCTAATGTATTTAGTAAGTCTACCTGATCAATCTCAAACAAATATGCAAATATACAGTACCCAATATTATTCAAATAAATATTTACCAACTGACTTAAGACTAAGATAATAAGATACCAAAAGGAAATTATCCAACCAATCAAGGTTAATACCACTCAAATTAGGCAAAATCTGTTTAACTGTACTGAAAGAATTGGCCTAAGCCACACTTGCAATCTGTTGTTTGATTGTCCACTAATCTAGACAAGTTTAAGGAGATCAATAAAAAGAATGATATTTCTGAAAGAATACGATTAACTTTAATCACTGATTGTGTTTAAGGCACTTTTGAAAGTTCAAACAAGTTACAAGAGTTAATAGCAAACAAATGTTGGTACTCTGAATCAGAATAATGACGTTGACAACAAAGATACAATACAAATTTATACAAAATCTCAATGGTTAAGGCACTTTGGCAAAAATCAGACAATGTAAACAAGTTATTAATCTAAATAAATGGACCCTTTATACGACAAGTAATATATCTAAACAACTTAATTATCTATACAAATACGCTGACGGTGGCCACCCGCTGAAATATCAAATACATAAAGGAACATGAATAACAGGAACATCAAACATAGGCCTAACCTAACTTAATCTACAAATTTTCCCCCTCCCTCCAACCAGATGAATTGGCCCCACAATCCGGAATCCCGGAAAATCCAAAAGTGAATTAGTTCTGTGTCAATCGCACTGTCCACTGTTTGAAAGGCTGGCCAGCAACCAATTAACTGTTCTTCCAAGAATGAAGTTACTCTAATGGCAAGATACTACAAGTTATCACTTATCGGTTTGAAGCGAAGTCCCTCAGACTCAAAGGGGGGGGGGGGGTTCCACAAGTCCGTTTAGACCAAGGTAGGCCCAAGTCTAGCCGTGTCTGGAATAGGCTCTGCTCTCCACGTACAAGCGCACTCCACCAGACTCTCGGGCAGTCCACAGGCGAAATTCTCAAGGCACGTCAGCACTGCACGGCAGTAGGATACCAGAGTACCAGAGTACCAGCCCTATATAAATCCCAAAATATAATAGTATGGCGTATACGGTACACAATATTTACACTGTGGGGGGAGGGGTTAGGCCTATTGTGAATTACAAACAACAAAAATACATAAGGTTCAATATAAAGCTAAATAAACATGAAATTTGCAGGAGACATAATAAAATAATTTACAATTTTACGGACATTTACCTATTACACAAGAGAACAATCTAATAGTTACACAAAATTCAAAATGAGAGCAAGTTGCGCTTTCGCTTTGATCAAACAAAATCAGTCTCGGCTTATTTACAAAATATTTTCAGCGCCTTATGACTTTCTGAAATGGGCTTGACTCAGTTCAGCTTAGGCCTAACTCTCTTGTGAGATTAACTTGCAAAATAGGCTACAATAATTAATCAAGTAAAATGGTAACATGGGAAAAATACTAAACCTAACCTAACCTAACCTAAAATGATATACTCTTCTTGCACCACAAAACCAGCATATTACCTACTAACCTTGAGCCTAAGAAATAGGGCTTATGAGAACACTTGGGTTTTTTTTTCAGTTGAATAGGCTAGGCCTAGGCATAAAATTCAAGTTAACAAAATTATAAAATTTAAAAATCTACGATTGATGAATTGAGAGCCAAACAACAAATCTAGGCTATTAGTATCCTTGAAATTATCGAAATTATTCCCAAAAGCAAAACTTGGAAACATGTGCGTCACACCTTGCAAACTTTAACATGAAAAAGGTCCAAGACCAGAGGCCTATCTTACACATTTTAGACAAAACAGAACTATTTTACAATTAATTAGCCTATCAGAAAACATGGTTTAGTGAATATTCTACTTATTCCACATTGAAATCTCACTTGAATCAAAGAAATATCTCTAAAAGTTACATTTTCTACAAACTTGTTCAGAACCAGACATGAAAGGAATGTGACGACAAAGTTTGAACTTTTAATTTAGTTTTCCTTTTAAATCAAAATTTTTGAATCATAAAATGAAATGAGAAAATATGATAAAAATACGAATATTCCTCTGCCTTACCTCTAAAATCAGCAAGTTGATGCTTTTAATCCTTAAATTCAAGCGAGGGCTTCTTTAAGATGTTCTATCTTCGATAATCAGAAATGGAAAGGACCTAATTCTAGCCGGGCGTTCACTGCGCCAGCCACTCACTCCATCCGAATCCAATTGGAACCTAGGCCGTCTGTTAGCCTCAAACATGATTTTTTTTTTCCATGACTTCTTGGCGTTGAATAATCTTACAATCGACCGAGGGTTATTATGGCCATTGTATGAGCGCTATTCTAAAATACAATGTTGAAAGTAATTGGTTGGGTGATCAGTCCAACCTCCAATGGTGGCCCACAATCGGATTGTTACAAGGTGGCGACACCCTTTGCTCAATTGAGGTTCCAGGGAGAACCCCCCACACTCTAGATAACCATACCTTCCGGTCTCAGAGACAGGGATTAGCTGATGGAGTGCGCCCAGCCGTTGCCCTCACACTGCGGAAAGTTACATTCCTCTAGAGTGTCCCCGTGAGCTTACGGGTACTTGCCCGATTTCACCTCCAGGAAAGGCTACTTCCAAAGTCGAGGATTTGCCACACAGAATTCTGGTCACACAGAGCAAGCAGGCCGAAGCCCAAAGAACCATAGTCACAGGTAGATGGGAGATTGATGGCGCACTTCCATCTCTCCGAGAGCTAAACACCCCGCCAACCTGGATGGAGGAGTGTCACTGGAGGCTCCCCCTAAGGGGCTGGCGCTTACCAGACGTCCATGACTATGGCCTACTTGAAAAGCCGATTCCAACACCGGACAGTTACCTCCCCTTCGGGGGCTTACTTGCCCGTCTTTCACCTCCCAGGAAGAGGCTACTTCCAGAGCCGAGGATATGCCGCACATAATGTTAGGATCAGCACACATCAGGCAGGACTAAGCCCAAGAACCACAGCCACAGGCAGATGAGGAGAGGCGGCAAAAAGTGGCATCACTGAGAGCTGAACACCACACCAACCTGGATGATGGAATGTCACTGGGAGCTCCCCCGAAGGGGCTGGCACTCCCAGTCGTCCATAACTGTGGTCTACCTGAGTGCTGGTTCCAACACCGGGCAGTTATCTCCCCTCTGGGGGTCAGGAGCTAGGGTCCGCGTGGTCGCCAGGCAACGTACCCACGCAAACATGGGTCCCCTGGGCCTGGGGGGGGGGTTCTAAACAGAATGGTACAACTCACAATACTACAAAAAGGACGGTTCAAGAGTTATTACAGCTTCTGTGATTTTACAAAAAAATATCACCGTTTCTCCCGCCACTTGACCATGGTAAGGGGTTTTGGCAAGCAAATGGGAGAAAGTATCTGCCAGATTACTGATAGTGTTTATTTTTGAGTTTATTAAAATGTATGTATATGCCAGCTAATTCAAATTTTTATAGTTTTTAAAATCTCATGTTTAACTTAACATGATATGTTAATCCAAGAGTTTGTTTTTATGTTTTTCTTGTTTTTATTCCACTAAAGGAAATCAACATTTAAAGTTTTAGTTTGTTTTATGTTTTTAGGAAATAAAAAACATACATAAGATATATTTTTTCTTTTACTTATGTATTATTTTCCCCCCAAGTACAGGAGGAACACGATTTTAATCCATAAAATGGTATAAAAATAAAAATATAAACTAATAATAAAAACATAATATTTTTTGAAATCCGTACATGAATAAAGAAGCAAGCTAAAAATAACTGTACAAATAAATAATGGTAATAAGTTATTTTCTTTTCTTGTGAGTCTTTTAAACTTTATAAAGTGTGGTGTAAAATTTTGCTATGTCCGTTTTACCCTGACCACTTCCTTTCTTAATATTTAGAACCACCACAACCCTTTCAACGAGCGAAATGGCTATTGTGCAAATGTTTTAGAAACATTCCATATTTATCGCAATTACATGTCATTCTAGGTGGTCTGATTAACTGGGAATTTTGAATCCGGGAGAGTTAGAGCACATTTCGGACTTTATTTAACATCAATAGTTTAATTCAGTTCAAATTAAAGGAGCTCATATGGACAAAAGTGAAAGGCGTTTAAATTGGAACTCCACTCATATAACAACCCCTGGCCTATCAATTTTGTATACATTTGAAATAATATTTATCTTCATGAAATGAGTAATACAAATCTGCATTATTTCTATGTAAATATTACGGTCATCATAAACGCAAACAAAAATATCATTCAACCAGATATTAATATTTAAAAGTGCCTATTAAATTTTGCTCGATATCGAGCAAGAGATGTCTAGTTGATTAATATAGCAACATATTTTTTTTTCAATCATCAAATTAAATTGAACATGTAACTAAACAACTATAAAAGTATGGTTGCAGTATAATTTTGAATTGTAAAAATTATTTTGAGAACTAATTTAAAATAAAGTTGGCAAGGAAATAAAGCTTTTGATGACGTCATCTTAACTTTAAATTTTCTTAAAGCAAAATTTTGATTTTAGTACCCACACTAACTGATGAGCTAGCCCAGATCATAGATTTGTTTTAAGCCATAAAGTTACATGTCTATGGCAAATTTATATGACATGGACTAAATTTACAAAGGAGCTTAAAGTAAGCTAAAAAAAATTTGACACCAGTTGGACCTAAACATAACGAAGAATTCTTGCGTATAGTAGTTTCATTTTATCGTTTTATGATTTAAATTTTAATATTTAAATTTAAGTCCATGATTTGGTATAAATTGATTACCATGCGTAGGGGAAATAACCACATGCAGTATTATTCATGGCTCAGATCCAGAAAAGCCTATAATTTCCCCAGAGCCTTTCCTACCTTTACTCACTGTCTAGTGTTAATGTCGTGGCCGGAGTAACAGTGAATAACAACTGAAGTAGTAGTACTCGCGTTAAAATACTAAATACGACTTGTCAATTTTTCAATTGAAAAAAACAAACAACACATAAGCAAAACTCTGGGTAAAATAATGCAAATTTCCAAATCATAGGAATACAAAATTTGACTCTCATTTATTTAAAACTTTGATTTCTTAGGTAAATAACTCCTTGGTTAGCATTTCACTAGTTTGTACTGTTATTTGAATGCATTAACACTATTTGATGTATAAACATTTCGAATATAAACTTAAAAAAGATGACCAACGCAAGGTATTAATATAGATGTATAAAGAAATTATTATTTAATTATTCAGTATAATTTACCATTTTCAGTAGTGTAAGGTGTCAACAGTTGAGTTCTGCGTTTCGTGTCAATTACGACACATCTTCAGCTGGTTAAAACAGCTCAAGTTGAGAGTGTGTGTCACATATAAAAAAATAACGAAGAACACGAATACGAATACGGACATGACGAGATTATTTAATATTCATTTAACCCTTCACTTGTTAATGTGGGACAAGTTGCCGCAAACTATCTGTTCGTGGTGTCTCGTACTTCGGTGCGGGGGAAAGGTATTCAATCTCCAACATATACAAAAATTAAATGGATACGGACGGATTTTTTTTTAGCTTTTGATTATCTTTCCCTGAAAATCCTCTGACAAAACACATAGGTATTAACTACCAAGAAACAAATACCCCCATCGGTAAAACCCCCACTACAATGAAATGTTTTATTTGTACGGACTCTGTGAGCTGCTTTTAAGTAGTAAACTACTTATTTAAAGTTGTTAATAAGGCTTGTCTTAGTTTGGCGTTCCAACATGGAATCACAAACCTCTTTACTCGAGTGTAAACTATAAACACTGGCGAGAGTCCTAAAACAAGCGTCACTTTGTAGAAAATTGATGAACTCTTCCGACCACGATACGGCCGTCAGCTGTTGTATAAATAGTGTTGGAATGGGGAAGTGAGGTTGGGAGCATTGGAGGCGGCTCTTTGAGCTCGTCCAGCTGTCAAGGGTAAGTCAAGGGCAATTAGAATGAGATTGAAGCTCGCTGCAAGTTTTAAACTGGCCGTGAAGGTCGATGCACATGATACAATTGCTTACTATGTTGTTTGGCACGTGTACGCTACTGCGATACTCCGCTTTTCACCACACAAACAGACATGTGTTATTGATACTATAGGTAACCCTAGGCTATTATATGCACATAAGAAATGTGTGTGTACCTAGAACATGTGGCTAGGTATGATAGGTAGTGATTAGGGCTACTGTTTTGACATTTGAACACTTTATTGGTAACCCTTTTACAATTATTGAATAAATAAAATAAATAAAAATTAAATATCTGTCAAATAAAATAGGTTAGAAAAGGGTACATAGTTGTCAATAATGTGTTAAAAATATAAAAATACAAATTAATTTACTTTCAAACTTCTTTTTCTATTTCTCACACACATTAAAAACTATAAATGTACAAATCGTCATAGCATACATATTCATCTAGATGCCTACGGAAAGGACATTGACATTGAGAAGTGCAAATTTAAACAATAACATAAAACAATCTTTTTGAACTTGATGACAGTAATACTAAAATAATAAAGTTGAGAGTTGAAGCAGTTACAACGCATAGAGTACGTACTCAGAATCAACGGATTTGAGATAAAAAGAAAAAGAAAATGTTGATTTTGCAACATTTTACATTAATCTAAATAAGGCAATTTGTTTACATAAATACTTTCATGTCTTTTTATAGGTGCTATTTTATAATAAAATGTCATAACATGTACAAATAGATAGTTTTATTCCAAAAAGCGTGTTGTCGGTTTGTTCTGGGGTTCGGTTTACATGGGTTAATCGCTCTTTCAAATCAAAGATACTGTAAACAATATTATAAAGATTCTGCCAAAAACTTTCATCAATATTTTCACAATAACTTAACTATTCAGTATAAATTCATCCTGTTCTATGGACACTCTAATTATTAGTAACTAAAATAAATGAACGTACATACAATTTATTGCATTAAATACCAATTAATAAATCAGATTTTTTCGTTTCGTTTTCACCAAAAAGTGGCAGTCCCTATATTTACATATCATCTAAATAGTATGTAGTCACTGACAATATTTTCAAAGTATAAAAATCAGGCAAAATTACAATTATTTTACTTATTATAAATAGCTTGATAGATGAAATAGCCACCCGTCATTTGTTTGTATAAACAAAGTTTAAAATATAACTCAGGGAAAGGGAGTTGACGGCTACAACGTGAATGCTAGAGAAGCTGAAGGGTATAAATTGGAGGGATATAACCTAGATTAGAACATTTGTCCAGGGCAAAGTAGTAGAAATTTATCTTGAGCCAATCTTGAAAGAATATATGGCCTCTGGCTTTTAGTCGTTGGCGTTTTAGATACATATATTTCACTGTTACAGTCAACAAATCGTTTTAGAGTAGTTTGGCAGATAATTTATATACATTGAAGTAATAAGCTGTAAAACGTAGCACATTTAATGATTAAAGTATAGTATGGAACGGTGTCATAAGAGTTTTGCACTAGTCAAAAAGTCCAAAACAATGTTGCACTATCATTAGTTGATTTGGTGTACACTACTTTGTAATCCAGGATTTTTTAAATTGCATATAGAAAGCACATGTTCGTTGCGGAAAGCGAAATAGTAGGGTTTTATCAGGAATCACTTAACTAAATGTCTTTATTGTTTTTGGAATGGACTGTATTAGCTGTATAGTTGATACTAATAATTTGGAATAAGGCTTAAATGCTGGGAACGCTTTACAGTATTTATTATACCATGATTTAGTATATTGCTCAACAAACACCAATTAAAAAACTATAGTGTCCATTTCTGCAATACACAGGGAAGTTTCACTTTTAAAAGTATGAAATTTAAAAATTTATTTGGCCAAAATGTAAATGCAAACTTAAAGTGAAAATAACAGAGTATACTTGTATTTGTCCACTTTTGCAAAAAAAGATTTTAGACATGTAATTAACCAGGAAAATACCATATCAATTATCTAAGGTAAAACATTGCCTATTATATGTTTTCTATTGTTTAAATCCACTTAAACATCTGCTATCACCAAATGTAAACACAATGATGAACTCAATCAATGGTATTTCTGTTAAATAACACCTCTGTGAACAACTTTTTCGATGTGTTTTTTTAGCTGTTTTAGAATACACAATATTAGGTCGGTCCTTTATTGATTGCATCCCGGTCCGAGATGTATGCATTATTTATAAGAGAAGTCAAAATATATTCCACGCTTAACCACAGAATAGTTTAGATTTTTTTCATACGACGTCGACGCTGTCACTACAGAATGCGTATTTTCAAGTAAATATGAGTAAAAGATAGTACAACGAATAGGTAACCAGAATAAATTTTTAAGCACAATGATCAAATATACTCAGTTTAATTTTTAAACATAACCTTATTGAGTTTTACAGAGTAAAACAAATTACTTTAAATTATTAAACATATAAAAAGGACGTTAACAAAAATAATCTTAAGGTTTCTTCCATGTTTTAGGAACATTAAATAGCATAATGAACAAAATAGTTGTAAGTAAACACGTACGTTGAAATTGTATTTTTAATTTAGTGGATGATTTTGTTTCGGTAATGTAGTGTTACGTTTTGTTATACCTAGGGTGGCTAAGTAACTTGAACCCCTCCCCTTAACCTTTGAGCCTTTTGAGATATTTGAAATACGATAACCTTTTTCGATACGAGTGGCTACAATAATTATGGTTAATTTTGAAAATTTTACCATTAAGTGGTAGTAGTGTTGTAGGTGGTAGGTTGTAGCTCCAAATTTTCAAATAAAAATTATATACGAGTTCGGTATCATTTTACAGGTCTTGATGAAACCAAACAATTTACATAAAGAAAAACAGAATCGCACCACAAATAACAAAATGGGGTCCTAAAACGTGTCAAACCAAATGACCATGAGGGTGGCTGGAAAGTAACTTCCACCCCCATTAAGTGTTAACTATTTGAGATATTTGAAATCAGTTTGCGGCCACCTTTTTAAATATGAGAGGCTAAAATAATAATAATAGATTTTTTGACCCCTAAGGGCGACGTATAGTCGAGTTTGGTATCATTTCACAGGTCTTGAAGAAACTAAACAATTAACATAAAGAAAGTATAAATCGGACCACTAATAACAAAATGGCAGCAAAATTACTTTTAATAACCAGTGGCTTAATCTTTTTGGCTGTCATTTGTCGTTTATAATGGTGCGAATTAGATTTTCCTTGAATACCAATTCTTTAGTTTTATCAAGAACTGTAAAATGATACTAAAATCAAATATATTTGAAATTTTTTATTTGATGATTACACAATTACCCACTTAGACTATTGCAAACCACTCGTTTTTCTTGAAAGGAAAGCAATACAAAACAAATATATAATATTTATTTTATGAGCAAACCTATATAATGCAGCTAAAATATTAAACTGTTGACAAGAGTGAAAGCTTTGTATATTAACTTTACATTAATGTATTTAAATACAATTTAAGATCATTAGTATTCCATACTTGGAAAAGGCAGTTCAGGTAATCATAGACACATTTTAACCCGTTTTAGTAAACAGTTTAATAAACAGTTTATACTCTAAGACAGATTTCATTTTTTACATTCCGTCAAGACATCCCATCGTGGAGACAAATTTAGATATTCTGAACAACAAAACAGAACCAAACACCAACTGCGAGTTATGGTATATTGTGTTTGTCAGATCTTCCAATTTATAACACAGGTGTGTCCAATATTTTATTAAATTTTTGATTAAAGAAAGTTTCAAACAAAAATAATACTTTAAACCCAAACATATTTTCCAGCTTAAGAATTGAGGCAACATTAACAACAACGTGGTACATTGTTTATTTGACGCTTGTTTTTAACGTATCTCATCTGTGCACATTATGTTGACCGATACGATATTTTTAAACGAAACTCGTTTTCAGTTTTGAAATGCAATAATTTATATAGTAAGGCTTTCGGGGTTTTAGTCAACTTATTCAACTTATTTACTTTGACTTACCAAAGTTCATCAAATAACGAGTGTAAACTATGTTATTTATGAACGTTAATAAAGAGGTTCAATTTCCCGCTGATGTTGATACATTCTGTTACAAACAATTATCGCATAATTTATCATTGAATATAAAAGCATTCAATACACAATCAATATGTCTATTGTCATTAATGCATAACGTCAAATTTCAAGGAAAAAGGAAAATAAATAGAAGAGTCAGTAAATGTAAACTACCGATATTTCTGAGAAAACTCTAGTAATATTAACATACTTTTGGCTACAAAAGTATGTAGGTTTTTTCCTCTGAACCTCAGAATAGTGAGGTTTATTTCGTTAAGTTTTCCCAGAATAGAGTTAACATTCTTTTGTTTTTATTTTACACTTCTCATTATATTTATCAATATTGATCACTTGCCTAAAATACTTTGCCCCAGCAGAACAATTAATAATAGTATAACAAATGTAACTATTTAAGACATTTCTACTGATTTGACCTTTGCCACCAGAAGATTTGGGCAAGTTTTTTCTGTACTTTTTCAATTTTTAAATTAAATTGAGAACCCACACTAGGGTAGTTTCACTGTTATTTATATCTAGATTAAATAAATTGGTGCTTAAACATTTTCATTTTTATGTTTAAAACAATATTAAAAAAATAATTTTTGTATCAACAATTTTAGCCCTAAAATATACTTATCCAAATATTCGTCTAACGTTTCAACGATAGATTAAAAATTATTACGTTTAAAATGCAAAACTACTAAGAAACACTAAGGCAAGAGGTCAATCACTTTGGCGCAAGACTATTTTTTACTCCTTTCGGTTTATTTTAGAATATCGTTTAACATCTTAAGACTTATATTCTAATCATAATTTCTTTAGGAATATAATTAACAGGATATTTAATGAAAATAAAATGTCGAGGAGATTTTACAATATTCACCTTCAAAACTGAAAGTTTGTAGCTTTATTCTAATAATTCTGATATCTATATAAATAAAATTGCAGTTTTGTCTGTACATTGCTTAGAATCATGCAGTTTTTGGTTATTTTTACATTTCATAGCCTAAGAAAGCCGAAACGAGTCTTATCTCAATTTCTGTCTGTATGTCTGTCTGTCCATTCTGTGACTCCGTCTGTAACGCCAAAATGTCATTTTACGCGGCCTACTCCTAGAAAACTAGAGTACCGATCAAGGTTCTAATCATTTTTCTGTATTTACTGAATTGGTGAGAGTGTCTTTGGCTATAAAAACATGGCCTCGCTTCTTTGAAAACTAAATAACAAACCACCAAAAACCCAATTTTGTTCGATTTTTGTCAAATTTTCTCCCAATGTTTACTATTACATTTTATGAAATAACGATCAGCTGTTTGGATTAGTTCTCACTTCTAGCTGTCACTGATATGTTTACATTCAAAGTTGTTTACAAATACTGCAACCATTTCCGATAAAGTTTTGTCCCAGCACATACAAACCAAGTGAGATTAAAAACGTTGTGCCTTACTTAACCGGTTTAATTAATCGCAAGAGCAACGATTGTTCTTGAGTTTTGATAACCGGGGAAAATACCGTGATTCAGTGTTGTATTAGTGCAATGAAACTTAAATTTGTTTAATCATCGTCACCAATACCGTAGCTTACAAAGGTTTCCACTCATTGACGGCGCTTCAAGGACAGTTGTGTTACAGTTGTGTTGTGCAAAGTAAAAAATTACAACTGCAGTGGGTGATCGTGGATGTTGCTGCGATCTTGGAAGATCTTTCTGATTTCGCTGTGATCGTACCGTAACAGAGGTTTAACTTAACAGATGTAGCTAAACTCGCTTATCCAATGTGTCACTTTTGGTTTCTACTTTACTTACTTACATTTCGACAACGATATCGGTACTTTTCCTACTTAGGAAATAAAACTACAAACGTACAAAACCCCAGATTTGTGCGTTTTTTGTCACATTTCCTCCGAATGTTTGCTAGATATATGTACCGATTATCGTTTAGAGATTACGTAATCTTTTAAATAAGAAACCGTTGTTTGGATAAAGGTGGTTTCTTCAAACTGTCATTAATATGTTAACATCTTTTCTCAAATGTAAACGTTGGTTTTTGATACTGCTACTTTTCTTTAGAACCGGTGGTAGCAGTAAGAATCATTTTTACATACAAACACATCACTATTTTCAATATTTATTTATAAACACTGCACCTTATTGCTTATTAAATTTAATTGATGTCTTACTGTATAATTTTTAGCGTTTTCTGTCTGGACTCCAAAATGTTGTGTGGACTCAATTCTGTATTTGTGTGTGTATGTCTATTGGTAACGCATTAATGTCCTTATTTTTCGTGGAAAAGACAAGAGCACCATTGTTAATAAAAATTTCAACCCGAATAAAGTGTGCAGTAGTGAGGTTGAGGTAGTGTTTTAACTACTTTTAACCAGTGTTAAAAGTAACTTTCAATTACAGGCCTACCTTAAGGCTATGCCTCATAGATCTATACTGTAAAGCAATTCCTTTCATCGTTAGATATAAAATATGGACTAACACGATCGGGTGACATTTAATTGCGAAGCATTCGTTTTGGCTTTTAAACTGTCAGATATTGTATTTGAGAAGGTTTATATGTATTCCTAAACAATTATAGTTTTGCCATCATATCTGGAAAAATGCACACTAAATATGCAAACCAACTCCTGTTCTGAATATAAGGTTTTAACTTACTACAAGATCCCCGTACGTAGAACGGGCAAACAGCTAGTAGTTAAGATAAATTCTAAACCTATTTACATAGTTCAATAAAAATCTGCTTTTATTTTTTAACGATGCTATAAAAAATATTGGCGTTCGCTCAAAAAGTGGTTTGAACTTATTCCATAAAAAAATCTAACCAATACAAATGAAGTTAAAACATACACAAAAATCAACATCCTCATACATATTTTTATAATTTTCTTTTTTATAGGACGCAAGGCACGAACCCGGGATTGTTTTTTTACATTTATTTTATCATTTAGATAAAATCCATTGGTGATATGGCGGGATTTGAACCTGGGACCTCAGGCAGGAAGTCCCATGCTCCAACCACTACACCAGCTCGCTCCCCATTCTCTTAAATGTAAGGAAAATGGTAGCAAAAACTTGTATTAAGATATTTAAAAGTCAATGAAATGCTGTTTTATTGTACAAAGTCAACAGAATAAAGTCACTTACGAAGCTAAATCAACATACTGCGAAGTTTCGTGTAATAGTAACGTCATAGTAAAGGCTCATAACAACAAGTCCAATTCGCTTTGAGGAGGGTTTCTTCCTGTTTCGGAAAAAAGAAATTGGGTTCTAAGCCAAAGACAAGTTTGGCAACAGAACCAAGTCCTGTGTTGACTTTGGCTCAATACCAGCCAAGCCAAACAGAAGTGAAGTAGTCAGTATACACATCAGTTCGGAGACCAACCCGATCTGTTTACTTTATATTAAAGGCTATCTTCTCAGTACAGCAAGAAAGAAAAACAACATAAAAAACTTATGAAAAAAAAAATATTTTAATTTGACAAATAACATATAGTAAACTTAACTTTTTAAAATATATATATGAGTATATGAGAATACAGAGTATGAGAACATACAGTTAAATATATGAAAAAAACATAACATCAATTATTCCTATTTTTAAGACTGGTATATTTTTGCACTATTGCACAGTGGATTTTTTTTTTAAACATAGTGCATTAAATAAATAAATAAAAACTTGTAACTCAGGTAGGTGTTGAAGATTTTATAATATTCCTAGTACGATATGGGTAGCGTACACTTGATAGCCTCCTCTATACTAATCTTAAATAAAAAAATACTTAAAAATGCAATTTATTGGAGGTAATCAAGTTTAATTTTGGCCTTCAATAACAGCTTATAAAAATACAACCACAATGAGTTGTTTGTTATTCAATGATCGTGAACACTGTCCTATTATGCTCTATTAACATTCAGTATCAATATCGCAATACGGCATATACCTGGACGACACGAATACCCAAGTACCTATTACACCCTACAACACATGTTTGAGGCCTGGTGTATCTAATGATCAAGGGGCCGTTTTTATGGATTCAGATTCTGTATAAAAAGGAAAAACACCCGCATTTATTGGTTTGAGATGATAAAATTCATAAGTATACTTTACACATACTAATAACAGATAAATAAATAAAAAACTTTTAAACAACCTCTTATTACCTTGATGAAGCATTAAATACTGTTGCAGTCTTAAGTTCATACAATTTGATAATATTATTCGTGTGAGAACCTGTTTTATTAACTTTACATGATAGATAATCCCAAAAGGCAAAAGAGTGACGGAAAAAAAGAGGAAAAGAATATAAGGATCATCCTGGGTTCTTGGGTTCAAAATCAATCACCATTGTATCAGGTCTTTTTTAAATGTTAACTGACTTAAAATGTGTACAATACAAATTCAATGTGGATACCTCAAAAGTTATTTAAAGGATTTAGCTTGAACCAACCATTAACCGAATGAAAATAAAAATAAACAATTATGCTGACGGGGGTGAGAATAAGGAATGTGTGATAGGAGGAGGAGTTTTGACGTTGAGTTTAGCATTTTCTTAACAATTAAGTAAATTAATTGAAACAAGAAAACAATCGTGCTTATGTCCAAAATTGAATTCAACTAACACATATGGGATTATTGTTGTATAGCAACATGGTTTGTGTTGGCCCCTAGCAACATGGTTTGTGTTGGCCCCTAGCAACATGGTTTGTGTTGGCCCCTAGCAACATGGTTTGTGTTGGCCCCTAGCAATGTGGTTTGTGTTGGCCCCTAGCAACATGGTTTGTGTTGGCCCCTAGCAACATGGTTTGTGTTGGCCCCTAGCAATGTGGTTTGTGTTGGCCCCTAGCAACATGGTTTGTGTTGGCCCCTAGCAACATGGTTTGTGTTGGCCCCTAGCAACATGGTTTGTGTTGGCCCCTAGCAAAATGGTTTATGTTGGCCCCTAGCAACATGGTTTGTGTTGGCCCCTAGCAACATAGTTCGTGTTGGCCCCTAGCAACATGGTTTTTGTTGGCCCCAAGCAACATAGTTTGTGTTGGCCCCTAGCAACATGGTTTTTGTTGGCCCCTAGCAAGATGGTTTGTGTTGGCCCCTAGCAACATGGTTTGTGTTGGCCCCTAGCAACATGGTTTGTGTTGGCCCCTAGCAACATGGTTTGTGTTGGCCCCTAGCAACATGGTTTGTGTTGGCCCCTAGCAACATGGTTTGTGTTGGCCCCTAGCAACGTGGTTTGTGTTGGCCCCAAGCAACATAGTTTGTGTTGGCCCCTACATATTCTACAACGAATGAATAGGGTTGCTCTAGAATGTAGTGGGTCATATGTATCGATTTGTTGCTGAAATAGATAATCTGTTTATGTAGCCAGGATTATCTATTAAAATATTTTGGCTATTAATGTATGATGATTTTTATCAACGGTAAGATTGTAACAAGACCAAGGTACCACAACATTACAAAAAAACTCCAATAAAATACCATTAACATAGAGAGGTACGTTAAAATACATTTAAGGGTCCAGTTTGAAAATATAAAAAACTACTAAAATTTTTTGTGATCATATTAGTGACCTCCTCATTGTTTGGTTATCAATAAACTTATTCTCTAAACTAACTAGCCACTATGCATATCCATCAAATTAAAGCGTTTTTCAGATTTACGTGTCCATTAGATCTTTTAGAAAGTATTAAAATTTACTTAAAGCTAATTTTAATAGAGTGTCTAAACAAGTAGCTATACATGTAAGCTGAAAGCTGAAAATTAATCTTTAATATTAAAAATAAATAAACGTTATAAGCATGATGACTCGATAATGGTGAAAATTTAATCAAATACCATTATCAGATATGCCAGTGATATTGATATTGAAATAGATTTTCACTGTCAATTACATTCCATTGTTTATTCATCATCCAATCGCCACAGCCTAGATTGTTGATGTTGCAAATTTCAAACCATACATATTAATATTCGTGATAAAGAGGCTCTGTATTATTGATGACAAACTATCATCATAACGACCAGCATGCTCTATCCTAATAAAGCTTAACATTCTATAAGCATACCATATTAAACGCGCGTAATCCTATTTTTGGACTTGCATGGAACACTTGGCGATTAAGGTAAAGTAGCCTCATTTATTATATGGATTATGTGGGTTCGATTTCCAGGGTGAAAGAGATTAAGTGGGTTTGATTTCCAGGGTGAAAGAGATTAAGTGGATTTGATTTCCAGGGTGAAAGGGATTAAGTGGGTTTGATTTCCAGGGTGAAAGAGATTAAGTGGGTTTGATTTCCAGGGCGAGAGAGATTATGCGGTTTTGATTTCCAGGGTGAAAGAGATTGTATGGGTTTGATTTCCAGGGCGAGAGAGATTATGTGGTTTTGATTTCCAGGGTGAAAGAGATTAAGTGGGTTTGATTTCCAGGGTGAGAGAGATTATGTGGTTTTGATTTCCAGGGTGAAAGAGATTATGTGGTTTTGATTTCCAGGGTGAAAGAGATTGTATGTGTTTGATTTCCAGGGTGAAAGAGATTAAGTGGGTTTGATTTCCAGGGTGAAAGAGATTAAGTGGGTTTGATTTCCAGGGTGAAAGAGATTAAGTGGGTTTGATTTCCAGGGTGAGAGAGATTATGTGGTTTTGATTTCCAGGGTGAAAGAGATTAAGTGGTTTTGATTTCCAGGGTGAAAGAGATTAAGTGGGTTTGATTTCCAGGGCGAGAGAGATTATGTGGTTTTGATTTCCAGGGTGAAAGAGATTGTATGGGTTTGATTTCCAGGGTGAGAGAGATTATGTGGGTTTGATTTCCAGGGTGAAAGAGATTAAGTGGGTTTGATTTCCAGGATGAAAGAGATTATGTGGTTTTTATTTCCAGTGTGAAAGAGATTGTATGGGTTTGATTTCCAGGGTGCATGTGAGTTTGATTTCCAGGGCGAGAGAGATTATGTGGGTATGATTTCCAGGATGAAAGAGATTACGTGGGTTTGATTTATATCGTGAAAAGACCCTTTAGAGACACAACTACTACAAAAAAACAATCCGTTATTCATTTATTGTACTGTATAAATATTGCTAGGGCCTATACCAGCTGATCATTTTGTGGAAAAGACATGTAGACCAAATAAAAAGATTTTAAATATATGAAGAAAACTAAAGGGGGAGGATTGCTATACAAGCTGATCAGCTGATCATTATTTTATTATGATTGTTTATGTTTTGATTTTACAGTTTTTTCTTGTGTTTACATTTTTAATAAAATGATTTCAAATAACTAGGGTACTGTAACATTATATAATATCCAGAAAAATATAGAATATTTAATTGATTTACGTCAAGGCATGTTTCAACTTCGGTATTTTAATTCATAAATTTAAAACTCCATAGATGCCAAACATTGACTATTTGTAGGATAGTAGTATAGTACTATTACTATTATAGTAATAGTTGAACAAACTAACTATTTCGCGTTTACTGAACTCAACCGAGTTGTTATAATATGCAATCTTTGATTAGTAACAATATACAGAATGGTGTCTAGAATATAAAGAGTTTATTAATACGACATCTGCTGACAAACATTATTGATCATTTAATACGAAATTGCGCCATAAATAGAACTATATTCAGGATCGATCAATGATTCTCTAATCAGCAGTCAAATATCGGATAGCGACACGAATCTATTGCATTATGTTGCATTAACCCAAGGGCGATGATCGATGGGAGCGTTATGTACCAGATTTTGTCTTTATACAATACACAAATTACTCCATTGGGTTGATTGGTTTATCCCGCCTTAGTAGTCCTTATTGCTAATCGACTAAAGTAACCTTTCACATTTGGTTTTCCTCATTAGTCATTTGATTAATAAAACTGAGTCTACTTTACGTTCATGTGTAACTCTTTAACTCCAAATAAATTATACACATAATATGTGTGTGAATTTTAAAGTTATTTATTTATTCATTCATCTAACTGTTCATCTATCATAACATCCATGTAACTGTTCATCTATCTATTGGCTGTCCAACATCTATCAATAGTGTACTATTAATTATCTGCATGACTGTTTATCAATCCACCCGGATATTTATTTATCCATCTGTCTTTCTACATATAAAAAAATCCATCCATATTATCCATCTACCATTCTCTATTTATCACTTAATTTGGTCACCGAATGATTCGGAATCAAACTGGGCAACAGTTACAGTGATCTATCGAAACAAAAACAAAATTTATATTCCCTCAACTGTGATTGTAGCTGATGATGACTGTTCGAAATCGATCACCATTATAACGTATGTTACCATTTTGACCACAATCCAAATGTAGGCACAGATTTCAAACTAAAATAATTGTACGATAAGGTACTTTAATTCGTAGCTTTACATTTTGTAAAATAAATATAATCAATTTAAATAATATCCGCGTCATTATGTTGGAAAAATTACACGTAATTGAATAACAACACTAAAACTTTGTAATATGTCAAAGTTAAACAGTTAAACATTTTTTGTATTTATTTACAAACAGGTTGTTCTAGGTATGATGAGATATCTAGATCGTAAACTATGTTGGGTTCTCAGCCAGTACAAGTAAGCAATTACTTTGGGTCGAAGCTTGTCGCCTGTCCCATAAATAAGTTGGGGAAGACAACATGAATACTCAAGAATAATTTACTGCTTTCGTATTATACGTTAAATTTGACTTAAACTCGGAATTTTGAATTATTTTGGGAAATAATCATGTTAAATCTTTCTAAAATAATTTTGTATCATGTCAGATTATTATCTGGTTTAGCTTTTTCGAAACAATATTCCTAAGTCCACCGTTTTAATGTATTAGATAATAATATAAAAACATTTTTATTGGGTAAATTATTAGTCTAATAATTTGCGTATCACACTTGGATCAGAACGAACGGGTTCCATCTCCGGCATATTAACGAGATTTGGGAAATTCTACCTTTCTCAAAGCATTTAGTGGCAAAATCACACTGGCTTAGAAATAAACATAAAACAGTAACTTACTTTGTTGAGCTTATTTATCTATTGAATTTTGTATGTCTTAAAGGAGAGCTAAATACAAAGCTTTATTTTTATCAGTAACATATCAACAACCATATGTTACCTCAATGAAGCCGCAAATGGGGCTATAGGTCTGTGGGCAACATGGTTTTAGCGAATTTCCCATATAGGGAATAAACTATCATCGTAGGTCTCATGGTCCCGAGACCGATTTACTTTTTTTATTTTAATGTATTTACGTTCCCCTATGGGGATAGGCCGAAACCAAAAACACCATCCGTTCAAATTTATATATATGTCCGTTAGCACAATAACTTTGAGCAAAACTGATCTGATTTTGATGAAATTTCGTACAAATGTGTAAATCTACATCTATTCGAACGAGTTCGCAAACCAGCGTGATCGGACTATGAGTAAAAACATAATCACTAGGCAGTGTTGGAAGCACTTTGTATTATTCAAGAGAAAAATAAACTTAAGCAATTCAATTAGTTTGCCTACTCATATATTGTGATTTCTAACAACAAAAGTCACCCATTCTATTGAGGAAAGATAGTTAGATATTTAATAACTGTAAACTGCTCCCGGAAACTAACACTGGTGAACACGCTCCATACCCACTCACATTGAATACATATTCGGCTTAATACTACATGGTGTACGTACGTTAAGGTTTTAGATGTATATAACTCATCAAAAATCTTTTTACTATTCTAGAACATATTTAACTTCCTATAGTAAAAAATATATCACACTTTGTTCTAATCAACAATTGTTGAAGTTTACAATTGTTTTATTAATAAAATTTTTGTACACTATGCATTATCAACGAATGAGTGCATTGGGAACTGCAAACAGAGCTAGTTACATTTATCGGACATTGTGTTTTAACAGTTGGGATCGACTTTGTTGAATTTGATTAATGTGGTATCAGCAATCCATAGATGAATGAAAAACGAGCTGGCCCACTCTGATTAAATCATTTATGTCCTTTTATCTCTCAGAGTAAATCATGGAATAAATGGGGATGATAAAACCTATATTTAAAGGCTTTAAATATAACAATATTTTAAATAAGAAGATTATTTCAAATTAATGATTTAGATTAGTCTTCGTATTTTGTTTATATTGAGATACTTTACTTAATTATCATACACTAGTATCCCTGTTGCTCGAATTTGAGCAATTGCTAAGTGTTACAGGCGTTATTTTAAAACAAATATCACTAAATAATTCTGATTACTTTGCAATTCTTATGACCTTAAAGATTATAGAAATACACAAAGAGATTGATATAATCAAAATTTCTTGTAAATATCTTATCATTATTCAAAAGCTGATCTTGTTTTTTTAGTGTTTTTCTTAATTAGGTTGTCCATAATAACGATTAGAAAAAAAAAAATTGTGCTATGACTTTCCTATGTTTCCATTGAAAGAGCAAATCGGCTCTTTCAATGATTACTAAGAAATGCAGCACAGTGTTAATTCAGTTTTGTTTTTAGTATATCAATTAATTGATTCAGGCTCTCTCGCTTTTTTCCATTGTATTTACGCCAACCCAAATTCAAATAGTAAATATTTCATTTCAACCAAGTCAGTAGATGTTTGTAGCAAACTGTTAAATTAGCAAACTTATTGACTGTTTACAATTAACATATTTTCTTCTTCTCACTTTTAATTTCTTACAACAGCTGGAGTTTCATATCATTATTTGTTTCCCATGTTAATCCTATGGAGACTTACGTAGCTTTAAAGGGCCCCAGGGCCTCACTCTCTAATTATTTCCCTAAAAAGAAAGTTCCCTGCTCAACTTCACTTTACGCTCTTTCCAATGACACCAAAACATGTTAATCGGTTCAGTAGTTTCGGAGGAGTAATTGTCACAAAAAACCTGCTTGCGTATCAAATAAGTATTGATGAACTAAGTTTCCTATAGTTGTCTAACGTGTGCATATACAAAATTACATGATACAACAATTTATTATATTCAAACCTTTGAGACTTATTTAGGCAACCTTTGTTGTAAGTACTCAACCTTCTAAACTATACTTTATACTGTTTTCTGATAATTGATGTCTAGAACATATGGGTAAATGTTATAGAGGTTGACTTATTTGTTGTATCCGTCGAGTGGCTGCCGGTACAACACGAATGTGGGGGTTCGCTTGGGAAATTAAATGATTAAAATCAACCGAGCTTCTAGTAAAACACGATATATTGATTTAAACTACAATTCAGAAATTCACTCAAAATATGACAAGTCCCAAAAATACAAAATAGTTCTAAGTCACAAAATACGACTAAACAGTTGATAGCTGCACTGACGGGCTCTCTGAGAACACCCTCCAGTAGCAGGTCCTGACCGAGAAGTGCCGGCTCTGCTCCAGAGTCCAGCTTAAATACGGATCTCTAATGGGGGGCGCAGCCCTCCTTCTAGAACCTTCTAGCAATATCAATAAATGTCTAATAAAATAGTTTGAGAACTGTCCATTAACAAAGTTAAGTATCATCTAGGAAGTGTCAAAGTGTAGGGGTAGGCTTTAACATATAGCATCATAAAATAGATAGGGTTGACAGAGTTAAGGATCAACTAAACAGATAAGTGCTCTCCTTATCTCAAGGAAACAGAGGGCTGAGACCTAAGTTATACAATTTGACATATTTATGTGGGCCTCTATTGATAATTATCACAAGCATTCTAGAAAACCCTACCCTTATTGATGAACAACAGTCTCCACTTGAAGTTCCAGAGATACTAAGTAATTCACATAAAGATCAAAACTGATTACAAACTGTCACTGAACTAAGACACTACAACACCTCCCCCCTTATTTTAAGAAGTGTAAGCTACAAGCTTGCGCTTCTTATCCAAAGGTAAACATAGTAAAAATCAAATGAACTAACTCTACAATAAAATCTCAAGAAAATGCAAAATAAATTGAGTACAATATGATTATATGTTTGTCTCTAACTACAATTAATTAATAAAAATATTAAAAGCATAAATGTGAATATATATTATTTACAAACTCCTTCTTAAACTCTTTTGTTTCTGGGTCTCAAATATCTATAAGAGCCCTTTGACACCTCTTTCATGTCTTTAAGTTCTACTTCAGTATCCACTTCAACCTTGCTTCTATGAACAGTTTCTAGTAATGGAACAGAAGGTTCCGATCTAGTAGACGCTATGTCCTCAATTGAAGCACCATATTGGTACTGTTTTACAACAATAGGTCTTGCATTTAAACTTTGTACTTGCTTCAATGATTCTTCGACCTTGGATTCTATATCCTTACTACAACATTTGAATAATGAAGGCACTAAACACTTAGAAAAACACTTTTTGTACAAATAGTAGCTAATCCATAAAATGCCTACAATACAAATTACATAGGTAAGAACAGAAAAATGAGTCAGTCTGTGTTCATTAATTTCATGGATATTGTCTTTCTCTAAAACATTCTTAATTTCATTCAGCCTATAGCTTGCTGCATTTAAGTCATCAGCGTGACTAACTACTGATTTAAATGTCTTTGGTAAGGTTAACACTGGCAAATCATTTTTACTTTCTACATCTACTTCACAACAATCATAAGATAAATCAAATGGAGGGATAAATTGACTTGTAGTATTGCTGTCATACTCACTGCTCGGTAGCAACATTATACCTGAGCCATAAGCTTTGCATCTACTATGCAAGGTAAAGATACCAACATGATTTAGTTGAATAGAATGGATATTGGATGGCAATCCATAATCTCTACAAGTAACTGTGATAGTCTCATCATTAGGCAATACATAAAGCCATGAGTTTGATTTGCTCATCTTTTGCCATAAGGGCTGCATAATCTTAGCAATCCTCTGATCACAATTTTTAGCATTATTATCTCCTTTAAACAATTTTACTTCACACGAGTCATGTAAATGAATGTGGTAAATTGGAGTGGTCTGTTGACAAACATAATTTGAATCCTTAATACATTTACATTCCTTAAGCTCATTGTTGTTTAAATTGATGTAGTATTGTTTTATATCATCTACTCCTAAGTAGTCTGCCTTAGGTTGCACAAACAAATATTGGTTATCTCTTAAGAACTTTGGCAATGGAGATACTTTATACAAATCAAAAGAAATATCATTTACAAGTGGTATGGAAAACACATAAACTAGCTTATTGTCCTGAAAATATGTACAAATGTCAAAAATATTAAAGAAAAGGTGAATAGATTCATCATCAACAGATAGCGGGAAGGCCAAGCCTGCTGGCAATTTACCTCTAACCGTTTCTAGCTCTTTCTTAAGTGTCTTAATATTTACAACATTAGTGTTTACCTCTCCTTTCCTAGCATCAATTACAGTCTGTACAAGATCTTTAATGTCTATCTCTAACTGAAACAATTCAATATAGACTAGCTCTACGTATTGTGCCATAGCGGTTTGAAATGTCAAATTATCCAGTTTGTTATAAACAGCTTCCCTAGTTAAATTTTGAACATTTACAATTTCATCAAAAGCTTTAATAATGGCTTCCTGGTTTGCATTAACATCATTGACAGTTTTATTCATTGTTTTAATTGTAGAAATCATGACTGCTGCTTGTTCCTTCTCCAGTTTGGATAGCTCGTACTGGTTGTAGGTGACTTCTTTAATCTTATCTGTATAATACATTGCATCATCATGATCCATTGTTCCAAACAATATTTTTGCAGCTTCTCCAACTGTGTCAAACATTCCTCTTCTTACTCGGATTCTTCTTGTTTCTTTCTTGCCAAGTTGTATCTGTAGTTCCCTGACTCTATCCTTTATGTTGTCCATTGTGCGTTGCATGCTGATTACTACTTTCTGACAATAATCTGAATATTCTCTTGAGCAGAATTTCTTGAGACGGTTGAATCTTAATTTTGAGTATTCCAATCTTGAATTGTACATATTTATGTCAATGTAGGTTATCAGTCTCCAATTTTCATTGCTAAGCTGTACTGTTCCCACTTTCTCGAAAAACACTCCTGGATTATAATTTACTGCTTGATTCTTGAAATAATCTTCTGTTCCTTCATTCTTGTTTTGAGTTCTTGCAAGCGTGGCAAATAATAGTAGGAATAGCCAGACCATCTGTAACATAAAAGTTACATTTAGTCGTGGTATTTTTTCAATCTATTTATGTGGACTTTAAAAAGCTTTTTACCTCTTTTTATTATATAATTAACATCTGAGTCTCTTTTTACCACTATGTAAGGTCCTACCCACTGTGGACTTAGTTTCTTCGATCTTCCTCTACGCAGCGTCTCGTCGTGCAGCAACACCTTGTCTCCAACATTGAATTCTTTCTTTACTGTGGCTTTGTCGTAAAATATTTTACTTTTTTCCTTTTTCATTTTTAAAGTATCTTTTGCCAATTGGAATGTACTTTGTAATCTTTTCTTTAATTCTTCTGCATAATCATCATAATTATACTGAGGTTCTGGTTTTGTCCTAACAATACTTGAGGGTAATTGTGCTTCCCTGCCATGAATTAATGAGAAAGGCGTATGACCTGTAGATGTATGGACTGTCGTGTTGAAAGTGAACATAGCATATGGTAACCATAAATCCCAATTTAACTGATCTTCATCAATGTAGTGTCTTAAATACTCTGCTAGAGATCTGTGGCTTCTTTCCAATGATCCATTAGCCTGGGGGTGATAGCTAGTCGTCTGAATTCTTTTAATTTTTAGTAACTTGCAAACTGAAGACATCACTTCACCAACAAAATTGGTTCCGTTGTCAGACAATAACCTATCTGGCGTACCGTGACGACAAATGATTTTAGTTGTAAATTCTCTTGCTACTGTGTCTGCTGTTTGATCCTTAATTGGAATTGCTTCTGCGTATTTTGAAAAACAATCTTGGAATGTTAAAATATACTTGTTGCCTTCCGCTGTAACAGGTAAAGGTCCAACAATATCTATGGCACATTGTTCCATTGGTTTTGACAATTCAGTTGATATTTGCATTGGAGCCTTCCTAGTATCCTTCACTAGAGTTTTGTTCTTCTGACAACTGTCACACTTCTTGATGTATTCTTCAATGTCGTTCCTTAAATTTGGCCAATCATATTTTAACTTCATCCTGTTATAAGTACGAGTGACTCCTTGATGACCTCCTAATGTTGCGTCATGATACTCCCTAATAATCTCCTTTTTGTCTTCTTCACTTAATTCTTCTTTCTTGATAGTTTGTGCTAAATTAATTTCTACCCTGCTGAGTGCATCTGCATTCACATTCTTCTTTCCACTTTTGTGCACAATTGTAAAATCGTACTCCATTAGTTTGATGATCCATCGCATTAATCTTGATCCTGGATCCTTGATGTTAAATAACCACTGCAAGGGTTTATGATCAGTCACTAATGTGAATTTTGTTCCATAAATGTAAGGTCTGAAATATTTAACCGCCCAAACAATTGCAGTTAATTCCTTCTCTGTTGTAGAATATGACTTTTCTGCTTTGTTCAAGGTACGGCTTGCATATGCAATGGGTTTGTCCTCACCTATTTTACCTTGCGATAATATCGCTCCTAGTGCAACGTTGCTTGCATCTGTGGTGATAATGAACTCCTTATCAAAATCTGGATATTGTAGCAAAGGTGATGTAACTAATTTACTTTTAAGTGTGTTAAAACTCATTTCTTCTTCATCTGTCCATTTAAATTCTACATCCTTCTTTAGCAAATTATTAAGTGGTTGTGCAATCTTGCTAAAATCCTTGATAAATCTTCTGTAGTATCCTACAAGTCCTAAGAAAGATTTAATGTCTCTTGCATTCTTCGGTCTTGGATATTTCTCAATAGCTTCTGTCTTCTTTGGATCAGGAGCCAAACCATCATCAGTTATTTTATGTCCTAAATAACTGACTTCCTTTCGTAGAAATTCGCATTTGTCAGCGTTAAGCTTTAAATTGTGTTGCCTTAACCTGTTAAACACTTCTCTTAATTTGTCCTGATGCTCCTTGAGGTTAGGTGCATATACTACAATATCATCCAAGTAGACAAAACATTTGATTCCTTGAATTCCTGTTAGTACCGTGTTCATTAGTTGCTGAAAACACGCTGGTGCGGATTTTAATCCAAATGGCATCCTCTTGTAATTATAATGTCCATAAGGGGTACTGAATGCAGTTTTGTCCTTGTCAGCTTCGCTCATTTTAATTTGATGAAATCCACTTGCTAAGTCCAATGTTGTAAAATATTTACTTTTGCCTAGCTGATCTAATATGTCTGTAATGTTGGGTAACGGAAACGAGTTTCCAATTGTTGCCTCATTGAGTTTACGGAAGTCTATGCAAATCCTCCATTTAACTTGTCCTGAAGCATCCATTTTCTTAGGAACCACTAACAAAGGTGCATTCCAAGGACTTTGACTTTTTTCAATTATTCCTTGTTCCAACATCGAGTCAATTTGTTTTTGTACTTCTTTCTTGTGCTGCTCTGGAATCCTATATGGTTTTATATTAATTGGGGCAGTATCTTGTTTAAGGGGAATCGTATGTTCCACAGTTGTTGTACAGGTTAAAGTATCACCTGGCAAATAAAATAGATCATTATAGTCTGTACAAATCTCAATCAAAGATTTTCTTTCTTCTTGGTTAAGATGTTCAGTCCTTAACTGCTTGACTACTTCCTTTTGTCTATCAATATGTACATTGGCTTCATTGTTACTTGCTTTAAACATTTTTACACAATCTTCATTATTTACAATGTCTTCTAAAGTGCACAGTTGTACGCACGGAGTCTCTATCTCTACTGCTTCTTCGGTAGTGTTCGTAATCGAGACAATACATTTGCCTTCCTTGGCTTCTGTAAGGCTGTTACCTAAAAATACTCCCTCTTTTATTTCATAGCCTTCCACTACACCTTCACCTTCATTTTTGGTTTTAACAAACAAAACATTTTCACTTCTTGGCGCTAATTTTATTTTATTTACATAGGGTACTAGCTTCCACTTTGTAGTGCTAATCTGCATTAACTCTCTTTCATAATCAATGTTAGCTTTATACTTGCTTAGGAAGTCTCTTCCTAAAACACCTTCACTTTTTAGCGGGAAATTGTCGTACACCACTTGAAATGGATGTGTTATTACTTTGTCAATTAATTTTACATCTAGATTTACAGTTCCTATTGTCTTAACTGGATCGTCTGAAATTCCTGTGATTAATTTTGAAGTATTATCTAAGATTTGGGCTTCGTCATCCAATTGATTTAATTTGATAATGCTAATGTCAGCTCCTGTGTCCAATAATAATGAAACAGATTTACTCGTTGTTTCAGAAAGTTCCATTTCTACGCATTCGTGGTTCTTCCCATCATCAACGCGGCCTACTTGAACTGTTTGGCACTCGTTGACGGACCGCTTGTCTCCGAGTGTCGCTGGTTTCCCTGCTGTCTGTCGAACCTTTGAAAGGGCTTCCGTTCCGGATGCGGTTTCTTATTAATATCATTTTGACGCTTAAAGCATTTAGCTATTACGTGTCCCTCTTTACCACAATAGTGACACGTTACAATTGCCTTCACATGATGCTCAGGCCTATCTTTCTTAACAAAGTTACTCCTATGAAACTTCTCTCTGTTGAACGATGTTTTCTTGAAATAACAGTTTTGGACCTCGTGCCCTACTTTTCCACAATTGGTACATTTAACTCTCGAGTCCCTACGTTGGTTGTCTCTCGGCTTGATCCCGAAATATTCTTGACTCTCACGGTCATTAAGGATATTTATTTCTTCAAGTACAGCGGCTTCTACAGCATCTTCATATACAGGAACATTTTTAGCTTTCATTAAAAACTTTATCGGCTGTCGCAGACCTTCAATGAACGCATTATGTCTTTGTTGCTCCAACACATCATAAATAGCTGATTTTACTTGGTACGGCTTGTTCTCCGTCATTTGAATCGCTAAACTAGACAGGATCGCATTTAATCGTTCAGAAAATGCGCGGACGTCCTCATCCTTTTGTTGCCTAGCACTACTCATTTCCAATTGCAGGTGCGCAATGTTCTTTTTATCCCCATATTTATCCTTCAGAGCTACTTTTAATTGTTCCCACGAATCAATTTCCTTGAATCTAATGATGTTATATGCATCACCAACAAGCTTATTTTTAATTATTTCTAACAGCAATGGCACATACGATTTATCTACATGGGAAATCGCAAAATCACCGCAACTGACAAATTTACACAAGTCATCGCGCCTACCATTAAACTCTGGGACGAATTTAGACGCCTGATCTAGACTCAAATATTTCGAACTGCTTTCTTTATTTTTGGACATGTTTTTAGTTTGCTTATTGCTACTTACAACAATATTACTACCAGATTCATCGCTACTTGATTCACTAGCATTTTTTTGAATAACCTGATCGCAAATCTCATCTAACTCTCTTTCTAAACCTTCACAAGACATGGCTCCCGTTAAATGTTAACATATATGAATCAATTCACTTACGTTTAAAAATTGAAGCGTAGCCGTAGCCTGTAGCCTGTAGAGTTGTGGACACTGCGACGCTCTGTCTCTGCCTGATGCTCTGCGCTGTGATGCTCCTTAGACTGCTGGACTGCTCAGCAACACGGCGTGGTGACGGGTCGTCCGGGCTCCTGAGATGCTCGGAGATGCTCGTCCCTGCCTTGATGTCCTTGGTGCTGGCCTGGAGTCGAACCCTTGACTGCCCTGGAGTCGAGTCAGAAGTCCGAAGTCCGAAGTACTCTGAAGTTGCGCTCCACCAGAAGTCTCGTTGTCCCAAGTAGTAGCCGGTATCGCGAACCGATCACGTAATACGACAATCGAATCGACTGACAATTACCGACAATTACGCATACACCCCACTCACCTGACACCAGAAAATTTATTATGTTGTATCCGTCGAGTGGCTGCCGGTACAACACGAATGTGGGGGTTCGCTTGGGAAATTAAATGATTAAAATCAACCGAGCTTCTAGTAAAACACGATATATTGATTTAAACTACAATTCAGAAATTCACTCAAAATATGACAAGTCCCAAAAATACAAAATAGTTCTAAGTCACAAAATACGACTAAACAGTTGATAGCTGCACTGACGGGCTCTCTGAGAACACCCTCCAGTAGCAGGTCCTGACCGAGAAGTGCCGGCTCTGCTCCAGAGTCCAGCTTAAATACGGATCTCTAATGGGGGGCGCAGCCCTCCTTCTAGAACCTTCTAGCAATATCAATAAATGTCTAATAAAATAGTTTGAGAACTGTCCATTAACAAAGTTAAGTATCATCTAGGAAGTGTCAAAGTGTAGGGGTAGGCTTTAACATATAGCATCATAAAATAGATAGGGTTGACAGAGTTAAGGATCAACTAAACAGATAAGTGCTCTCCTTATCTCAAGGAAACAGAGGGCTGAGACCTAAGTTATACAATTTGACATATTTATGTGGGCCTCTATTGATAATTATCACAAGCATTCTAGAAAACCCTACCCTTATTGATGAACAACAGTCTCCACTTGAAGTTCCAGAGATACTAAGTAATTCACATAAAGATCAAAACTGATTACAAACTGTCACTGAACTAAGACACTACAACATATTCATTCATAGGATAACTCAATCCTAACGTTTACACATTTACTAACAATTATATAGTAAATGAAATAGGAAAGAACATAGGTATCTATTATACGAGACCTGCTAGAAGTAAGCCAACCTAAGCTATTTGCTATCTTTTAACAATAAAGTAGAACAACTATACCTTATTAAATTCATAAATTGACGAAAATTACAAAATTAACATTTAGCTCAAATCTTTTACAGAATAATTAAACGAAATGTCAAATAAAATTTCTAGAAATACCTAAAAGAGATATTCATAAATAGAATGCAAATTACAAGGCATTTTAGTTTATACTGGATAATAATTATATGGTTCCAATTTTAACTGATAAGCTCATTGAAGTGGATTCAGACCAATAATTACTAGACTTAAATTTACCTGCAGCTTAGTAGTAAAAAGAATAATAAAGAAACAATAATCTTAGTAAAGCATGATCATTTAACTTTACCATAATGTTAGCTAAACGGGTTGCGAAATTATTTCTAAACATCTTGCTATATGTAAAATTGAACGAGGTACAATATAAGGTATTGAGGTAGGTTCAGGTATCGTAAGAGGTACGATTGATCGTATTTTTTACTTGAACACGAGTGGATTGAAACATAGAACATAGAGTTGGATGTCTATGTAGGCGTTTAAATACCAAGGCAAGCTGTTCCTTCAGTAAGGGAATTTAGTAAAATATAGTATATTTCGCACCAAGGGCCGAAAATGAGGTTTTGCCGGCTCGAGATAGTTTTTAAGTTCGAGACGAAGTCGAGAACTTAAATCGATCGAGAGCTGCAAAACCATTTCGGTCCGTGGTACGAACGCTATTTTTCACCACACTATACCCTATTACCACTATTCACCACTATAATAATGCACACTGATAGTCAACACAACTACAACTTTAATGTTAAGAAATAATTTGAGGAATCAGCAAAAATATAAATAAATAGTTGCTAGGCAACGGTGACAATAACACAATTCTATATTGCAATGCTATGGATTTTGATTGTGTATTTAAAACGCATTCATGTTCGAAGTAAGTAAGCGGACAGCTGATTTTGCGGCCCCGGCCTGTAAAAACCTGCTTGGTCCCCAAATTGGAGACAGCTGGCATGGCCAGCAAAACGTAACTTTCAGCCACCAATTAACGTATGTAATACAGCCAAAAACATCATAGTGTGGTGAAAAATTATTTAAAACAACTGTGTTTACTTTAGAAAATTCTATAGGCAATTGCTAGAATTGTCTTTTCTAGAAATTTAACTTATGACCTGACAACTAGGTGAGATATCTACTTGGCATATGAAAGGGGTATACAAAGTTTCTTCCAAATTACACTTACTGTATTGCAGCTTAGCTAGCATATAATACAACTTATTGTATTTTTTATTGAGGCATTATAGTAAACAACTATCAACATGTTTTCGTGATAATATCGATGCTGTTGTAATGTATTTAGAACCAGTGGAGGAACATGCGGGTAGAAAATGTGCCCATTAGAGGAGGAAAGGTCAGATTTTGATTGGTTCAATTGACGTTTTCAACCGTACAAGAACCCAACACCCTTTGACATTGAGTGTTTAACTTCGTCTGGCTTCGATTCTAACTGAATTTAAAGGCACCAAAGGCATTCAAAGAAAACCAACGTATTATGGGTTGATTTAAATGTTTTAAAATCAGTCGATGTGTTTCTACTACATACAATATTAACTGTACACAAACACACACATTACATAAACACACATACATTACATTAATTGTACCAAAGGAGTGTCATGCTAATAACAGAATACTATAGATAAAATAATCACATATTAGTTGCATTATGGTTATCAATTTAAAATAGTTTTTTAACTCCTAAAATGTGACTTTTTCTTTAAAGAATTAAGCAGTAAATCAGTGATTTGCTACAATGCGTTCTGACAATAATATTATTTCCATGCATCTATAAACTATTGACAGTGAGTTAGTTTGAGTAGAGCTATTTTTAAAGAACAATAGTACAATGCAACTTAAGAAAAGCGTTAGGTGTTCTGTGTAGCTTTGTTATGTGAACATTTCATTATTTTGCCAGGGCCCAGTGATGGGAACAGCTGGGTCGAATATCAAACAATCTAATCTATTGATTTTTCAGGGTCAAAATGACGACCTTCGAACTATTAGGCCATCACCATACCCATTCATTTCTCTAGCTACTTGATATTTTATAATTAAAATATACTGTTAACCCCATTCCCTTATAAGATCAGTGCACCTTAACAAAAAAAGATAGACTAGTAAAGTATTTGAAATTTTATATTAAGGATTAGTGGTTACAAATCTAGGTTTCCGATTTTTTTTATTATACAATAACACAAAAATTTTGATCGAAGTTAGAATTTTTTTATAAAGTGGGTTATGTTACAATATCAAAATTGTAGAAGATTGAAAGATAAAGTCGATTGAAAAAGCTGTAGCACTATATTTTAACACTGAACGTTCTATATTAGTATTGGAATACGACAAATATTGAACTACTTACAATGATAGGTTCAAACCAATAACTATCATATATTATGTCAATATTGACCAAATATTGATTACTCCTGATTGTTAGCATTACATTAAATTTCGAAATGGTAATTTTAATAGTAAAGTATAATATTCCTAGAATCATAATACTTCTATACAGGCTTACCTTACGCATTACCCGTATTTTTAAGGTTATTTACACTATCTATGTATGGAGGGCATTTTGTTGTTCACTATACGTTTCCTGTTACTAAATAAAATTCAAAAGTATTTTGAACAAGATAAACTATCTATTTTTAACTCTTCTTTCACACACGGTATTTTACCAAAGCATGTAGAATCATACTAAAACATTATAAAAAAACATTTAGTTAGCAATATGGTAGTCAAACGCCAATTATACAAATCATAAGCAAAAAGTTTTCAGATTATTTAAAATTATGTGTCTACTTGCTTTATTCGTGGTAAATAATAAACACGTAAGCAGTGGCACGCGTTATTCCATGGTATTCCCACCGTAACATTATTACGTGTAATGAAATGTCAATGGCTAACGTTGATGGAACCGTTGAAATATTACATTATGAAATCGGATCTATTGAGTTAAAAAACGATGAGTGTGATAGGCGGAAACCACATCAACATCTGGATGTTCGATTGACAGTCGATGACGTCATCAGAATATGATGTAAGGAAGATCAGCGGTTATTGTGACTCGTGTGGAAATAATATACTTCAGAGACACTGCTTTCGATTGGCTGACTTTAATGATAATTTCGTTAACGGGGAAATTTAACAGCTGCTGCTAGAGGTTCTTTTATAATTAATTTAAGGTGACTTGTGTTTTTGTTTAACGGTTAAATTTGAATTGTAGTACACGGTGATGATTTATCTCAAATTTAAATTTATTATTTTTGGGACGGATTTTTATAGAATATGTTCTTTTTAATTGGACTGTCATATTTGGATACTTAAGCCTTAAATTTCAGTTAAAAAATACAGCTAGAATATTGCTTACATATTTAGTTTCATACGAATAATTTTTTAATTAATATAAAATATTCAAAATAGAATATTTTTTATTAATTTAACTATCAGACTCCTTTGCATTAGGGAACTTTTTTACTTTTTATCCTACAAAATTATGTTTATTTTATGTTAGATTGGCCCTGATGATGACCGATCATGTATGTGTAAAGTAAGTATGTATGTGTAAAACAAAATATATCGAATACTGTAATATGACTATTTTATTATTTTCGTACGCTCGACGTTTGGAAGTACGTCAGCCCAGTGAAGTCTGAAATTCCTCAAACCTATAAAGTCGCCATGTCAGTGGATGAGAGGAATAAGCATTAAACTTATGCACCCATATTGCAAGCGGGCAATATTAAAAAATTTGAAATACCGTGATATCATTGCTACACTTGTTGATGAAACTGGAAAGACTGGGAAATGAGAAGGTTCGCAAAAGTTTCCATTCAATAATTAACCAATTTGATAAATTAATGTTTTATTGAATCCGAGCAAGGCTCGGTCTCTCAGTACTATTGATTGAAAAGGGGTTAAGGTTATTTAAAATTTTAAATCTTTGATCACAAATGTTAATTAGATAGATATTCAGGAAATGTCTACTACGATGAAAATACAATTTCAGACTCAATAGCCAGCTCAAGTATTGAGTTATTAAATACAAAAAATGTTTTCCAATATTGAGGATTTTATCTTACAAACATACTACTTCAATCAATCAACCATTTACTTATTATGAGTTTTAACTGTCCAACCACTTATAAACCAAACACAACTAACCTTAATATTTATCTGATCAAAAATGATGATAAATATACAGGAAAGTATGATTATTGTACACTAGTGGCCTGTAGGGGCCATAGCCCCTAATTTAGACTACAATAAAAAACCTATATAAAAAGACAAATATTCGAAATATTTTTTTTAAAGTTATCAGTTTTATGTTACTTAAAATTAACAGTGTTTCTGGTTTTATATCTTGGTTTACCTTCCGTTGGAGTCGTATATTAGTTGCTTCTGGTGTGTCAATGAAATACAAATGTAAAATAATGACTAAATCAATAACACAACATAGGTCTATTAACAAATGGAAACGTGCACACGGTTTGGCCTGAGCCCGGAGAACGACGAATCAGAGATGAAATCATACAGCCAAACATTGCACATATTTTCTACTTTAAAATTGAAGATTTTTTTTGTAATCCTACGAATACTGACGCTTTAGTCAATCCATTTCATAGTCAGTTTTCATTTTGAGAACCAAATGTAAAGGTTAAAATTATTATTAATTATTATGAAGGAAATTTCCATTTCGCAGTAGTAAGTCAGAAATATATCTATAAATTTGTCCCTGAATTTTAAGACATTAAGGCCCATTTCCCGGAATCTCTTTTTGTGTAGCGGAAAGCGACGCAAAAGCCATTGCACTGTTGTAAAGCCTTATTATTATTAGCCTCATGTTTTTTTATGAAGTTCGAATCATGTAAAAACAGTTAATTTAGTTCGTCCTTTAATTGTGGTTGTGGCATTTCCATTATGGCAACATGCGTTGAAATGTCCATTTGTGGCCTCCTCTGCGAAGTGAAATGCGCCACAATGCATGCAAGTGCTTTAGGAGGACCTAGATTGTGAGAAACAACTAATTTTGCAGCGTTCTTCTAAAGACAGGTTGTAAAACAGCTTCTGGATTTCTTTCACAGTTAGGCCCTACATAACGTTCTCTTTTGCATTTCTTAAGTCTGTTGAATTCCTGGACACTCTTCCACGTCTTGCAGGTCTTTCCCTACCCTGTCTAGTTACTTCACTCATTATAAAAACGAAAAACAAAAAATTAAACACAATTCATTTTGAAACATTGTTTACCAACATTGACTTTCGGAATCAATGTAAACATTGCAAATAAATAAGTAACAGCTGATAGAATGCATACGTTTTTCAGTCCCCATGCATTTATTATGGAGGATATTTTACGTTATAACTCGTTTTCTGGTAACTTTATGGGAATTCTGCTATTTTTCCCGAGTCCCTGGGGTCAAGACCTTTAATTTAAGACCTCTTCCACTTATCTGGGACTTACCAGACGTCCACAATTTTCTGGTAAAAATTTGGTCTTACAGAATTATATATATAGATAACGTATGTATAATACATAACATAACAATAATATAGTATACTAATATAATATAATATAATACAATACATAAAATGTTGTACACTAACTAAGGAAAATGTTTTAATCGCTTGAGTTAAATAATATAAGTCTCTCTATATCAGTCAGCTACGGTACCTTTTTCCTTATATACCTTGCATTCCTCTTAAGAGAAATGTAAAACTAAAGATGAATTTTACACTATCAATATTCATTTTTCTGTGAAAACCAGAGGAGTAAAAATTCTCGAAGCATTGCTTTGTTTCATGATTGGTTGTTCAAACGAAGGTTTGTTCATCAGTGAGCCCATTCAGGCGGAGGACTCTTTTTCGTACACTAATGAAACTTCAAAACACGACATGTCTAAAATTATGAAGCTTTTCCTCCTGTATTTTCCGTATACATTTTAGAGAGTTTATAAAAAAGTGAATGATGCATTCATCAGTTTCTATGTTGCATTCTGAACAATGAAACATAGACTAGATTTGTAAAAAATGGTGATGTACTTTTTTACAGTATATTTGTGTTAGTTCCACCCAAACTCTATGTCACAAATAAAATGGTTTCAGTCTGCTAAGATTTCTGTCACGTGTTTTACCTTGTGATGATTCTGTACAAGGCTAACATCTGTAAAAGTTCTAGTTGTTTAAATGATTTATTCTTTTAAATAATAATGTTTTTTTATTCTTTAAATAAACTTATTCTTTCTAAAATAAGGTTTTAATTGAAAATCGCTCTTTCAACAAAAATAGGATCTAGAATATGGAAAAATATACACTATCAGAGAACAAGGTGACAAATTATTGATTACTGAATTCTTTACCGGTTTATTCCAATTAGTCATGTTTAATTATTGTATCCTCATCAACCATAATCAAATACGCTTCAAAGACATTATCATTACGGTATCTATAAATTAATTATTAAATGTATAATGCAAACTTAAATGACCTTAGGAACAGTTTTAGCTATAAATGTCACTGACTACTGATTTCAATTTAGTTTGGTAATATTAAGTAATACAAAGCAGTGCGGAAATTCACCTATTGTTGTTTGAAGCTGTTTTGTTTCTGAAGACCATGTAGACTACACAGGAGCTCCATAGTAACGTTTTTCGCTGATAACCTCCGGGTCCGCATCGCTCCCCTGCGCTTAATCAATCAATGATGTCTTTGTCTACCGGGGGCTTTACTGTCTTTAGATCACTGGCGTATGTTAGTACTTTATAATGACAGACAATTATGATTAAAAGAAATCAAATTATCACACCGCCCTTGATTTAAGACCTGTTTCCGAAATAATATAAAAGGCTATAGTTTAATTTAATAGTCATTAATCACATTTTGTAATTCGAAAATGCACTTTGTCATGTTACTGAAGGAATTTCGTTCAAATATCTCAACTCTCAAATACTTCAACCTACATAAATTCAGCTGGAGCTACAATGTTGCCAGTAATCATCTCCACCTTGTGGGTTTTATTGCCGCCAAATGCCATCTAATCTCCCGCCAACCTTACCGCCTACTGGAGGTATCCGTATCACTTCCGACAGACGACGTTGTCGCCCACCTAAGGCACCCACTGACTAGGCTACACTCTCCAGGTCGACTCTCAGACCGAAGACCCGATCATACACGTGGCAGTCCCTCTCTCTTAACCATAAGGATGTCTAAAAGACAGTTTAAAATTAAATTGTATATACATCGGATGTCTACTTCAGTATCTAAAGCTCATCGGTAAAACACAGCCCCAGCATCGCATATTGTATATTGAAGTATTTCACAAGTTATCGTTTTTTACACATCTCTCTTTTACTAAGTTCCAGTCATCTGTGTGCTATTGGTAAATTGCAATGGTCTTCTGCTATTACCACCAGTTTTAATATTTGACAGTGATATAGTCTAGGCCTAAGCCAATTTGATTTTCATTTATTTTGGTGGTCAGCAAGTAATTGTTTTGAAATATTTATGTTTATTATTGAATGTAGGCTTAACACCTAAAAAACTTGATACTTTCGATATACCAGTGCCACATTAGCCACTCTTTGATTCCTCATATCACCTTAGCCTATTAATTTGTTTATTATGACTTTCATCAATTGCATGTGTTGTACATTGTCCCTGATGAATACATTTTATGGGCAGGTAAGGCCAATAGTTAATGTATTCAACCTCAGGGTGGAATACAACTTGATATCCCATGATACTGCGGTACCAAAGTTTTGTTAGAATTATTCATAGAGCTTCGAACTACCTACAATGTTTGCCAAACAAAAAATATTACAAACAATTACATTTACACTAGAAACTGTCTTGAACATTGGTCTATGATTATATTGCCTGTGAAGTCATGTATATTCAACTAAAGTGTTAGCATCGGCACAGTTGCTTGGTTAAAAGCCTACAGTCAATAAATATATAGTTTGTTTCCAAACACTGAACCGTTTTATGCATTATTTAAATCAAGGCCTAAAGGGACCCGGAATCAAAGTTAAGGTTATTAGTAGCTGGCGATATTTGAACTGGGGACCTCGGAGAACGAATCTCCGAGTTATCCCACTGGGCCAGCTCAATCCTAATAAGTTCATAGTAATCAAGAGTAATACATTCCAAAATAAATTGCTCCATCTCTTTCCAAGGGATGAAGAGGACTAATTTTGTACCTAAAAGTATGTACTTGTCCCTAGAAACATTATTAAAGTATGTAAGTTAATCAATGTACAGAATTAAAACAATTTAAAAAATACAATTTTTGGCCTGCTCATTTCTTCAGCTAGAAATACATGGCGTTTCAACTTAAACAGTTTGGCCAGTAGTACTTAATGTGACCATGATTTTAGAATTAATAAGTAATGATATTTTGTATTGGCACGTGGTGTAACAGCTGATTAACAATGAGCTAGCTGTCAAACAACTGTTCTAGCCAAACAATACTCCAGGTGCTACAGCTGTCTTCTTTGCCCAGGAACAAACCAGTTTGTTTGGTCAAGTGTTCATTCTTTCTCTTCCTGTTTACATTCAAGTCAATCATCTCATTATGAAATGTTTGTTTGTAGTTCTCTTGTCTTCTTTAATGTACAGACTTATGACGAAGATACCGTTGTTTTACTTCTGTGCCTAAATTGTTTTTGTACGTTACTATTTTAATGATAATCTACTGTTCTTCGTTTTAAGATCCCTCAAAAATCCATGTTTTCAAGTTGCGTTCGTTTATGAGAATACAATAAAAATCTTCAAAAATCCATTCGCAATTGTTTTTACTAATTTGTATTTGTAGGTAGTATTTTAATAATATTTTCAAATATAACTAATTAATTGATAATTATGATATTTTTCCATTTCTGCAGGCAAATAATTCATCTATTGCAGTACAATTTATACAAACGTATTTGTTAGTTGTATTTTTCTCTGTATATCGCTACAAAGCAAACTGTTAACCACAATATATTAAAATTCAATAGTTGCTGAACACGACGAAAATCAATCCTTCGAATAAACATGTATATTGTATAATGCAACTCCAAAATCTATACATTCTCAGATGTATTCTGCGAACGATTGGCGACAAAGCTTGTAAATCCTCTTTCAATTTGTGATTTCAACCCATCCATCACACTCTATGCTTTAGGTAAACGTAGGATTTGGGTTAAATCCTATAATTAGTGCTAATTAATATCCATGCAAATTAAAGGCTTTTCTGCCAAATTACTTCTAATCGTTCATTACAATTTTTATCTTGATCTGATAGGGTCGATTCCGTTTGTTTTATTTTATACCTAAAAGTATTGGGTTTTTTTGTTTGCATATTATTAAATTGTATACAAGGGCAAAAGCAAGTGTGAAGTATATAAATATTTATTGTAATATAGCCTTCATTAAAAAGAAAATTAACTTTTTATAAGTAGGTAACTTACATGAAACACAGATACAAAATATGTTCAGATTTAACGATAAGATGATAGCTTGCACTATCGCTTGTCAATCGCTTAGTCACCTCATACCATCTATATATAGCTGCTAAGTTTCCTCTGTCGACTATATGAGACATCAACCTACTCATGTTTATAACAGTTCTATTACACCCAGTTACTAAACATGCACCCACATAAATCCATAAGTAGAACCATTCGTTTATGGTTTAGTCAACAAGCGAACTTGAGTATTGCACCCACTATACTTCTATTTACCAGTATTCACAATGCCTGGAATAGAACATAGTATTTAGTTATTTTGTGAAATTGCTCATTAATGGAATTTATCGTAATTATGTTACATACAATGCACGTTAAGTTTCGTTGTTGTACAGTTATAAACAAGACTCTCTATATCTAAATAAAAGTTTGAATTGTATACATCAAAACAAGTATGATTCTGACTGAAATCTATACACATAACATAGAAATGTGAAATTTAATCAGTAATCCTTAAACAGTGAATATTGTAAGCTTAAAATTTGTAGCCTACGTGCATCTTAAGCTTGTAAAAATTACGTTATCACTCATTCATAAAAGGAGACGGATAACTACGTAGTTTCAATCCATGTTTATATTGAAAAAAATGTGTGGATACATGAAATAAATACAAGAACTGGATCAGAAGAACCGTGACTGACAGTAACGAAACCTACATTTGCTGTTTTATTAGTACTATAGATAAAAGGAGTAGACACTCCTTTTACCTATGTTAGTACCAAGTTAAAATTGGTAGATTATTTTGTTATTATTATGCAACTTTTATGTATCGTATTTTCAATATGTGAAATGTAGGTTTACATAGTAAATATGAGTTTGCTATTGCTTAATGAACTTATTTTAATTAAATTAAATCTAAAAACTGGTCATGTGACGGATTTGTTTATAACTATACTGTTCATCTGTGCTGTTGAGTTTAACATAATTGTCAATTTTGATAGGTTTTAGTTTATCTTATGTACCAAACATTAAAATACAATGACGATTGAAACAGCACAGTATTATTATGTAAAACGTTGAATAATATTTCAAATACTAATACTTAAAATGAATACAAGCTATTGATGTATAACTTTATCCAGGGAAATGGCGGAAGCAAGTTCTTTTTACAAGAAAATGCACTTTGGTTCGGCCCACAAAATACAATAAGACAGACAGAGTTTATTGTATGAAATGCACAGTGTTTATGGGCTGTAAATGTTAACTACTTTAGTGGCCACCATATTGTCTTTCACACTAGGTACTCGGATAGTGGAACATTAAATGAAATCAGTTCTGTGTTGGCGGTTCGTTAAAATATACTACGAAAGATTTCTAAACAAAAATAATGTTGTTAAAATATGAGTATAATCATTGACTATATACAGAATAGACTTCCCATTTAACTTAAAAATATGAAGCAAAGAAAATAGATTAAGTTCATGGCCATCTTACCTGAGGGTACTAGTGTATTGGGTTAACTATTAATTCAAATCAATGCAGCATCATAGAAAACAGCTGATTGATTTATTCCTTGATACAGAATATTGTGGTAGTAGACCGTCTCAATAGATTGCACCACGTTTTTTGGCTTTAAATTAATAAATTACTTGGACAGTCTATTCTGTTTATAGTCAAAGTTATAATATACAAAAATATCACTTAATTTAACAGTTGTTTATTTCTTTAACTGTTGTTTGATTTTTCCAAATCTTAAATGTAAACATAAACATAAACGCAGGTTTTAAAGTTGTCCTCTACATCATATGTTATTTTAACTGTACATTATCAGCTTAAATTTACCAGGTTAGTATAATTATTGAACACTATAGCAATTGCTTACAATAACACATGTATAACGTAATTTTAACTTTTTAAGTTAGTTCAGTTTTAAGCTTTTTAATAACAATTGTTAGGATACATTTGGTTTGAATGGTTAGTCTATTAGTATAGATAGTTAATCTGAAAACTGTTTTTGTAAATTTAATTGTGTCATCCATTCAATAAAAAGTCAAAATACAGAATAATTATGTCTCGTGAAACAAGGGTCCTTTAAGCTTGAGTTTCAAACCAGAAGTTCGCCAATTTACGTTTTAGTTAGTCAAAAGGCATATTTTAGATTCATACAATTATGGCAATCTCTTTTAGTGCTTGGCTTGTATGCCGTAGTAGTTATTTTATTTTGCTTCTGAATAGAGGTAGGTTGCAAGTTGCATCATAACCTCTTATAGGATCAGAGGGTTTTAAATATATTTATCAGTGTTGCCATTTTAGTTAAACATTTAAATATGAAATGAAAAATGAATGTTTTTAATAGTATTTGTTTTGTTTATTTTTTTACTAATATAGTGTTTTTATCTGACGATAAAAGAATAGTAATGCAAAATGCTGAAACGTTTTTTTTTTTTCTTAAATGATAAGGGATGGTAAATTATATCAATGAACATAATGCAGTTAGAAATAATTATTTATGGTTCATTTTCAAGTAATAGCGTTAAAGGGTTAGTGTAAAATAATTTTTCTATTTATTTTTTTTTCTTTTCAGTGCTTTTACAAAAATCGTTTCAAGGGATAAAATTTGCTTTAATGATAATTGTGAAAAACAAACAATTTAACCACCAATCTATTAATCCAAAGTAAGCTGATTTACCATGTAGCCTAAGGATTTAAGATTACAAACTATAAATCTGTCATCGACAATATTTTCCTCACCCATTTTTTGTGTGTAATCTATGATATACCAGGTAACAGGCTGGCCAGTACAATGAAGCCAGGGTATTTATAAGTGAGCTCGACCAATTGACCTCAAGACTACAAATAGACCGTCTCACAACACATAAATATCACCACTTGGCCGCTGTCGACTCAGAGGTATTTGTTGTGCACTGGCTGTACTCGAGCCTTGCACTCTCAGATACACCCACGCTTTGCTGACAAGAGTTCTGATATGTTTGTTTATCATACGTAAACTGTACTGAGAATTTTATTATTTCATCTCCGGGAGCTACTAATACTGGTCAATCTCTATTTATACTGCAAGTTATACACTGTGAGTGACACATTCAAGAAATTATTGAAAGTTACTATTTTAAAGTGTGTAGAACTTATACAGTGAAATTATTGAAAATTAAAAAATATATCTGCATTTTCATATATTTGTTTCAAGAATTTATTTGGACAATGTGTAATAACTGGGGGAAAGTGCTAATTTTACAGTGGAATTTTTTTTTATTTTGGCCAGAGGCTAGTTGTATTTTTCCTCTTATTGCTGCTATTATAGTCCCCGCACTACCAATAAATATTAAAAGTTAATCGAGCTCGTACGTGAGCGTGTGTTTATTTCACTCATTTACTCCTGTGGACTGTCACAAGCAAAGTAAATACCTGAAGATTTCAACAATTCACCACGGGAATAAGTAGTTTAATGAAATGTCAGGGATTGCTATAAACAGAGTTTAATTTAATTTGCAAGTGTTTTACACTTACAGAATCTGTTTAGGAAAATTATAACAGAACATACGGAAAATAAGAGTCTTTCATGATCATGGGTATTAAATCTTATCTAATAACAAAATCCAATTACAAGTTGTTATAAACTACATGGTTATAATTGAATTAAAATATTTTCTTTTCATAATAAAATATTATACAGCATAGCATGAACTAAAAAAATAACCTCCATTATAATAGTCATAAATCGATGTAAAAAATCTTGCTTTGTTGCAATCATAAACGAGTGTTTGCCTAACTAAATCTTTTTTCAGAACTACTCCGTTGCAGTTTTAGAAGAAATTAGAAGATACTTGTAAAGTTTGATTTAATAAATTGAGAAACTGCCAATTCCGATAAATACATTGTTTTATTTCTAAGTAGAAACAAAATATTTTATTTATTTTATTATTTCATACTCTTAAAAGGAAGAAGTTTTAACCGGTTAACATAGTAACATGAAACAATTATGAGAGGTGGGTAAATTCATAAAAATATGCAGCTAAATAAGAGGTAGTTACCAAATATTGGTAATTCCATCACTTGTCTAGCTTATTTAAGATGAGAAAATTCTTAAATAGAAAACTTTTTGCTTTGAATTTAACTTTATACTGCTCTGCTATTGACAGATCCACTTGTAGCTTGGTTCTTTCAAACTAACTTTCCTTTGAATTAACAAGATAGCGGAAACCAATCATCAAATGTGCCTTGATGAAATTTAAGAAATTTCAATTCAAACAATAAAATGTGCATTTAATTAAAGATTAGGAATTGCTGGTAAACATATCACACATATTTATACATTTGCTAATTATCCTTCTATCACCATGCATTATGATAGAAACTTACTGTAGTTATTCCTCATCAATTCACCCTGTATTACTTCGTCCTGTGTTGAAGACTACGCTCTGTGCATCGTTGCATGGTTTTCAAATAAAATTATAAGTTCAAAACCGTCAATACAGACATGTAATTGCGAAAACAAACAAGTTAAAACATTGCATATTGTCAATAGAAACATGCCTTTACCTGCGACAGGTTTTTAATGTAGCTGTTTCAGTTCAGTTCGTAGAATTGAAAAGATTCACTTAACAGAATTTCATGATGGGTTAGCCTCTGGATCGTAAATTGCAATATAAAAATGGCTTACTTTACCTCTTTGCGTCGAACGATCCGTGTGTAGTTAGTACAACTACAGCTGTTTTATACCACTAGGGTACATCATCAGGTTGTTGGTAGAACGTTAGATAAAATAGCATTCATTCATAGATGAACTTGTCGAAATAAATATGTCTATATACACAAAATACACGAAAAACATTTAAATAAGACGAGACTGTCTCGTGTGTTCGTTACTTGGCCAAGCTCGTAAATTTGTGTTATTTAAATGTTTTTCGTGTATTTTGTGTATATAGACATATTTATTTCGACAAGTTCATCTATGAATGAACGCTATTTTATCTAACGTTCTACCAACAACCTGATGATGTACCCTAGTGGTATGAAACAGCTGTAGTTGTACTAACTACACACGGATCGTTCGACGCAAAGAGGTAAAATAAGCCATTTTTATATCAACAGAATTGTTTATTTACATAAGAGCATTGTTATTTTACTTAATAACACGGTAATGGACCAATGAGGTTCAAAGATTGAGAGAGAAAAAGTAAAATTTTATTGCTTTGAATGTGTCAACTAATCAGCTGTTTTGACCAATTTAATTTTTAATGAGTGGTACAATTAGTTTGTGGTACAATGATTCGTTGCATCACTTTCAGTGGCAATGAGAGGTAATAAATAAAGAGGTAACCTCTCTTAGAAGTTATGAGTAGTGATTTTTAATAATTAAAAATACTGTCGTAGGTAAAGTAATGTACGCAAAACGTGTAAATAGACTCAAAGACACTCGTAGAAGTTTGTAAGGCACAAGCCTTCGAGTCGTTAACACTATCCTTACTTGATCTGCTTAAACTATCTACTATATCATAATGTGTGTGACACCGAATGCACTGATGAAAATGTCCAGAATCGAGCCATATTAGCAATTTTTGTTGTTCAATGGTTACGCCATATCATTGATATCTATATAAGTTACCTATATCGGTAACTATAATTGGCATGTGCTGTTTTGTAGCAATGGAAAATAAAATAAAATAAATAAAATATATAAGTGTTTATAGCTACCGTACATGTATGAAGATTTTTCTTGAATTGGTAATGGAGCAATAATAATTTTAAACTAGTCATTTTTTAATACCTAATAGATTGGTTAATAATGCATTAGCACAGCTACTGTATCAATCCTAGAGAGAAAAATAACAAATATATTATAAAATACTATCTATTATTATGCAATCCTATTGTTGCTTTTAGTTTGTTTGGTACAAAAATGCCTATACATTTTAAAGGTGCCTACTCAAACTGTGTGTGTGTGTATAAAGGTATAAATAATACACTCAGCTATTGTACAAACATGTATTTACTATTATCTACAAGTCTTATAAATATGTTACTCGTCAATCACAAGTATTATTATTTACAAAGTACTTTAGCCTTTTGCTAGTAAGTCATAGTCTATTATATTGTTACAACATAAAAAATTAACAAATTATAATGTACAGAGCCATAAAAGTAAAGTGAATAAATAATGATTCTAATATCACCATCACCTTTACGGCTACATAACAGCTGTTATAAAAGCTCAAAATAACACTATCCAGCTAAAAAATAACTCACTATGTTTAATATTATAAGGAATGCTATAAAGAACAACAAAAGGAACCTTAAAAACCAATTTGGGAATTTCTCTTACTTTTAATATAATTTAGAGCTCAAAGGAGATCAAACAATTATTACAACATTGCCTAAACAAAATATACATAGTATTAGTTTATTACACTATATACATAAATATAACATTAATTACTTATGCCAATAAAGACATGATTTGCATTGCTAGTACAGTTTTACATTATTAGAGCACACATGAGTTTATGTACAATATTTCAACTTAAGATCCTCAAATTCAAATTGATTTAAAAAATATACTGGCTTGATTTTTTAGGATCGGTGACAGTTTAAAAAATAATTAATTATTTGTATTTACTTCTTCTTTGTGTTATTTTCATAATAAAACTTTTATAGACAAAATTGAACAATTGTCACGTAAATATAGAATGTTAAATTATATCATTCGTTTTTTCACAGTTGAAAATGACAGCAAATGATTTTATAAATAAAACGTATAAATAATATTGTACTACCATTTGTTCGATTGTTAAGTAAAATTAAAGGAAATGTAAAACCACTAAATGTGTGTTTATAGTTATAAGGGTGATTTTAATCTTTATGTTTGGTATTTATGATGGCCTAGTATAGTTAGCCTGTATATTTTCAATGTGTAAAACCTTTTTAAATACTTTAAAAATATACTGGTTGATGAAAAATAAAGGAAACCCAAAAACAAAATATTAAATAGTTTAATATTAATTTTTAATACTGTGCTGTGGCATGGCTATCGTAGTCCTATCATTCGGGAAGACTGGTAAAATATAAAAGATACAACATTTTGAACCATTTTTGACAATTTGCTGATGGATTATTGTTGCAATATTCATGAAATAGTTCTTGGCTTTTGGGTTTCCTTTTGCACCACTCCGTATATATTCAAAGAGAAAAATGACTAAAATGATTCACTGGTAATAATTTAAAGCCAACTTCACAGCTCATGTAGAACTAGTTTTGAATCAATCGGATTTACCTAGAATTATTTGATAACTCAATAATATTTGCATAGAACTATTTGATGATTCAATTTGATTTACATAAAGCTATTAGATGATTCGGATCTACAGAGGAGTAAGTGCAGTCTTCTCAGATGTAAGGGGTGGCTGGGGTGTGTCATATGTAGGCATATACTTATACTGGGTATATTGGGGTGGAGGGCATCCATAACTGTTGGGCAACTTTAGTTGATGCCTCTTCAGCCTGCACTGCCTGGCAATGTAGACAGCTAGGCAGACGAAGAAGCAGGCAACCAAAGCTAGAACCACGATGTAAACCACTTCTCTGCTGGTCCAGAACAGTTTGTTTTCTGAAAAAAATTCAACTATGTTAGGATTTATATAACATTCATGCATCTTTTAACTACATGCAATTATCGAGTGAATCAATTTTTAGACAGCTACACATTTATTTGCTCTAAAAAAATATTTTTACGTGTTATTTACCAACATGATCTTTGAACGGACATCACAAATAAGTTTCATTAAAAATATAGGCCTAATTTATTGACGTTAGTGAAGGTTCTGATACAATAGGCATGGTGAATTCTAATTTTAATTGAAATCTATTTTGTAAATTTGTTTCAGGCAAGGAGTACCCTTCAGTAAAAATCACACAGTTTTGATTATTTCAACTGACAGTTACGTGATGGGATGTTAAAAAGCTTTTTGTGCAAGAAAATCTGACTCTTACCTTGAAGAAAAATCAGCAAGAGTAGATACAAGACAATTTGTCTTCATGTTATTTGTTTTCATAAATAAACAACGGCATTAATCTTACACTATCCTACATAAATAATCAATTGAAGGTGATTCAGGAGTTCCTTATGACTCTTGTCATTAATAATACAGAGCAACAGTCTAACTATTCCCTAAGCTAGTTCCTACCTGGACACACATGGCAGCACACTCCAGGTTTCTTGACAGGGTTGGGACAGTTGACAGAGCACACCAGCTTGGTACAAGAGATCTCTCCCCCAGCAATACACTCACATGTAGTACATTCGTCTTCTCGCCAATCCTGCCCTACAAGGTATGCGGTGTTGTTCACAGTACACATCTTGCTGTCTAGTTCTTCTGGAACATCTGCGGTCAAAGTACTCAGATTTAATCTCAAAGGAATTAAGATATCAGAGCAAATACTCAAATGAATCTCAAGAAAAATGTCAGCTGATTTAAAATTACCAATTTAAAGTTCAAACGATATTTACTAGAAAAAGAATAACTGGGAACTCTACTTACCAAGACAAATAGGACAGCACTGATTCTTCACTTGAAGGGCGTTGTTGCACGGCCCTTGATGTTCACACAGTTCGGTGAAGCAGGATGGTCGTCCGCTATCGCACAGGCAGCTCACACAGTTGCCTTCCCTCCACATGGACTCTCCTTGCCGCCTATCACATGATGTGGCCAGTCTGGAACAAATTGACATAATAATTTTTCAAAACGTTGTAAGCTGACTTTGGTGTGGATAAAAGCAATGGAAGAAAATGTTGAGGGTTTAGGTTGGGCCACATTCTCATAAAAGAGTTAATTGTCATAAAAAAATCTGCAATAAGCATTGAAAAAATTACCAAAGCTGGTGAGCAGGGAATTTCTGTTCTTGAGGGTTTGCATTGAAGCTGGTCAACCACCAACAGCAATATGTCATGTGATATTGTTGTGAATTGTAGGTTAAATGTTGGAAACGCAGATAAGATAGCGTTTTGAGAAAAGAAAGAAATATGGAGGGGGAATAAATGATTTGGTACCACTCTGACACACACTCAAAAAATGGTTTCTAATATACTTACGAAAAGTTAGCAAGCTGTTCAGCAGCACAGACAGGACAGCACTCGCCCGGAGGAGGGTGGAGTGGTCGCCTGCAGGGAGTGGGGGGACAGGAGGCTGCATGACACAGAGCTCTGCCACTCTGACACACACACTCCACACAGGGAGACAGTCTCCAGGTCTCCCCCTCCTTGTAGAGCTTGCCTGGAGTCTCTCCCTGACACACCATGTGAGTGACCGGCACCAAGTCTGTACCTATGGCAACAGGTCGTAGTCATTTTTGTGTAAATCGAATGTCAATTTGTTTTACTTTGCATGATCATTAACTTCAAGCTGGCCAACAATATTTCATATTTTGTGTCTAAAAAGTGCATACAAAATTTAGAGAAAAAAGAGAGGCTATAGCAAAACAAGTTTGAAATAATTTTGGCAGCTAATCTATAAAGATGATTTTATTTTTATTGTGACTATGTTAAAGTATGATATTATGATAAAGATTTGCCTTTTTAAACCTTGCGTATTTCCAACCCTCGAATTTTCCAATGATTTCGAACACTAGTTCAAAATATCCTATTTGGTTTTACAACAGAAAAAAAAATTGTATTTTAACACATTTTACCAGTGGTTTAATGGATATGAATATGAATCGCCAATACACATTAATTTAAAAGTTTAAAATATAGAACTCCGTAAAATGTGTTATGTATTTTGGTTACCTTGACAAGTCGGACAGCAATCCTTGGATGAGTTGTAGACAGGGTTGGTACATGTGATGGGAGGACAGCTCAGCAGAGAACACATTTCTCTTCCAGAGAGACAGTAACATTGGCGGCAACCGTCAAACCAGGTCTCACCGTCGTCCCGCCACACTTTACTGTCTGCAAAACCACAATACAACTTTCAGAACATTTTAAGACATTCACAATGGTTTTGTTTTTGTTATTCAAACAAATTTTTCTTGTCTATAACATTTTGATCAACAAGTTACTGAAGTTATTTTGCTTGAAAAGGACATAATACAAAAGATAATAAAAAAAAATTGTTGTTTCTATAATTTAATACTAGTCATAATTTTCAAGCTTGATGCCTCTATGTTTTATTTTTATAAAACCAACACTTTAAATTGAGCTGGATGAAATTAGTTTTTAGTACAACGATTGGGTGGCCAACTGATGGTGTTATCAGTTCAAGTTCATATATGTGTCCATTAGCGCGATAGCTCAAAAAAAGATCCAATTTTGTTGAAATTTGGTATAAAAGTGTAAACCTACATTTATTCGAACGCGTTTGCGAACCAGCATGTTCAGATTATGGGAACGGGGATTTATGGAGGGTTTTATAATGTACAAATTGGTTTTCCCATCTTTGACCCTACAAACATAAAGTTTTGCAACTCATTTCCAAACTAATTTTTAGAGCTTGAAAAACAAATAATTTAGTATATTGAAGGGTTATTATGTGCCTATTGGTTACAGAGAAAAATCCAAACTTTTGTAAATTTAAATTCCTAAGTTATTTAATGGAGAATAAATAAACTGTTGTAATTTGCTTGTTTATGAACATATTTTGATACATTTTGGAAAAAGTATTTATTTCATTCTAAACTATTAACATTTCACACACAAAAAACACTGTTTACCCTCCCTGTCGCAACAAACCTATACCCTCGTTAAACCAATGATATTTAAATAGGGAATAAATGTGATATTTTTAAGGAGATATTTTAGAGTAAATCTAATCTGGCAAATGGTAATTTGCTTATTCTGCAGGTTTGCTTCGACGGGGGGTATTTGCCTTTCTTATTGTAGTCTTCAAGTATTTACTATTTTGAGATTTAAGTTTCTTACCTGATATACAGGGTGTTCCTACAGTTGTGTCAGTTGTGTTGGATATGCCTCCAATAAGTCCGCCATGAGCTGTAAACAAGTTACATACATTTTTTTACAATAATATTATGTTTTATTATTATTATTATTATTATTATTATTGACAGCTACATCCCTGATTGAAGGAAATAAAAGAAAACAGTAGTTTCTAATGAGACAAAATGGTGTTGGTGTTAGGATAATTTTCAATAAAAAAGGTTTTACATGTACCAATGGTATTTTTAATAAAACACACAATTTTTATTTGCTTTCCCCTTTCACTAAAAGGGGAAGGGGTGTAAACAAATTAAACTATTGTGGATTTGCCTGGGATTAACCCTTCAGTACACACGCGGCTTATAGTAACACCAGTTGACGCGTGCGGACTGGCATTCCGCGTCTTACTTCTTATTGGTAACGCTCTTTTATATACCTAATAAAGTTCATAGAGCAATAAAATTTCAAATAATCCAAATATAGGAAAATAATTATAGATAAATTTCAAAAATAATTACAAATATTTCAAATTAAAAATGTCCTGTTGAAAACCAATCAGTCAATGGCTGGCCTGTACTTCATCATCTTGAAACAGGGCGTGCCTAACTTTACACCCTCGTAGCTCAGGGCCGACTGACCACCGCAATTGTCCTTGGAAAGTTAGTGGGGGAAGGTAGATGGCACGTCATGTCATTCGCTTGCGGATTCACTTATTTCGGCACACTTTTTAGACTTTGAGTCTGCGGCGCGTATACCGGAGGGTTAAATCTGTTGCTTTCGCGATGAAGTTTGAGCCACTAACCACTAGGCTAGCACCACATCCAAGGATGGTACCATGATACCCCTCTGACTCCATGATAGCACAATATACCACATGACACTATGTGTAGCCCTCATATTTCATGATAAACATGATATAGATTGTGTCCATCACGATGAAGTGATGAGGGGAAGACTATCTACAAGATTAGACTAGGTTAGACTATCCAACAACTGATGTGACGCTCAGACATCAGTAGATGTTATGTAGTTGTATTACATTAGTCCAAGGGCAAATCATAACAAAATAACCAAAGCGACGGGTTATAACAGTCAAGTTCTGATATTCCTTGGTCACTTGTTTTAGTGTGCTCATCTAGTTTGCTACCCTATTAAACAATATATACCGGAGATGTCCGTGTATTACTCATTAGTCCCATGTTAGACTTACGTATGCACTTGCACATAATGCAGTTGTTGGAGTTGACCATCAGGCCGTGAGCGCATCGCTTGGTGCACTGGTCCAGAGGTTTGCATGTTTCACACCTGCAGATCTCACAACCTGCCTTGTTGATGCGGTAGCCGTGCGGACAGACCTTGCGACAAGTCAACGGAGGACACTTGGGTTCTGCACACTTGCACAGCTTGTTGCCGTGACTGTCCTGCGCGTAACCGTGCTCACACTCCAGCAGGCACTCGTCTGAAATCGGATCAGTTGATAAACTTGGATGGATGCAGGTTGCATACAAGAATTAAAACTACAGGTAAAATGGTTTAGAAACAGTTTAGAGACTATGACAAAACTAAATAAAAAGATAGTGAAGAATATTCTGTAAAATTTCATGAAAACTTCATGTTTGAAAAAGTTGCTTGTTAAAAGTATTATGATTATAAGACAATAGAAACTATTTGTTGCCAATATAAGAGAATTTGTATTTTAATCAATTTTATGGGCAATTATAATTTTTATACCAGTATAAAAACGTGTTCAAGAAAAGACAAAATCACAGAATCACTGAGCCAAATAAGTTTTTTTTAGAGAAAAGATTAGAATCACTGAGGAAAAATATTATCCTGCAGCATCATGAGGAATTTTCTGTCAATAAAAAAGTGAAGGCTATAATTGTATGGACTAACTTAAAAAATTAATGATTATATTTTATATTAATAATTATAGCAAATAAAAATAAAATAAAATAGTATTGGTTCCTACCTTGCTGACAGTGGCAGGTAAAGCAACCGTTGATGTCCCTGACAAACCCATGAACACAACGCAGAGAGCAGTTGTCGAGAGAAGGACAGTGTGATGGAACAGTTACTATGATGGAACCTGTAAACAAATGTATAGAAATATTTATTTACAGTTTAAACAAAATATTTTTTACTATATTATATTTAAGTTTTGTCATCAACTGTCAGATGTCAGGTGTGACAACTCTGTTACATAACTAGCAACACTGAAACTATTGTGTATTTATTTATTTATTTCATGCAAACGGCAAACGCCAATTACAATGTATGACACACAAACAGTTACCCATGCAGTTATGCTGTAAAACAGTTAAATAAGGCACTCATATCGAGAACTATTACCATAGTTTTCATAATTTAATAGTTTATATGATAAAGAACAATAATATGACTTTTTAGTGTGGTTTGACACACAATTTTGTGTTTTTGTCAGAAAATATTAATCGGAAGCAGCGCACTGTTCAAGACTTGGTTAAACTGTTTCTATTCATTCTAAAACCGGCCTCTATTTTAACAAGAGAATGAAATATTTATTTCTATCCATAATTAAATTTGATTCTTAGAAGCTCAGATTGATATAACAAAAAAATATTAAAGCTGAAAAGGACAAGAGAACTCTTAGGCTTTACTCATTCAACTTGTTCTCTTTAATAAATAATGATTAGTTACAGCTGGTTAAATTTTAAGCTGGTTAGTGACCATGTGGGTGTTTACTTTAGCATAAAAAAAATTGATGCTTAATTAATTATAACAAGATAGTTTACTTATTATTTGGTTATTTCAGTATATTTGTTAATGTATCTTGTTTTGACTACTACACAGTTTTCTGTGTGGTATTCCTGCTGGTGTGGTTTAGTGAATTACTAAATTGGAATAATGCTGCTATTAGGTATGTTCTTCCTTACCTGAAAACATGATCTGATTGCAGATCCTGAATCATCAAGAAAACTACATGTTTTAATGACTTTATCTCAATAATCTACTTCAGTACCCCACATTCAAGTTTGTTTCAAATAAGCTGTACCGCCTTATCGTACAACATTGAACGACTAACCATTACACCTGGGGCAGCATTCGCCGGGTTCATACTGAGGGTTGGCACAAGCTTCACACATATACGCCTGACACTGTCTCTGTCCATCCTTGCAGACACAGGACGTGCAGTCATCCTCCTGCCAGGAACCTCCGTTGGGTATGATCTTGCCATAGAGGCGGGCTACACAGCTGCCAGGGGGTGGAGGGGTGTCCAGGTCATCGGGGTTACCTGCAAATTAATGAGGCAGAGTCCAGTTTTATATGACCTTACTCAAAGTAAAATAGTGTTAAAAGTTAGGAAAGTTTCTCCTTTGAACATGTAAAATGTATTGTACTTTTTTTTAATTCTTCACTTTGAGTGCATTATGTTTAAAAATGTTTAAACCATTTAGTGAATGATAAAAGTATGGTTTACAACAGTGGTGTCCCTATTGATCTTTCAATAATACCAACATGTTTCAAAATGCTATTACTAAATATGTGACACGTACGTTTCTAATAGGTAAATGATTAATATAACTATTGGTATAAAATACTGACATTTAAGAGCTAGTATCGCGAAAACATTTTATTTTAGAAAAAATACATCGTCTATGTTAAAAATAATGAATTTTCTTCTAAATATAACAACAATTGACAGACTTACTAGAGAAATATATATGGATTCATTTTAGTTCTTTTAAATTTTTTTCTGCCTTGCATACTTAATATGATACAAAACAGTCTAATATACTATCCATCCTGACTGTATACAATAAAATTAGTCCAGCCATGATGGTTCGAAAGTACTGATTTTAAAAACTAGTATGCTAAAACATCTAAAAATTTACCAAAATCATATTCAATTTTTTGTTTTGTATCTTCTAACTGCCACAAAAATATAGTGGAATAATTCTATTCCTCGCTGATTTAAAACTTTAATAAAGGGACATGAGATTTCGTATAAAATAATTGCATATTAATTCTTTAAATGTGTGTCTCTTCTACAGCATGTTGATATGATGTACTGTTTAAACATTTTGAAATAAGGACGTTAAAAAAAAAAAAAAAAAAAACTGTTGCACTGAAAAGTAATTATTTTTTAAAGCCATTAGTTCAGCCAATATGGTAATGCGACTCTGCAATGCTAATGTAATCAGCTGTGGCCAGGTCAACATTATCACAAAGTAGGGACTAATATGCCTAATTAAAAAATCATGACCAAGATCCAATTGTACTTTCGGTATAGAAAGTAGGGTTTTAATAAAACATTAGATTTTTATTAAGTGTTTTAGTTTTTACATATTTCATTAATTTTTACGAATTGAAATCATAAATCTTTATCATTTGAGGTGTTTATCAATAATAAACTTTATAATAAAATTACTTTTAAAATAAATGTATTTGTATGGTAACTGTATGCACTCAGATCACATCTAAAAATAAAAATTTTTTTATATCTTGACATTCAAAACAAGTACATAAATTTTATCATTAAATATACATAATAACAATATGTTTTTAAAACATTTAATGTCTGAAATCGTGGTTAAAGAATAAAGTAGGAATTTTTATCTACCCTAAAATGAGAATGAAAAATGTAGTCCTAAGCGCTCTTGAATGACAGTAACCAAAAATACACATTGAATCCGAAATTCATCGTGCTTTTTCTGGACAACATTTTTACACCTATAAGGTACTAATTTTATGGCTGTTTCCTAATGTTTTTCCTTAAGCATTACTTTATTAATGTATTGTCATATTTAGTAAAAATTGTTTTAAAGCTGATCAAATAAAAATAAACATATAGGCCCTACTTACTCTTAGACTGTCAGCCGTGCAGTGGTTACCATGGTTACCATAGGTTCTGGCGCACACCGCTAGGAGTGCCGTGATGTTACGTAGCTTGTAGGCCGTAACTACATGGCGCTCCCAGCGGTGTGCGCCAGAACCTATGGTAACCGCAGCACAGCTGACGGTCTATATTTAAGTTTTTTTGTCTATGATAAAACATAGTCCCCTACATAAACTGCTCAGAAATAGCTATTAAGCTGTCAGCTGATCTGTATGGAAAGTTTATGTTGGAGTGAGTATGTTCATTGTTCAATCTATGTTGCAGTTTTAATCTACAAGAGGTATGGTATGAATAGTACAGTAGCACCAATGGTTTACTTACTGACACACACAGGACAGCACTCTCCAGCTGGCACGGTGCTGAAGGTACAGTCTGGGGGCAGAGGCCTACAGATAGAGGAGTTCTGAGGCATCCGCCCCACTGGCACACAGAAGGTGAGGCCTCCTTCACAGCGGCACTGGGTACAGTCTGGTCGGAACCAGGAAGAACCGTTCTGCATCAGGGTGCCGTTGTCGATACAAGTCGAGTTGGAATCTGGAAAATGTAATGTAAATTCATAAAGTATCATAATGCATATTTTATTTGTGGATGTTTTCTATATTTCATTATATTTAATACTGTAATAAATATACGGTTATTTAACATACCAACAACTATATGACTAAAAAGGTGTAGTTATGATGTAACTATATAGAGAGGTCATTTGGTTAGGGATCTTGTTTTAAAACAGTCAATGACTCGCTTGTTTAGGCCTATTTATCATAACGACTGTTATTTGATCGTAAAAATGTAATTATTATTGTTTTCAAGTTGGCTTCAGATGTTTTTAGAAAATTTCCCATATAGGGAATAACCTGTTTTGTCGTAGGTCTCAGGGTAAGAACTAGACCCAGGACCACTTGACTTTTTTGATTTGGTGTCCCAGAGAACATCTGTTCAAATTAATATACAGGTTGAACAGAAGGACCACTGGTTTAGCACCAGCTACAGAGTGTACATTCTGCATCCTGTAGCTCCTCAACGAGTAAGTACTCATCATCTAATTAATCTTAAAATTGTATCTACATTCTGAAAATATCGTAAAACATGGTGTTCTATGATAGACGAAAGTTTATGTTAACAATAGAAAATTGCATAAGGGGATTATCAATAATAAGCATTATGATAAAATCACTTTACCCTGGAAATATTTTCTATAGTAATTGTATATTATTTAAAATTACAAAAAAATGTTTTTTTATTTTTTATTTAGTATTGGAAACACAAATAAACTGTATCAGTAATATAACACATACAATACTCGCCAACATAAAAATATTTCATGATAAAGGGAGACTTCAAATAGTGTGTATAAGCCTGAAAACAAAATCAACTAAGCAAAATAGTATAAATCTGCATATAATGAAAATCCTTGAAACTCTTATCATCTTATTTAGTTCCATTTGCTTTTTAAGATTTTTTTTCTGAAGTAGCATACGTTTTATGCATAACAGATATCGAAAACGTGTCTAAGGTGCATAATCTCTCACAGGTGCGTTCTATTCTTGTTTGGAGCAAGGCCAAAGTCACAGGTCCGATAGTTTGGGCGTTACGTCCAGTGGCAGTAACAGATTCGACAGTCTCATGGCAAACCGATGCATTAGCATTGTTGTCAATGTCAGTATAAAGTGCTACAAATGTATCAGAAAAATTCGCCTCCCCAAGTAACATGTGAGATCAATCTCATAATCTCAAAATCTCATGATCTTGTAATCTGATAAGGATCGTATTGTGTAAATTGACACAAACTAAGTTTCATAATATTAACATTCAATCTCATTAAATTACTATCTGAAAGGCTTACAGAGACGTAATTTTGCAGTTTTATTATCTATTGTTATTAAAGTGGTTTCCAAGTGTCACAACTTATCAGTCTCGTAATTTTAGTCCGATAGTTTTACGGTGACTTAGGTCACGTGATCTTACTGTCTCATAGTTTTAGAGGTTCGGTCATTTAGTCTAATTTTTATTGAGTGGCCAAATCTTACAGCATAATAGGTTTACAATCTTATTGTCTTTAAGTCTCGTAGTGTATCAGTATCATGTATGAGCTTAATTTAACCTCTCATAATCAAGTAGTTTTATATTTTTCCTTGTTTTATTAGGTCTGTGTACCAAGCCTGGCAGGGTAACCGAGTGTTCATATTGCTAGCCTAACAGTGACAAAGTCGCCGGTTCGATCCTGAGAAATGTCAGTAGCTTATTGATGGTGTGAAACTGGGCCCAGCTGTTCCTGATCATTGGGCTTTAAATAAACGATCCTGACTAATTAAACAGCTGATCCTAGTCAGTAACAATGCTACATCAGCATATCACACTATTCTACAATTATTGGGTTAAGCTACGCACCCCATCTCAGTGATTGATAATATAATGGATTGATTTTGTATCTTGCCTGATTCGCATTGATTTACAAAAAACGCTTTTTCCTACAGTTACCTAACAATGTACATGTTCCCTCACTGATTTGAGAAAGCAAAGTCGCTAATTCGCTCATCAGTGAGACAATGTTTACATTGTCTCACTCTAATTACTTTGTCTCACTCACTCCAGATTTGCAACGTGAAGGCACGAAATAGTGAGTGCGTAACATGCAGACAAGGTCGTATGCGCGCGAAATTCGTTGGCACCACTGGCTGTAAATCAGCTTTTCAGCTGTTGTACTGTTGTATCATTAAATGTAATATTAAAAGTTCACTTCTGTGTAAAAATATGTCACGGTTCTTTACCAGTTTATTTGTTTTATGGCAACTGTAGGAAAAATATAATGTGCAAATCGAGTGCAAATTGCAATTGCCTCACTCGAGAAACCATCGAGTGTTGTGTGTTTCGACCATGACGACAATGCTTTAGCTGTAATATATTACTAATAAATAGGTTTAAAACCTTGTCACGTCTCAATCTTAGTCGTTTTTTGGGAGTACTATAGTTTTAAGGCATGCTGCCCCATTTTGAAATCTTGTATCTTCATTAATTTACTGTTAACACAAGTGATTTTTTTCACGTCTGATGATGGAACGGCCGTAACGAAAAGTGAGATGTAAACTGTAAAATCTATTTAAATTATATAACAGTTCAGAGGCTAAAACATGATTCTTAACAATATTTCTATTTACCTGCGGTCACGCACTCGTACAGTGGGCAGCAAGCTCCAGGTTTGCCCGTGCCGGGTCGCACGATCTTTGCCCAGGTGCCTGAGGGGCAGACCTTGACCAGACAGGGAGCGGGCAGACACTGACAGCCGACACTGCGGAGACGGTAGCTGTCCTCTGGGCAGACCATGTCATCGGTGTCCGTGGAGTTAGTGGCTGTGGGCGAAAAGTAGGTCCTAGTAACTTTAGGTTTATTTACGGTGTGGAGCTAGAGATAAGTAAGGGAAGAAACATTATTATCACTCTTTGCTATTTTCAACGCTGATGGAAATTTGAATTGATCAATCACAAAATGTGTTTGATGAAAAAAAAAAACAGTCTAAGCTTCTCCCGCACCTAAGTTCAAGACTCAGACTTTTAAAGATTGGTAAAACGGAGTTTACGGAGATGATATGCATATTGTTCTTTTATGCCTATATAACGTGCTATCAGTTTTTAAAAGAAATGTGTTGACATGGAGATAGTTCGCTGAAGCCCGTGGTACGGTCTAAGTCTCAGGCCTGTAGTCCCTGTACGTTCCTTTGCTCTAAAATCATCCTTCTTACTTATTTAGAGGATTACACTTCTAAACCCACCTCGAGGACTGACGCACTCGTACTTGTCGCAGCAGTCTCCGGGCAGACCTGAGGCCACGGTCCTCTCCAGCACCTGAGGGGCGTCACAGACTGTGGGGTGAGGGCATCTGCTGGAGTCACAGATACACTGGCCGTCCAGGGTGGAGTCTGGAGGACACAGCACCTCATTGTCACTTGTGTTGTTGTCACCTAAAACCGAAGATGCATTTGTAATCCTTGCACGAGATGATAGCAAAACAAGGGAAAACGTGTCTCGTACTTAAGCTGGTAAACACTTACCTGGACATTTAATTGACTTTGCTGGACTATGTGCCCAAATAATTGAGCTCCTTAAAAGATCCTTTAGGTATTAATTATCAAGAAGTATTTCACCATTAAAAATATATAAATGTAAGTCAACCTTTTTGAAATATTGTGGACTAGCTTTTACTCTAAGTATATACGACACCATGAAATTAGCCGTATTTTCCAACATACAGCATTACACCAAGATAATACGTAAGGTAATATTTTCGCAGAGAATGACTTTTTAGAATTAAAAGCCTCAAAAATTTTTCGTTTTTGATATGTTAACCCTATATTATTTTCCCATGTATTTTAGGGAATAAACTCTCCACTAAAATTAACATACCTTATCATTGTTACCAAATAACTAATTCTCATTAATAACATATTCGTTATATTGAGTTATTCGCAAAATAAACACCTCTACAAATAAGGGATGTTTCACTGCAAACTTCTGGTAAAAACTCAATTTCCCAAATTAATAGTTAAAAAAAATTATTTTCACAACTGTTTCACACCCTTTTTTCAGCAATGCGTCGTAAGTACTGTGAATATTCATTAGAATATTTCGAGGATAAAAAGTTTCATCTAGCCTCTGGACGATAAATAAAGCAAAGGGCAGTGTTTTAATAAATATTCATTATGCTGAAGCAGAAGCCAGCTCATACACATTTATAAACAGGCAAGTGCCACAGGATGGACGACTTAGAACTTTTAATTTGTTTTTAAACTGATATTTTCTCATGGAAATTCTACTTAAGGTTATTAATTGTTTTTTTTTAACAAAGTAACTTTATGAATAAAACAAAACACCTAATTTCATTTGAGAATTAATTGTTAAATAAAGTATCTACTATCTAAAAGTTCGTAGGTAAATTGTGATACATTACATCTATAATAAACACACAGTTTAGCCAGATGAAAGGATTACATACTATCTAAAAATATATAATAAATATTTAACATATATGCATAAAATATTCTTTTGTTTAAATATTATTAGTTACCGGTATGTCTTTCGAATTTTTTATTGATTTTCGTATTTGATTTATTAAACAAAACAATCTATACGTTTTGTAGATGTAAGCAATGCGTTTACCAAAATCCAAGGTTAGTAAAGAAATTATGTTTAAATTACAATGTTGTTGAAGATGTTTAAAGAATTATTGAGGAAAATTTATCACTAGGTAAAAATAATGTAATTCCATTCAGGGGCGGAAGTTATATTCACATTACATTTATTGACTAAACACAAAATTAGGTTTATAATACTCGTACCTTAAAAAAAAACATTGGCAATTTCTGAAAAATTAGTTTTTTTTATAATTTTCTAAATTATTTGCTTGGATTTTGTATTGATATTAGTAAATTTAGATTGTTTAAAAGATTATTCCAAAAGCTTTGATCAACAATGCCAAGTATAAACCCCAGGTCTCATTGTCAATGGTGTAACTGACAGTAATGCTATAAACCCCAGGTCTCATTGTCAATGGTGTAACTGACAGTAATGCCAATACCCCAGGTCTCATTGTCAATGGTGTAACTGACAGTAGTGCTATAAACCCCAGGTCTCATTGTCAATGGTGTAACTGACAGTAATGCCAATACCCCAGGTCTCATTGTCAATGGTGTAACTGACAGTAGTGCTATAAACCCCAGGTCTCATTGTCAATGGTGTAACTGACAGTAATGCCAATACCCCAGGTCTCATTGTCAATGGTGTAACTGACAGTAGTGCTATAAACCCCAGGTCTCATTGTCAATGGTGTAACTGACAGTAATGCCAATACCCCAGGTCTCATTGTCAATGGTGTAACTGACAGTAATGCTATAAACCCCAGGTCTCATTGTCAATGGTGTAACTGACAGTAATGCTATAAACCCCAGGTCTCATTGTCAATGGTGTAACTGACAGTAATGCTATAAACCCCAGGTCTCATTGTCAATGGTGTAACTGACAGTAATGCTATAAACCCCAGGTCTCATTGCCAATGGTGTAACTGACAGTAATGCCAATACCCCAGGTCTCATTGTCAATGGTGTAACTGACAGTAATGCTTTATTGATGCAATGGTAAATAGTAACTTAAAACATCCTTAATCACGGCGTAAAGAGAACAATTAACTTTTATTTTATTTCGAAACGCCTCGCGATATAGTAATGACCATGAAAAGGCATTACCACACAAGTTGCTTACACTTGATCAAAGTATCAGTTCATGTATTTCAGTGGAATACTATGTCTTCTTCATAATATTGTAGATTAAGATTGCATACCATACGTCTAGTCTTACTTATAATCCTTGTCTACGGTCATCGGTGGTTTTACAATACCATCGAGTTATATAAATTCTCACAAATATCCAACTCAAGAACTAAGCTTACTCTATAATAGATTACCCAACTTAATATCCCAGCTTCTCCAGATTTGAATGTTGTTTTTTGTGATAGTGGAAAATGTTTTTAAATTCAGATTTAACAACGTTATGCCGATTCATATACAACCACAGAAAGCTATAACACATCACTTTTCACTCCGTCCATTGTCTCCAAATAGTAATTACATTTCTCATACTATTGTAAAATCTAAAGCCATTTTTAATTGTGTTTTCATGATGGTAAATTTACTAATACGACGATAATAGCCACATAAATTAAGACATTCACTTGAAACAGCGTTCAATACGAATATTCCCTGGAAAATCACTTGTCTTGAGTCTACAGAACATGAAGCTTGCTAAGCTAAGATCACACACCAGTAAAATATGTTATAAAACATATACCCACAAACAAGATAAAACATAAAACATATATCGGTGTTATAGTGGTGTGTTGGCCTATATACTTATTGATTATGGAATCTTTGTCATCGATTCTTTACAAATAGTACACTCTGGCATTTAAAAACACCCAACCACTGCCCCAAACCGTATCGTAGACTAAAGGAAGCGTGCCAAATGTGTGATATCGGAGGGAGACAAATCGGAACTGACCTTAACTGGTCAGTCTCTTGTTGGATAATTTAACTGATCTCTTGTACGATATAAATGTGATACACTGATACAGTATACTTCGCTATCCAAAAGAGGAACAGTAACCTATAAATATCCATTTGAAGTTGGTTCTCAATCCAATTACAATGCATTTTAGCTATCCAGAAAGTGTGTTTTCCTACCACTGCATGGAAATGATCACATACCTGTAAGCCGTATGCAAAACAGCTCATTGCCGCTCTGATTTCCCAGTTGTTGTTTCTTGACCAGCCACACCCGGGGATCTGGTACGTTAGTTAATAAAACAGTAAGAAATAACGCAACATTTATCATGTATCATGTATTATGTATGTATGGCCACACTTAGCTAAAGGTTAGTGCAGCTATCTACAGTTCTGGAGCGGCAATAGCGTACTTTGCGTTCTTAATACACAAATAGCTATTTACGGACAAAAGAACTTTGTTGAAATGTAGTTTTCATTGTTTCAACAAAGTCAGTACTGTCTAGGATGCAAATCCATCTGATGACTGTTCCAAACAGCAGTTATTTTTCTTAATAAACGCTTTGCGGTGACAGAAATGACGGAGTGAAGTGTGGAAGTGTGTGCGGTCGGAAGTGGGGGGTGACAGACCGGAAGTGGGGGTGACAGACCGGAACTAATGTGTCTGCACTTTACACCAGACACGTCATTGCATTGTTGGTACCATTGTGTCAAACATTCGACCTTTGACCTTGCAAATGCAGCCGCCCAGTTCTTAGGATGGAACCCCACGCTGGGACAAGTTTGTGGAGTTTGTAGAAGGAATTTGTACATTTACATGAGTTTGTACATTGAATTTAGCTGAACTATGTTTTTAGAAGCTTTGATGAATACGCCATCAGAAAAAGTTTAGAACAGTTCTAAACTCTGCCCTGCCCTCGCAGATGCATCTGTCCTATTGGTTGGTTGTCGGTTTCAGGACAATATTGATGAGTGTAAATTTTTGAGAACTGCTCAATGAACTCACGTTGACTCTAGTACCTATTTTCTTTATACTGTAGGAACAATTGTCTTTTCTATACAAGATGTATTAGGCCTGAAGGTAAAGTAATGCAGTATTTAGTACATAGCTCATCGCAGGGTGATAGTTTATTTTTCTTGTATCCCTATTAAGCTGGATTAGGACATTAGGCCTACCTGTGTACTTTTACCGAAACCTTTTGACAAATTAAATTGTTTCAATCATTCAATATGCAACGAAATCGTTATTCAAAACATCGTGTGACTTAATTTTCAAAAACCGGGATATTTAATAACCATCAACTTCCTTTTTGACCCTTAGTGAACTCTTCAAATATTGTTAAATCTATCTTTGCCCTCATTCCCCTTAACCATTAGTTAACGGTTATCCGAAAAGCAATTAATTGTTAAAATATTTCATATCAACCACTACACTTTTGCCGCAAAACATTCGTTTTAAAAGATACATTCTAATTTTCCATTGGTTTCATCTAGTTTACTCTTAACTACCGAGTGAAGAAATCTTATCACTGGCCTTATTCCATTACCTGTTTAACAATTCGTCTCCAAAGTTCAACAAATCTAATCTTTCTGGTTATCGCTATTTACGAGTTTATGAACTAACATGACCGGATAACCTGTACAACCCTCGATTTTGCGATGTCACCCTAATTACACTAATTGAAACATTTTTGAAACTAAAATAATATCATTTTCACAATTACATAAAAGTAAAAGTGGAATATTTTTTTACTAAACAATCACCCCACAGGTATTCATGAAACCTCGTTGTTAATGACATTTATACTGTAACAATGGGCAATAAAATGTTAGTTTAAACTGCACTTATTGTTGTGAGTTGGCAGGTGTAACCTGTGATGGCAACTGTTGAAAATAAACATCAACATTTGTGTAGGCTAAATTCTAAAGCAATGAATCATAGATGAGTAACGTTTGTCAATATAACGTGTCGTTCGCTCAGCCTAGTTAGCAATGGGTGTGTTAGTTTTTCATTACTTCTATTAATTTTCGGTGAAAATAGACATACTGTATTTGCAGTATACCTTATTAGCATAAAAATATTTTACTAATATAGAAATTTGTGATTAACAACTTCTACATTCAGCTTTAAAAACAGATCAACTTCGGTTATTAATATCCAAAATTTAATTATCTATCTAATTGAAGGAATTACTTTCTTAATGCCCTAAAATACGTTGACGAATTAATTCGCCAACTAAGAGCCAATTAAGCATTTATATAGCACATGAAGCTGTTTAAACACGTAAAGTGCTCATGGCAAGATTTGAACATAAAAGTAGCTTACATATGAACACATTTAAACGTATAACATGTTCATGGAATTAATTAAATATTTAAAGTCCACGTAAAATTATATAAACGTTTAAAGTTGCGATAAAAATAATTAAACATGTAAAGTGCGCATAGAATGATTTTAATGTTTAAATGACTTTTGTTTGTCCGTGATTTCCATAAATATTGATACTTCAATAATTTTTTATTAACAAAATATATATTATAAAAAAATCTCTCTTAAAAAACCTTATGATGTACAAATTAATCTACAATCGATCCGTATATAATGTAAAACTTAGGAAGAGGGATAAGCAACAAAGTTTCATATTATTAAGCCCAGCTTTGGTGAAAACAATACCTTTACACCTATGATTATAGAACTAAACTATATATCTTAAATAAATATAACTCTTAAATATTACTTTCTTCTTTATATCAAGCGACTTAGCTGGTGACTTCAAACTTAAGTAGATAAATTCAGATTTGATTCTGGTTCAGTTTTTATTAAAAGTTATCTCCAGTGAATTAAAGCCTGTTTTCACGTACAGCTTGAAATAACTTGTTCAATGACTCTGTAAATATGTTATTGCTTTAGACATAAAATATATGTTACACTTAGACATAAGATGGACTTGGTAGAGTGAAATAATTGTATTGCAATGCTGCCCAGCAAGGGTTATTGTCAAACATACAAAAATGAGTTTTTTATTTCAACAAGAAACTCTGGGTCGTTTCTATAACATCACCCCCCCCCCCTTCCTTACAATCTATAAACTGGAAAGGTAATAAAATACTAGTACGAATGTGTCCGATCTGTTTGATTAACCAGTTATTTTTCATTTTGTATAGTTTTCCGCAACTGAAAAAAGTTTCTCTCATGGTGGAATAGCAACAATTTATTTATTCAGGCAACTTAAATTTAGTTACTTGGGGTTTTATAGTAATTTTAGGTTAGGCTATCCTTTACCTTCGTATTGCTAATTTTCCTAAGCAAACCCGTAATGAAACCATTTTTAAAATCTAGTAGTTTCTATGAAATTTAAAGAAAATAAAAATCACTTTTTAAATACTGTATATTATTTAAGTTTTAACATAACCAAGTAACTGGATTTGCGAGACACTTCTATCACCTTATTATACTATCGAATTTACACTTTATGTTAAAGTTAATATTATGACGGTTACTATATTTGTAAATTTTACCACCAAACTTGAGTTTAGTTAACGCACGAGCTGTAATGCCATGGTGTACTAAAAGTTAACCAATTCAGCCGCCACCCACAATCTAAATGCTGTGTTAAATTTATGTAGGGACATAAACTATGGTGATGTAATTAAGCTATTAATCCTCTCTAACTTCCAAGATTGAAGTAATAACAGATACGTAATGAGAAATCAAGTTTTATTGAAGCGTTGGAGTTTGGTAAGGTCTAAAATGGTCCTTTTTTATGTTATGTTTTATGTTACATTAACACACAATTATTGTTCAGCTACCATTGTTGTATATAATTACTTGGTGAATGAAGAGGAGGGTTCCAAAAACTAGAAGTTTGTTTTCATTTTACAAATTCAAGCAATTAATACTTTCCACCCAGAACGATAAATACGCAAGTGAACTCACTTGACTGCTCCACTTGCAAGTCTAAATTTAAAAATAATAAGCAATTCTACATTGTTGCATGTTTCTACGTAATATTTATTGACACATACATGTTAAATCCCCGCCACTTCCTCACCATCATACATACAAATTTACATAATACAAATATACATATACATACTAATACATACAAACTAAAAACGTAACCAATACCAAATTAAATTAACGGCTTGCAGAACGGCAATCACCATACTGAACTTCCTTATTAGAAATGTAATACAATAATTAGTTGAGAGATTATACGACTACCATGAACACTGGATAACCTCATTATAAACCATTTAACAGAATTCTGGATACTGCGGTGGCTACAATAGTATACTTTCATTATAAATAAGATGTGTTTAACTGAGAAGATTGATGACAACTGCGATCGATATAAAGTATATTACCACTATGCAAAAATCCAACGAGCATTGAAACAATCGAGATTTCTATATAGTAACCTAGTTATTGAAAAGAAATTCAGAAATAACGACGCAACAGCTTAAACAACAAATGCAATTTGAATTTTCTCCTATAAGGAATAGTTGACAAACAGAATGATTCAAAACTGTCGACTACAATGGTGATCACTGTAAATTGTACAATCCCATTATGATATGCATCCAAGATAAAAATAAAAACATTGGCTAGAGAAAGTGAACTAAGAGGAGACAAGTGAAAGGGCCAAATCACTGAAGGCCGGACCATCTCCGGCGCCAGAGACGCTTCTAATGCTCTGGTCATGGGAACCTATGATGAATCATCTGACAGGTCAGTCACGACTACGGCTTTTATAGTATAAACCGGTTGTGTATCTGCATGTCCGGACCAGCCACAACCGGCTCGGGCGAGGCAGATCGCTATCGGCAACATTAGCAATCCGCCAACTCTTGAACTGAACCGGTTCCACGACCGATATAGCTTCGTCGCGTCACCTTTCGCAGTTCCCATTGGATACGTTAGCGTTATATGGTTGTTGCTGAAGAGGAAGCAGCATACAAGAGAGGCAGGTGACTTGCCTGCAATATATTTCAAGTTACCTGAGGCAAGTAACCTGCCTGCAATATATTTCAAGTTACCTGAGGCAAGTAACTTGCCTGTAATATATTTCAAGTTACCTGAGGCAAGTAACTTGCCTGTAATATATTTCAAGTTACCTGAGGCAAGTAACTTGCCTGTAATATATTTCAAGTTACCTGAGGCAAGTAACTTGCCTGTAATATATTTCAAGTTACCTGAGGCAAGTAACTTGCCTGTAATATATTTCAAGTTACCTGAGGCAAGTAACTTGCCTGTAATATATTTCAAGTTACCTGAGGCAAGTAACCTGCCCGCGAGCTGGCCTTGTGTAAACGCGGCTGTAAGATGTTACTTGATGGCGAGGAAATATTACTATAAACTATAAAATAGAACACAAACAGGGTAGACATGGATGAGCTACAAGATTTATATCGACCACATTACCATACGCCAAATCTTGAATGTAAAACTGGTTCCATGACCGATATATAATAAAGGGGGGCATTGTAATATAGCACAGAAATAGGAGAGAATTAGAATATGGTCGACGATATTAGAACCCGCCAACTCTACCGTCACCTGGCAAATAGTATCACTTTATCATATTTTGTAGGGTTCACGTTTGTACAGTATTTGGTATTCGACGACGAGGGGACACTTTAAAGAGTACAGAAACATGACATGATAGAATTAGGCTACGTTGTAATCTAAACAGTTCTTAAACCGGTTCCGTGAAACCAATATAAAGCTTAATTACACCACTACGCCATAAGACTTACTGGGCTAGCTTAGTGAAAGGGCAAATTGTTATACCCACCTCTCTTATTGATTTTGCGCCACCAATAATTGTTTTTCAAGATACCAAAATATACTTTTGTTGATCTGTCTTTAGCGTCCAGTTGAAGATGTGTTTGGATATAGTTGATTATTAAAATTAACTATTAAGTTTTTGTAAAGGCCTAATCTAAAACCAATTAAAACATTAGCAAGATGTAACCAATTTGTTAAGCTTTTATATTTCCAGCAACAGACAGCTGGTTCTCTTCCCGGCCGAAACTCCATTCGACATTCCACACCTCTGCAATGTCCTTGAGAGAGACAAGGCCCAAACACGAGGTTCCTATCTTGCTAGCGGACTCAGTTAATTATGGGACGCCTTATATGGTCCAGCCAGTTTGGCAATTGGAATCCCCATTACGCGAACATTACGAGAAAGCATATGTTAGCATGTGGTTTGAATTTCATATTATTAATTTATGAACTGTGTTGGTCTCTAGGAAAGAGCATAATTTTCAGAAAACTAATGGATGGAAATGTGAAAACAAGGCTTTGGTTGCAGGGATTTAATGAAAATATTTTTTCATAACCTGTAGGGTTGAAGGTAGTATTAGAAATGCTTCTAGCGTTCGTTAAGATTGCATTACATTTAAGAAACAATTCCCTGAAATTGTTAAAATATTGTTGTTCCAATGCTTGATATACTTACATTACTAGCTCAAAAATATTAGTGGTCAAGTAACCGTTGATATAAAGTTTTTTTTAATAATTATTTCCAGAAACATAAGGTAATTTCGTATTGCAATTGTAACTATGAGCACTTAAGGTTTGCCGTTGTTTGGGGTTTGTAATTTTTTTTACTACGCTGTTAATTTTAATTTTATCATAGACTTAGGTTAGTGACGTAAATGATTAATCCATAAATAATAACAGTTTAAATGCAATCATTTAGAGACATACGTAAGAAGAAAATTACCATTTCAACAATATGTGTTTCACATAAATTACACAACCTTAACAATTTCTTTCAAAATTTACCAAAACCAAAAAGCCACAAGTATTACGTTCACCAAGTAGTGAAATAATCACCGTAGTAGTGAATGATAATACTCACCACAGGCGCACAAAACTAGTAAAAAGAGAGAAAGAGGAGTCAGCATCGCGTCAGCAGGTTTAGTGTTTCTAGAACATGATGGCATCAGCAGCACAGCTGACGCGGGTAACTGGAGTCGTGGTCGAGGTGTGAGAATTCACTAGCAACATGGACGAAGACATGTTTGACGAGTTTAACGAGTGGTTATGTTGAACTAAGTGCTGCTTATCAATGTAAATAGTGTACATGATGACGAACACATTCATAAAAGTAATTTATGAAGATAAACATAGGTAAAATATAACAGCGATGATAAATAGTTGATATGGAAGAGTCGGTTTAAGGTGAGATCTTTAGATAAACAAAATAAGAAGGTTTTCATGCAATTTCCAAAGCCGATATATATACGCAGGATACATTTTGTGAATATACGCAGGTTTTTATACGATTTGGATTTAACGTGTAAATCACCGTCTGACTCATATGGAAAGGGTTTAGAGATCCTGTACCTCAGAAAGTGGTACATATACTTCACCATTTGTTGTTACTAATACACTATTTTAACAATGTAGAATATACACAAATGTTTACTTTACATTTTTATCTTACGCCTATTGATATCTGGGGCATGTTCAATTACAAACGTAGTGTATTGTATTTCATACTATTTTTATTCAAACTCCGAATAATAAAGCTTGTTTGTTTTTTTATAAACTTTCATCAAATTTGACAACTTTATTTATTTTACAGTAGCTTTAAAATTTACTGAAGGCACTTTCGGGCGTTTCAGAGAACATAAGTATTTATTTAAAATAATTTTATTTACAATAATGTTGGGCGTACATGAAATATTTACTTTTCTTGTGAGCCACTTCATGGAACTCAGAGTTTATGCAAAGGAGGGATTTCCCCAAAAAATTCACTAAAACTTCGTGTTGATATTTTCCATAACGCCGTCCTACTCTGTTGGCCAAAACTCTAGTCGTCACATTTAAGAGTCAAATTTCCTAGTTTGGTAGGGATGGCAAACACATTCATCCTCAGACAGTGACACGTCCTATTATTATTCAAATAGAAATCTAAAGTTGTGAGTGAATGAATGAGGCTAAGTGGGAGTAAATGGTATGAATATTTAAACCGCTTACACCCGCACATGGGTCGTGTCCAAACCAAAACTGGCTTTCAAGCTGAGTGGGTTGTGGCAAATAACCGATTTATTGAGAATCCGTAGTTTTTTGTGGGTTGTGGTTAGAGTAAAAGTATATCCGTGTAAGAATAACTCGAATATACAAAAATTTTCGAAGAACAAAAGGTTCTTCTATTTTTTGGTGTTTCACACAACAAGCCTATTTAATTTCTAATATCGCCTATTTGTCCAAAGACATTGCCAACTTTAATTTCTTTGAAAAACCCGATTGAAAATAAAACCTGAATCCATAATTAACCCCGTAAAGAAACCGAACCAGAAAATAAAGGATTTATAAAATGTATTGATAAAAATAAATAAAATAAAATAAATAAATTTATTGATATAAATATTTAATATCCTGCGACACGTTTATTAAAATTGAAAACATTTCAACCAGTTGCTTGAACTAACTTTGTTTGAAATTTTTTTACTAAATATTCAAATATTTCATAAGTATTGACATGAGAAATAATTTTTTGACATCGAAATAAACAAGAACTTATCAGTTTATTATAGTTTTTCGTACGAATGCTGTCTATGATTATAAGGCACAAAGCATGTGCGTGTTGATGTTAACAGCATTATTTCAATTATACTTGTTTTTAATAAACTAAAATTTAAAACAACCCACCTAACATTCAATATACCAATAATCATCAACGGTTGAGCTGCAACAATACAACAATCAAAGGCCATTATATCAATCATTTGCCCAAATAGAGGGCATGTAATTTTGTGAAACTCAATGAAAAACACATATCATGTGTATTAAAATTCTAGTACTTCATGATATTTATTTAAATTGAGAGTAGTGATGTAAAATACCTGGGTATTTAAAACTCGGGGTAAATACCCACCCGGGTAAATACCCAAAATCCATAAATACCCGGGTATTTTGGGTATTTATGAAATCGATTGAAATTCATTTTTATCTACCCCTAAATATGTTATTGTTATCATTACATGATAAATTAGGATAGTCTACTTCACCTTTTACAGTAACTTGAAGCTTTGCAGAATTGCTAGTACCTTTCATTTAATGATTTAGCACTTTTTTTATGAAATCAAGACAACACCTCATCAGAGAAATAGTGAACCTAAATCTACTTCTACTGTTATTAAATTATGATAGTTAAAATTTGTATTGTGTAAATGGCTTGGAAGGCTAGACAGACCCAAGGCCTGATTGATATAGGCAAAATGGCAGAATACTGAATGTACAGTAGACTCCCTCTTATCCGGGCTCCTCGGGACCGAGGCTAGTCCAGATAACAGGTTTTCTGGTTAAACCGACGTCCCCAAAAACTTGTTAAAACAGAAATCGTGTACTGGTACTGTCATATTCGACTTTAATTTAGGAGAGCATTGTATTTATATACGTGATCACTGGTCTCAAATCTTTCCCACGAGAACAGTCGTTTCAGTACCGCTCACTTCTTGCCAATCTAGTCAGGTTAAACCAATGGGCTGATAAAAATTGTCCGGTTAAAAGGTGTCCGGATAAGAGGGAGTCTACATTAAACTTTTCTGTGTTACCGCTTAGATGGGAACAAGTGTATCTCCTGTTTTTTGGTCTAACTTAGGGCCTATAATATAATTTTGAAAGATTTATTGTGCTATAGATTCAAATTTTTTGTATCACAAGTTTATGAAATTAGTTTTTTTTTATAAGTTTACCAACAAAAGATCTAGAACAAAAATATTATTAAATCCTGCCATCCTACAGATCGAATTTTAATTATTTTCTTAAGTTGTTTACACATAGGCCACTACTAGGTTAAATTTTCCTGTCTTTCTAAATAATAATTATTACTTTAAAAATTATTTTTCTTCACTTTTAATAAAATAAATTCATCTATCTATCATAGAAATTAAAAAATCATAAGTAGTCAGGACCAGTGCAACCATGCGACCAGGGTATTTATGCCGATTATGCTTTATGCTCAGACCTGGGTATTTATGGCGATCATACGGAGAAGTAAAATGCTAGTATTGACCATATGAAATTTTGTTTTACACATTTTATTATCATTTTGCTATCCTTACAAGGTAATAATTGCAAAAAAACATCTCAATCTTCTCTAACTTTAATACAAATTATAAATACCCAGTTTTTGGGTATTTACCCGGGCCTGGGGTAAATACCCAGGTAAATACCCAATTTATATTTACCTACCCACTGGGTATTTACCCGGCCCACATCACTAATTGAGAGTTTAGCTGAATTAAATTGTACGGCTTCATTTGTTTTTACAAACATAATACAAACTTGCTATAGAGCACGTGGATTATTTAGATTTAATTGAATACAAAAGTATAAAGCCACAACCAAAGCAACGTGTTTGTAAAGATAACAAAGAGATGCATTATATTATTACAAAGCTGAACTGTACGCTATAGAAAAGCACCAGGTAATTATATACATTTGGTTAGCGAGACGCACAAATTAACAATCAATTTCTAAAGGCCCGTGGGACTTAGCAACCAAACAATAGCTAAATATCAGTGTTCCCCTTGTTACACAAAGCTTGGTTATAATTAACTTTCAGATTTGCCGGAGGGTCCCAGAAACGACGGTGGAAATAGAATTTAGAGAAATAAGGAAAACGAAAAACCTTTATTATTTATACTAGAGGACCCATGCTGCTCTGCAGCGTTAAAATAATTATTATATCCGAGAAATAATCAAATTTATAATTTTTTATTGAGTAATACGGTATCTTGAGCTTAACTGATTCAAACAATCAATAGCTCAATTTAAATCCTATAATTTACTGATTATTTTGTGTCTAAAACATATAGAAAAACAGGAACAATACTGGAGCTTTTGATTTTTAACCATATTAAAACATTATGAAAAATAATTTTTATATTGGTTATTCACCTTGCATTTGCTTGAAACTCGTCGGATTTGAATAACTTAAATGAAAGCCAGTATTTAACTGAAGGTTCTTAGACTAAAATATATGGGATTATAAATCTATAACTGGTATAGGTACATCTTAATTTGAAGTAAGAAATATAAAATAAATCAAATTATGTGTTCTGGTCGTGTAATACTGTAGGTAAATATTTGTAGATGATTGATGGCAAATTTGTGCGTGCATACCTTCAATTCGAGACCTCAATCATGAAAATCGGTCGGGTAGAAGAGCCAAACGAACTCGGCAAAGAAAAACCAAATTTAACTTCCATAAGAAATACATGGGGAGCAAATTTTCATTTGCGTATACACCAAGTGGGATTATAGATAAATATATGTCGATGCTTGATGGTAAATCTGTACGTGCATACCTTCAATTTGAGACCTAAATCATGAAAATCGGTCGGGTAGAAGAGCCCAACGAACTCGGCAAAGAAAAGCCAAATTTAACTCCCATAAGAAATACATGTAAAGTAAATTTCGTTTACGCATAAGCCTAGTGGGATTATAGATAAATATATGCCGATGCTTGATGGCAAATCTGTGCGTGCATACCTTCGATTTGAGACCTCAATCATGAAAATCGGTCGGGTAGAAGAGCCAAACGAACTCGGCAAAGAAAAACCAAATTTAACCCCCATAAGAAATACATGGGGAGCAAATTTCGTTTACGTATAAACCGAGTAATACTATAGATAATTATATGCCGATACTTGATGGCAAATTCGTGCGTGCATACCTTCAATTTGAGACCTCAATCATGAAAATCAGTCGGGTAGAAGAGCCCATCGAACTCGGCAAAGAAAAGCCAAATTTAACTCCCATAAGAAATACATGGGAGCAAATTTCGTTTACGTATAAACTGAGTGGGATTATAGATAAATATATGCCGATGCTTGATGGCAAATCTGTGCGTGCATACCTTCGATTTGAGACCTCAATCATGAAAATCGGTCAGGTAGAAGAGCCAAACGAACTCGGCAAAGAAAAACCAAATTTAACCCCCATAAGAAATACATGGGGAGCAAATTTCGTTTGCGTATAAACCGAGTAATACTATAGATAATTTATATGTCGATGCTTGATGGCAAATCTGTGCGTGCATACCTTCAATTTGAGACCTCAATCATGAAAATCGGTCGGCTAGAAGAGCCAAACGAACTCGGAAAAGAAAAACCAATTTTTTTAAATATATAAGATTGTAATCGAATTGCAAAATATAAATAGGTTACCTGTTAAGTTATACATAGGTATTTACGTTTCAACTTCATGTTAAATCAAAATTATTTAATGTCGATGAAAGAAATCGTATATTCCATCACAAATTTGTACTTTTCCCTCACTTGTTTAAGCTTGAGGCTGGAAAATTAACACAACAATAAACAAACACAGTTTTAGTCCATGTGATAAACTTTGCCTTTTCTCACTATTCTTTATCTTTAGGCTAAGTGTAAAAAAACGACCTTTTGTATTCAAATTTTGCTTCTTTAAAGTTAACTCAAAGAATTAAGTATTTTTAGTACAAATAACTGAGGCTCTTGCATTGTAGCCTGTTATTTTTGTTTGAATAAAATAATATGCAAACTACCCAAATGCAAAGAGTAATTCAATATAAAATCACAGAAATACTTTTACAGTATGCTGAGACGAATTATGTATAGGGAGTTTTCATTTGAGTAAAGTATTATAATTGACACGATAAACAATGAAAATAAATTTAATTAAATTTGTAGCAATTTATCAGTTAAACATTTACGTAAAAATTGGTGGACTAAGTTAGCAGAGTAACGCATCATTGGGCTTTCAAAAATGGTGTTGGCTAGGAAAGAGCTCATAATAGTCACGGAGAACTAAACACCTCACTCATCCCACACGAATCTTCCGTTCATATTTTGAGTTAAATGCACCCTAGTAGCGTCACTGTATTCATAGTGCTACAGAGGTAGAATAAAAATACACCATTCTATCATATCAAAGTAGCAGTGTCTTTCTGCTTGAGGAAGTACTATATAAACGAAAATCTATGTTTCAGTATGGTTAAATTATTAATCTAGTACATGATTCTACATGGTATTTATAGTTGCATTTTAAACACTTTAAATCATGTATTGTTTAAAACTAATAAAAAACAAGCGTTAAGTATTGTCTTCTAAGAACTGTAAAGTAGATGGCACATAATCAAGTATCTAGTGACTAAGACATTCTACAAAAGATAAACAACTCTTTTGGCTGGTTATCATGAAACTCTAGGCTCTTAGCCAAGAGTAATCATCAACACTAGCTGACATTTTAGGAAGAGTTTTTAATTAAACGTAATTTTTATTTACCCTAGAAATACGAATAGAAACATATATTTTAACTATTTTCGAAAAGTAACGAAATATTGTACTTGTTTAAACCTTAACTGAGATAGATCATTTTGTTTTGAATCACGTCATTTTCATATTTTATTTTTACAAGAAAATTTCTAAATCCTGTTTTGATACAAGCCAATACCGACCTCTTGTCAAATAGCATAATTATTGATTGCTAGCATAGTGTATGTTGTAAAATAAACATTAATACCTTTGGTATCTTGGTATAAAACCTACGGGATCAAACACGCAACCTTATGATATGAAGGCTAACAATCTCTCTGCTATCCAGATAAATGAGTTGAATTTATTTTTATTCATGTTTCACAGACTGTTACGATTACATAATCTGAAATCCCCTTAATCATGACAAGATTTCGAAACCCAAATTATATTGTCACTAAAAAACAGTGAAGAGCAGAAAGATTTACTGAAACAAAAATATGTTTATAATATCTGTATCATCTGTTCAAAAGTGCGCTGCATTTGATAAGATCAATTACAAACTTATTTTTTTATAAACTTGCAACTTTACTAAGTTTTTAAACGTAAACCTGTCTTTTTCATTTTCAGTACATCAGTTTGTATTAGTATACGCTACTCGTAAACATTACAGTATAAGTCATCTGTTAGGTGAACCTTAGCCAAATTGATTCTAATAAAACATATGTAGTAATTAACAATTTTGTTTTAACTAAAATTGTTGTACAGTAAAATATGTCAACCAAATTCCAGATCTGCAAAACGTACATTTACTTATGTAAATATTGCCAATGTATTGTAGAGATTAAAGTAGGGACTGTTACATATTCAACTGAATTGAATTACCACAATTTTGTATATAATGTGCTATTTAAAAGACTGACTAAGAACGTTAATTTTGTATATGAACTACTTGAGAGCAACTTTAACTAATAACAAATTGTTGACAAAGGGATAATTGTAATACATTATTTAACGATAAGCGGTTTTTAGGGGGGTAAATCATCTGGTGGAGGACATATGTGTTCTTTTTCCAGGTTTAACGCGTTTTTAGTCTCTATATTTACTAAGTAATGAAGTATTTTGTAATAAACTTGTATAAAACATAATAATAATATGTCTCGTAACTAGTAATAAGACCTGCAAATTCTTGTTTAGTGCAGTAATAGAAAAAAACAATAAGTAGTATAATTTAGAGTAGCATAACCTCGCATAAACAACGAATAACGAAATACCGCAAAAACGTGTTCCGATGTGTTACTTTTAACCAGGAAAAAAATCATTTTCAACTGGACTGTATTTAAATTTTGACTGCAAGCTGGTCTAGTGGTAGAACTTTGAGCTCCAAAGCCTGAGGCCCCGGGCTCAAATCCCGCCAATCACCAATGGATTGCTCTATGTGATAATGCTACGATCCTCTAGGACAGGGATGAAGTAATGGTCAACCAGTTCCGGGTATACTGTATTTACATAGCAGTTTTAACATACAGTCTAAACAAAACAGTATGTTTCAAGCAGATCCTATACAGCGTCTTAAGATGTGAAGGTGGGACGTAAAAGACTGTATTTTAAACACCAATTTATAAAAATAATAAATAATAAATTCAAATTAATTTAAAAATAATAAATTCATGTAATTAAAATGAATTCAATAATATCTAACGAATAAATGCAAAATTCACTCCCTATATTTTTGTAATTAATTAAATAGAAAAACAGTTAATTCAAACAAAAATCCTTGTATGGAGTTTCGGAAGATACATTTTTCAATAACCCCAAAAACCAACTTGTTGAAATTTGATCCATATCTAATTATAGCTATGAAGTCATACAAAGTGTTCGTAAACTATAAGCCTTGACCTCATCAGTTAATTACACTGATAATGTATCAAGAGAAAAGGTTATCCTCTCACAAAGAGCCGAAACATTAATTGAATCTGTGATCGGTTGTAAAATGCCGCAATATCTTCTAGGTCACGCCAGTGGGTTTATTGTTTGACAAGTTGCTATCTGAAAGTCTGACAGCTGAGCTAGATTGAAGGGCTATTTAAGGTACGAGTATGGGATGCTTGAACAAACCAGTTGTACTATTTCACACGTAGATTAATAAATACGTTATACTTGTTCTGTATTTAGTGTAAGGTGTTTCCGTAAGGAGTTTTCTGTACGGTCCTTTATTCCTAACCGATTGTTACGATTTTGTGTCATTCTCATAATAATATATCTTCAACTAGCCGAGTACCCGTCCTTCGTACGGGATTGGCATATAAGTATAGAATGCTTAGTATATACTCAAGCTTTGCATTTGCAATGAGGGAGGACAAAGTATGATAAAATTTGCTTCTTTAAATTTACGGTATACTATAGTATTACACATCTACCATAGCCATAATAGTCTACCACTTCACCCAAACAATAAAAAAATAAATTATTAAAGATTCATGCCTATATGTTAATCGGGAATGTGAGCTATATTACCATGCCAAATTGCAGCCCAATCCATACAGTAATTAATGCGCGATTGAACCTCAAACAAACAAACACACAAACTTTCACATTTATAATATTAGTAAGATTTACTGCACTATCACTATTTAGATTGATATTAATAGGCAATATTCAGCAAAAAGTCGTCCTTCCAATTTTACACGACAAGATTGCATTTTGTCAGTAAGTATAGAACATTGTAAATCATTATGATATGAGTAAACGTACTTGGGGGACAATATCATATTATTATTGAAATTCTTAAACAAAATCTCGAGTTGATACCCACGTATCATTAGTGGAACGTAAGTCATTTTCTTTCGAAGAAGAATCTACGCCTCTTCAGTTCAATAATTTGAATAACTGCGTCATTCGCCTCCACTCCACATCCAACGGCTAGGCTACTTGGAATTCCTATATTTAGAATAGTAAAGAAGCCGAGTCATTGTTTAGTGACAAATATTCCCGTCATCTTTCCCACCACGAGACGAGGACAAGCAGACTGTCAATGAGGCTTAAGTTCCTTACAACCGAAAGAGTTCATAAATGAGGTGATTTGTTGTCGATTGTCACATTCGGATTGATTTGATCGTATTGATAAATGAAAAATTCTCATGTATTCCCATCCCTTAAAGGAGAAGAACATAGAAGGGTTGTTAGTTCAATAACTGCAAAGAAAGGAAATGTGCTCTAAGTTTGACTTATATTCGTAAATGGAATATTTAAGCTTTTTAGATCTTGTCAACATGAGGTAGAAACCCAATTTAATCAAATTATTTGAACAGCTACTCACTCTAGATTGCGTCTACTGAATGAAGGCAGTAGAATATTGTGAGATAAGCTGTATAACTTTGCTACTGACTATGGATGATCAGCATCTTCTAGACTATTCAATAAAACCCAAATCTTCATATAAAGCTGATACTAGTTTCGAGTAATCAAAAATCAACTGACTTTTCTCAGCATCGAACCAGCGAACATCTGATTGTTTAAATTGCAGGTATGTGGTTGGATGTAGGCCAGTGTTCGCCCTTGTTATACAAGATTCAGAAGATTGACGATTTGATCCAATAACAAGGTATGCATTAAAAGTAGGTCAGCTAAACAGTGCAGCCGATTGCACAAATCGTGTATGGCCAACAATAGGGTACAAAATATAAACATTGTTGTGCACTGGTACAACATATCGTCATACTTAGCACCGTAAGTTTTTTTTTCTCTCATCTTATTGTGCTTTGTTTTATATAATCTTTATTTTGAACATAACCACTTAACCCTTCTATTCGATTATAAATTGTGCGCATTATTTTTGTGAACATTTCGCATTTCAAAAATTGAAAAAAAACATTCTTAGCGGGTTCAAGTGAAACAAAGTTAACCTATGGATATACAACATTATATCAGACCTTCCTCAAGACGCCGAGAACTTCTTTGTTAGTGAACATTGAGGTGATAACTAATATCCGTATACACATCAACAAAAACCCATGGATATTCGAAATCGAAACCGAATTAAATTTAACATTTTCAACCAATACAGTCCACTAAGAAGCCTTCATACGCAATAGCATGTTTATGTTCAAACATTATCATTTCCACTGGAAGATTATTAGACTTTTATCAACATATTATGAAGCTATTAGTGAAACATCATAAGCGTATGTTTATCACGAGTAAATAAAAAATATATCTTGAAATGTTAATGGGGGTATTGGATGGAAATCGGTACACAACTTAATGGTAAAATAATACCAACATAGTTAACGTATATATTAAGCAATTTATATTGTACACGTATGAGAGTGTAAAAGAATTTACAAGAATTGTCTTTGCCCCCCCCCCATTACTGATCTTAGTTCATAGCAAAGATTATTAATAAAATACTAAACCTTCACTAATATTCACCTTAGATAAGCACACTAAAGAGGTTAAATCATACAAATATTATGTGATTTGCGGATTTACGTTATAACAACAAGGACTATGGTGGAAACGAACCAACGATGATAAAAAAAGAGGGTTAACCTCAACAGAAAGGATATTTTAATTAACTTTCCGACCTGCCCACGGCGAAAACAAAAACTTCATATTAAATAATTTCATTAATTTAACGTATTAATGAGTTTTTATTCAACCTGCATTCACGTCCCGTATTTTCAGAATTTTATTTTTACACAGATGAATTAAATTAATATTTATTCTTATGATGTTCCCCAGTTACATGTATAATGCTATTTAGGATTTTTACGGACTGAATATTTAAATAAATGTTGATTAGCTCTTTTACGTAGTTAGTTGATTTATGTCCTCGAAAATAATGAATTTTTTACTACTTTTATTGTCATGGAAGATTAGAAATGTTTGTTTAGCTTCACAAAATTCAAATTTTGCATACATGACATACGTTGCACATTATACACATTACATGACACATTACATTTTTGCATACACTGTAGGTGTACATTTAGCTGAAGCCGTGAAATATTGAAAAATTT
>NW_026542601.1:1491647-1717198 GCF_028750875.1 Macrosteles quadrilineatus | reverse complement strand
AATGTAACTTAATAAAATGTTACTTAATAAAATGTAACTTAATAAAAAATGTCACTGAGTAAAATGTAACTTAGGAAAATGTAATTTAGTAAAATGTAACTGAGTAAAATGTAACGTAGTAAAATGTAACTTAGTAAAATGTAACTTAATAAAATGTAACTTAATAAAATGTAACTTAATAAAAAATGTAACTTAATAAAATGTAACTAATAAAATGAAACTTAATAAAATGTAACTTAATAAAAAATGTAACTGAGTAAAATGTAACTTAGTCAAATGTAACTTAATAAAATGTAACTTAATAAAAAAGGTAACTTAGTAAAATGTAACTTAGTAAAATGTAACTTAATGAAATGTAACTTAATAAAAAATGTACTTAGTATAATGTAACGTAGTAAAATGTAATTTGTAAAATGTAACTTAATAAAATGTAACTTAATAAAAAATGTAACTTAGTAAAATGTAACTTAGGAAAATGTAACTTAATAAAATGTAACTTAATAAAAATGTAACTGAGTAAAATGTAACTTAGGAAAATGTAATTTTGTAAAATGTAACTTAATAAAATGTAACTTAATAAATTGTAACTTAATGAAATGTAACTTAATAAAATATGTAACTTAGTATAATGTAACGTAGTAAAATGTAACTTAGTAAAATGTAACTTAATAAAATGTAACTTAATGAAATGTAACTTAATAAAAAAATGTAACTTAGTATAATGTAACGTAGTAAAATGTAACTTAGTAAAATGTAACTTAATAAAATGTAACTTAATGAAATGTAACTTAATAAATGTAACTTAATAAAAATGTAACTTAGTAAAATGTAACTTAGTCAAATGTAACTTAATAAAAAATGTAACTTAGTAAAATGTAACTTAGTAAAATGTAACTTAATGTAACCTAATAAAATGTAACTTAGTTAAATGTAACTTAGTAAAATGTAGCTTAGTAAAATGTATCTTAATAAAATGTTACTTAATAAAATGTAACTAATAAAAAATGTAACTGAGTAAAATGTAACTTAGGAATATGTAACTTAGTAAAATGTAACTTAATAAAATGTAACTTAATAAAATGAAACTTAATAAAATGTAACTTAATAAAAAATGTAACTGAGTAAATTGTTACTTAGTAAAATGTAACTTAATAAAATGTAACTTAATAAAAAATGTAACTTAATAAAATGTAACTTAATAAAAAATGTAACTTAGTAAAATGTAACTTTATTAATGTAACTTAATAAAATGTAACTTAATGAAATGTAACTTAATAAAAAATGTAACTTAGTAAAATGTAATTTAGTAAAATGTAACTTAATAAAATATAACTTTATAAATTGTCACTTAGTAAAATGTAACTTAATAACATGTAACTTAATAAGAAATGTAACTTAATAAAATGTAACTTAATGAAATGTAACTTAATAAAAAATGTAACTTAGTAAAATGTAACTTAGGAAAATGTAACTTAATAAAATGTAACTTAATAAAATGTAACTTAATAAATAATGTAACTGAGTAAAATGTAACTTAGGAATATGTAACTTAGTAAAATGTTAACTTAATAAGATGTAACTTAAAAAAAAGGAACTTAGTAAAAAATGTAACTGAGTAAATTGTAACTTAGTAAAATGTAACTTAATAAAAATGTAACTAAATAAAATGTAACTTAATAAAAAATGTAACTTAATAAAATGTAACTTAATAAAATGTAACTTAATAAAATGTAACTTAATAAAAAATGTAATTAAGTAAAATCTAACTCTAGGAAAAATTTAATTTAGTAAAATGTAACTTAATAAAATGTAACTTAATAAATTGTAACTTAATGAAATGTATCTTAATAAAATATGTAACTTAGTATATGTAACGTAGTAAAATGTAACTTAGTAAAATGTTACTTATTAAAATGTAAATTAATGAAATGTAACTTAATAAAAAATGTAACTTAGTATAATGTAACGTAGTAAAATGTAACTTAGTAAAATGTAACTTAATAAAATGTAACTTAATAAAAAATGTAACTTAATAAAATGTAACTTAATGAATGTAACCTAATAAAAAAATGTAACTTAATAAAATGTTACTTAATAAAATGTAACTTAATACAAAATGTAACTGAGTAAAATGTAACTTAGGAAAATGTAATTTAGTAAAATGTAACTTAATAAAATGTAACTTAATAAATTGTAACTTAATGAAATGTAACTTAATAAAAATGTAACTTAGTATAATGTAACGTAGTAAAATGTAACTTAGTAAAATGTAACTTAATAAAATGTTACTTAATAAAAAATGTAACTTAATAAAATGTAACTTAATGAAATGTAACCTAATAAAAAATGTAAACTTAGTAAAATGTAACTTAGGAAAATGTAACTTAATAAAATTGTAACTTAATAAAATGTTTACCTAATAAATAATGTAACTGAGTAAAATGTAACTTAGGAATATGTAACTTAGTAAAATGTAACTTAATAAAATGTAACTTAATAAAATGTAACTTAGTGAAAAATGTAACTGAGTAAATTGTAACTTAGTTAAATGTAACTTAATAAAATGTAACTTAATAAAATGTAACTTAATAAAAAATGTAACTTAATAAAATGTAACCTAATAAAATGTAACTTAATAAAATGTAGCTTAATAAAAAATGTAACTGAGTAAAATGTAACTTAGTAAAATGTAACTTAATAAAATGTAACTTAATAAAATGTAACATAATAAAAAAGTAACTTAGTAAAATGTAACTTAGTATAAATGTAACTTTATTAAATGTAACTTAATAAAATGTAATCTTAATGAAATGTAACTTAATAAAAAATGTAACTTAGTAAAATGTAATTTAGTAAAATGTAACTTAATAAAATGTAACTTAATAAAAAATGTAACTGAGTAAAATGTAACTTAGGAAAATGTAATTTAGTAAAATGAAACTTAATAAAATGTAACTTAATAAAATGTAACTTAATGAAATGTAACTTAATAAAAAATGTAACTTAGTATAATGTAACGTAGTAAAATGTAACTTAGTAAAATGTAACTTAATAAAATGTAACTTAATAAAAAATGTAACTTAATAAAATGTAACTTAATGAAATGTAACTTAATAAAAAATGTAATTTAGTAAAATGTAACTTAATAAAACGTAACTTAATAAATTGTAACTCAATGAAATAACTTAATAAAAAATGTAACTTAGTATAATGTAACGTAGTAAAATGTAACTTAGTAAAATGTAACTTAATAAAATGTAACTTAATAAAAAATGGTAACTTAATAAAATGTAACTTTATAAATTGTAACTTAATGAAATGTAACTTAATAAAACATGTAACTTAGTATAATGTAACGTAGTAAAATGTAACTTAGTAAAATGTTACTTAATAAAAATGTAACTTAATGAAATGTAACTTAATAAAAAATGTAACTTAGTATAAATGTAACTTAGGAAAATGTAACTTAATAAAATGTAACTTAATAAAATGTTACTTAATAAAAAATGTAACTTAATAAAATGTAACTTAATGAAATGTAACCTAATAAAAAAAATGTAACTTAGTAAAATGTAACTTAATAAATTGTAACTTAATGAAATGTAACTTAATAAAATATGTAACTTAGTATAATGTAACTTAGGAAAATGTAATTTAGTAAAATGTAACTTAATAAAATGTAACTTAATAAATTGTAACTTAATGAAATGTAACTTAATAAAAAATGTAACTTAGGAAAATGTAATTTAGTAAAATGTAACTTAATAAAATGTAACTTAATACATTGTAACTTAATGAAATGTAACTTAATAAAAAATGTAACTTAGTATAATGTAACGTAGTAAAATGTAAACTTAGTAAAATGTAACTTAATAAAATGTAACTTAATAAAAAATGTAACTTAATAAAATGTAACTTAATGAAATGTAACCTAATAAAAAATGTAACTTAGTAAAATGTAACTTAATAAATTGTAACTTAATGAAATGTAACTTAATAAAATATGTAACTTAGTATAATGTAACGTAGTAAAATGTAACTTAGTAAAAATGTAACTTAATAAAATGTAACTTAATGAAATGTAACTTAATAAAAAATGTAACTTAGTATAATGTAACGTAGTAAAATGTAACTTAGTAAAATGTAACTTAATAAAATGTTACTTAATAAAAAATGTAACTTAATAAAATGTTACTTAATAAAATGTAACTTAATAAAAAAATGTAACTGAGTAAAATGTAACTTAGGAAAATGTAATTTAGTAAAATGTAACTGAGTAAAATGTAACGTAGTAAAATGTAACTTAGTAAAATGTAACTTAATAAAATGTAACTTAATAAATGTAACTTAATAAAAAATGTAACTTAATAAAATGTAACTTTAATAAAATGAAACTTAATAAAATGTAACTTAATAAAAAATGTAACTGAGTAAAATGTAACTTAGTCAAATGTAAACTTAATAAAATGTAACTTAATAAAAAAGGTAACTTAGTAAAATGTAACTTAGTAAAATGTAACTTAATGAAATGTAACTTAATAAAAAATGTAACTTAGTATAATGTAACGTAGTAAAATGTAATTTGTAAAATGTAACTTAATAAAATGTAACCTTAATAAAAAATGTAACTTAGTAAAATGTAACTTAGGAAAATGTAACTTAATAAAATGTAACTTAATAAAAAATGTAACTGAGTAAAATGTAACTTAGGAAAATGTAATTTTGTAAAATGTAACTTAATAAAATGTAACTTAATAAATTGTAACTTAATGAAAATGTAACTTAATAAAATATGTAACTTAGTATAACTGTAACGTAGTAAAATGTAACTTAGTAAAAATGTAACTTAATAAAAATGTAACTTAATGAAATGTAACTTAATAAAAAATGTAACTTAGTATAATGTAACGTAGTAAAATGTAACTTAGTAAAATGTAACTTAATAAAATGTAACTTAATGAAATGTAACTTAATAAAATGTAACTTAATAAAAAATGTAACTTAGTAAAATGTAACTTAGTAAAATGTAAGCTTAATAAAAAATGTAACTTAGTAAAATGTAACTTAGTAAAATGTAACTTAATGTAACCTAATAAAATGTAACTTAGTTAAATGTAACTTAGTAAAATGTAGCTTAGTAAAATGTATCTTAATAAAATGTTACTTAATAAAATGTAACTTAATAAAAAAATGTAACTGAGTAAAATGTAACTTAGGAATATGTAACTTAGTAAAATGTAACTTAATAAAATGTAACTTAATAAAATGAAACTTAATAAAATGTAACTTAATAAAAAATGTAACTGAGTAAATTGTTACTTAGTAAAATGTAACTTAATAAAATGTAACTTAATAAAAAATGTAACTTAATAAAATGTAACTTAATAAAAAATGTAACTTAGTAAAAATGTAACTTTATTAAATGTAACTTAATAAAATGTAACTTAATGAAATGTAACTTAATAAAAAATGTAACTTAGTAAAATGTAATTTAGTAAAATGTAACTTAATAAAATATAACTTTATAAATTGTAACTTAGTAAAATGTAACTTAATAACATGTAACTTAATAAGAAATGTAACTTAATAAAATGTAACTTAATGAAATGTAACTCTAATAAAAAATGTAACTTAGTAAAATGTAACTTAGGAAAAATGTAACTTAATAAAAATGTAACTTAATAAAATGTAACTTAATAAATAATGTAACTGAGTAAAATGTAACTTAGGAATATGTAACTTAGTAAAATGTAACTTAATAAGATGTAACTTAAAAAAAAGGAACTTAGTAAAAAATGTAACTGAGTAAATTGTAACTTAGTAAAATGTAAACTTAATAAAATGTAACTAAATAAATGTAACTTAATAAAAAATGTAACTTAATAAAATGTAACTTAATAAAATGTAACTTAATAAAATGTAACTTTAATAAAAAATGTAATTAAGTAAAATCTAACTTAGGAAAATTTAATTTAGTAAAATGTAACTTAATAAAATGTAACTTAATAAATTGTAACTAATGAAATGTAACTTAATAAAATATGTAACTTAGTATAATGTAACGTAGTAAAATGTAACTTAGGTAAAATGTTACTTATTAAAATGTAAATTAATGAAATGTAACTTAATAAAAAATGTAACTTAGTATAATGTAACGTAGTAAAATGTAACTTAGTAAAACGTAACTTAATAAAATGCAACTTAATAAAAAATGTAACTTAATAAAAATGTAACTTAATGAAATGTAACCTAATAATAAATGTAACTTAATATAATGTTACTTAATAAAATGTAACTTAATACAAAATGTAACTGAGTAAAATTGTAACTTAGGAAAAATGTAATTTAGTAAAATGTAACTTAATAAAAATGTAACTTAATAAATTGTAACTTAATGAAATGTAACTTAATAAAAAATGTAACTTAGTATAATGTAAACGTAGTAAAATGTAACTTAGTAAAATGTAAACTTAATAAAATGTTACTTAATAAAAAATGTAACTTAATAAAATGTAACTTAATGAAATGTAACCTAATAAAAAAATGTAACTTAGTAAAATGTAACTTAGGAAAATGTAACTTAATAAAATGTAAACTTAATAAAATGTTACCTAATAAATAATGTAACTGAGTAAAATGTAACTTAGGAATATGTAACTTAGTAAAATGTAACTTAATAAAATGTAACTTAATAAAATGTAACTTAGTGAAAAATGTAACTGAGTAAATTGTAACTTAGTTAAATGTAACTTAATAAAATGTAACTTAATAAAATGTAACTTAATAAAAAATGTAACTTAATAAAATGTAACCTAATAAAATGTAACTTAATAAAATGTAGCTTAATAAAAAATGTAACTGAGTAAAATGTAACTTAGTAAAATGTAACTTAATAAAATGTAACTTAATAAAATGTAACATAATAAAAAAGTAACTTAGTAAAATGTAACTTAGTAAAATGTAACTTTATTAAATGTAACTTAATAAAATGTAACTTAATGAAATGTAACTTAATAAAAAATGTAACTTAGTAAAATGTAATTTAGTAAAATGTAACTTAATAAAATGTAACTTAATAAAAAATGTAACTGAGTAAAATGTAACTTAGGAAAATGTAATTTAGTAAAATGAAACTTAATAAAATGTAACTTAATAAAATGTAACTTAATGAAATGTAACTTAATAAAAAATGTAACTTAGTATAATGTAACGTAGTAAAATGTAACTTAGTAAAATGTAACTTTATAAAATGTAACTTAATAAAAAATGTAACTTAATAAAATGTAACTTAATGAAATGTAACTTAATAAAAAATGTAATTTAGTAAAATGTAACTTAATAAAACGTAACTTAATAAATTGTAACTCAATGAAAATAACTTAATAAAAAATGTAACTTAGTATAATGTAACGTAGTAAAATGTAACTTAGTAAAATGTAACTTAATAAAATGTAACTTAATAAAAAATGTAACTTAATAAAATGTAACTTAATAAATTGTAACTTAATGAAATGTAACTTAATAAAACATGTAACTTAGTATAATGTAACGTAGTAAAATGTAACTTAGTAAAATGTTACTTAATAAAATGTAACTTAATGAAATGTAACTTAATAAAAAATGTAACTTAGTATAATGTAACTTAGGAAAATGTAACTTAATAAAATGTAACTTAATAAAATGTTACTTAATAAAAAATGTAACTTAATAAAATGTAACTTAATGAAATGTAACCTAATAAAAAATGTAACTTAGTAAAATGTAACTTAATAAATTGTAACTTAATGAAATGTAACTTAATAAAATATGTAACTTAGTATAATGTAACTTAGGAAAATGTAATTTAGTAAAATGTAACTTAATAAAATGTAACTTAATAAATTGTAACTTAATGAAATGTAACTTAATAAAAAATGTAACTTAGGAAAATGTAATTTAGTAAAATGTAACTTAATAAAATGTAACTTAATACATTGTAACTTAATGAAATGTAACTTAATAAAAAATGTAACTTAGTATAATGTAACGTAGTAAAATGTAACTTAGTAAAATGTAACTTAATAAAATGTAACTTAATAAAAAATGTAACTTAATAAAATGTAACTTAATAAATTGTAACTTAATGAAATGTAACTTAATAAAATATGTAACTTAGTATAATGTAACGTAGTAAAATGTAACTTAGTAAAATGTAACTTAATAAAATGTAACTTAATGAAATGTAACTTAATAAAAAATGTAACTTAGTATAATGTAACGTAGTAAAATGTAACTTAGTAAAATGTAACTTAATAAAATGTTACTTAATAAAAAATGTAACTTAATAAAATGTTACTTAATAAAATGTAACTTAATAAAAAATGTCACTGAGTAAAATGTAACTTAGGAAAATGTAATTTAGTAAAATGTAACTGAGTAAAATGTAACGTAGTAAAATGTAACTTAGTAAAATGTAACTTAATAAAATGTAACTTAATAAAATGTAACTTAATAAAAAATGTAACTTAATAAAATGTAACTTAATAAAATGAAACTTAATAAAATGTAACTTAATAAAAAATGTAACTGAGTAAAATGTAACTTAGTCAAATGTAACTTAATAAAATGTAACTTAATAAAAAAGGTAACTTAGTAAAATGTAACTTAGTAAAATGTAACTTAATGAAATGTAACTTAATAAAAAATGTAACTTAGTATAATGTAACGTAGTAAAATGTAATTTGTAAAATGTAACTTAATAAAATGTAACTTAATAAAAAATGTAACTTAGTAAAATGTAACTTAGGAAAATGTAACTTAATAAAATGTAACTTAATAAAAAATGTAACTGAGTAAAATGTAACTTAGGAAAATGTAATTTTGTAAAATGTAACTTAATAAAATGTAACTTAATAAATTGTAACTTAATGAAATGTAACTTAATAAAATATGTAACTTAGTATAATGTAACGTAGTAAAATGTAACTTAGTAAAATGTAACTTAATAAAATGTAACTTAATGAAATGTAACTTAATAAAAAATGTAACTTAGTATAATGTAACGTAGTAAAATGTAACTTAGTAAAATGTAACTTAATAAAATGTAACTTAATGAAATGTAACTTAATAAAATGTAACTTAATAAAAAATGTAACTTAGTAAAATGTAACTTAGTCAAATGTAACTTAATAAAAAATGTAACTTAGTAAAATGTAACTTAGTAAAATGTAACTTAATGTAACCTAATAAAATGTAACTTAGTTAAATGTAACTTAGTAAAATGTAGCTTAGTAAAATGTATCTTAATAAAATGTTACTTAATAAAATGTAACTTAATAAAAAATGTAACTGAGTAAAATGTAACTTAGGAATATGTAACTTAGTAAAATGTAACTTAATAAAATGTAACTTAATAAAATGAAACTTAATAAAATGTAACTTAATAAAAAATGTAACTGAGTAAATTGTTACTTAGTAAAATGTAACTTAATAAAATGTAACTTAATAAAAAATGTAACTTAATAAAATGTAACTTAATAAAAAATGTAACTTAGTAAAATGTAACTTTATTAAATGTAACTTAATAAAATGTAACTTAATGAAATGTAACTTAATAAAAAATGTAACTTAGTAAAATGTAATTTAGTAAAATGTAACTTAATAAAATATAACTTTATAAATTGTCACTTAGTAAAATGTAACTTAATAACATGTAACTTAATAAGAAATGTAACTTAATAAAATGTAACTTAATGAAATGTAACTTAATAAAAAATGTAACTTAGTAAAATGTAACTTAGGAAAATGTAACTTAATAAAATGTAACTTAATAAAATGTAACTTAATAAATAATGTAACTGAGTAAAATGTAACTTAGGAATATGTAACTTAGTAAAATGTAACTTAATAAGATGTAACTTAAAAAAAAGGAACTTAGTAAAAAATGTAACTGAGTAAATTGTAACTTAGTAAAATGTAACTTAATAAAATGTAACTAAATAAAATGTAACTTAATAAAAAATGTAACTTAATAAAATGTAACTTAATAAAATGTAACTTAATAAAATGTAACTTAATAAAAAATGTAATTAAGTAAAATCTAACTTAGGAAAATTTAATTTAGTAAAATGTAACTTAATAAAATGTAACTTAATAAATTGTAACTTAATGAAATGTAACTTAATAAAATATGTAACTTAGTATAATGTAACGTAGTAAAATGTAACTTAGTAAAATGTTACTTATTAAAATGTAAATTAATGAAATGTAACTTAATAAAAAATGTAACTTAGTATAATGTAACGTAGTAAAATGTAACTTAGTAAAATGTAACTTAATAAAATGAAACTTAATAAAAAATGTAACTTAATAAAATGTAACTTAATGAAATGTAACCTAATAATAAATGTAACTTAATAAAATGTTACTTAATAAAATGTAACTTAATACAAAATGTAACTGAGTAAAATGTAACTTAGGAAAATGTAATTTAGTAAAATGTAACTTAATAAAATGTAACTTAATAAATTGTAACTTAATGAAATGTAACTTAATAAAAAATGTAACTTAGTATAATGTAACGTAGTAAAATGTAACTTAGTAAAATGTAACTTAATAAAATGTTACTTAATAAAAAATGTAACTTAATAAAATGTAACTTAATGAAATGTAAGCTAATAAAAAATGTAACTTAGTAAAATGTAACTTAGGAAAATGTAACTTAATAAAATGTAACTTAATAAAATGTTACCTAATAAATAATGTAACTGAGTAAAATGTAACTTAGGAATATGTAACTTAGTAAAATGTAACTTAATAAAATGTAACTTAATAAAATGTAACTTAATAAAAAATGTAACTTAATAAAATGTAACCTAATAAAATGTAACTTAATAAAATGTAGCTTAATAAAAAATGTAACTGAGTAAAATTTAACTTAGTAAAATGTAACTTAATAAAATGTAACTTAATAAAATGTAACATAATAAAAAAGTAACTTAGTAAAATGTAACTTAGTAAAATGTAACTTTATTAAATGTAACTTAATAAAATGTAACTTAATGAAATGTAACTTAATAAAAAATGTAACTTAGTAAAATGTAATTTAGTAAAATGTAACTTAATAAAATGTAACTTAATAAAATGTAACTTAATAAAAAATGTAACTTAATAAAATGTAACTTAATAAAATGTAACTTAATAAAATGTAACTTAATAAAAAATGTAACTGAGTAAAATGTAACTTAGGAAAATGTAATTTAGTAAAATGAAACTTAATAAAATGTAACTTAATAAAATGTAACTTAATGAAATGTAACTTAATAAAAAATGTAACTTAGTATAATGTAACGTAGTAAAATGTAACTTAGTAAAATGTAACTTAATAAAATGTAACTTAATAAAAAATGTAACTTAATAAAATGTAACTTAATGAAATGTAACCTAATAAAAAATGTAACTTAGTAAAATGTAACTTAGGAAAATGTAACTTAATAAAATGTAACTTAATAAAATGTTACTTAATAAAAAATGTAACCTTATAAAATGTAACTTAATAAAATGTAACTTAATAAAATGAAACTTAATAAAAAATGTAACTGAGTAAAATGTAACTTAGGAAAATGTAATTTATTAAAATGTAACTTAATAAAATGTAACTTAATAAATTGTAACTTAATGAAATGTAACTTAATAAAAAAAGTAATTTAGTAAAATGTAAATTAATAAAACGTAACTTAATAAATTGTAACTCAATGAAAATAACTTAATAAAAAATGTAACTTAGTATAATGTAACGTAGTAAAATGTAACTTAGTAAAATGTAACTTAATAAAATGTAACTTAATAAAAAATGTAACTTAATAAAATGTAACTTAATAAATTGTAACTTAATGAAATGTAACTTAATAAAACATGTAACTTAGTATAATGTAACGTAGTAAAATGTAACTTAGTAAAATGTTACTTAATAAAATGTAACTTAATGAAATGTAACTTAATAAAAAATGTAACTTAGTATAATGTAACGTAGTAAAATGTAACTTAGTAAAATGTAACTTAATAAAATGTAACTTAATAAAAAATGTAACTTAATAAAATGTAACTTAATGAAATGTAACCTAATAAAAAATGTAACTTAGTAAAATGTAACTTAGGAAAATGTAACTTAATAAAATGTAACTTAATAAAATGTTACTTAATAAAAAATGTAACTTAATAAAATGTAACTTAATGAAATGTAACCTAATAAAAAATGTAACTTAGTAAAATGTAACTTAATAAATTGTAACTTAATGAAATGTAACTTAATAAAATATGTAACTTAGTATAATGTAACTTAGGAAAATGTAATTTAGTAAAATGTAACTTAATAAAATGTAACTTAATAAATTGTTACTTAATGAAATGTAACTTAATAAAAAATGTAACTTAGGAAAATGTAATTTAGTAAAATGTAACTTAATAAAATGTAACTTAATACATTGTAACTTAATGAAATGTAACTTAATAAAAAATGTAACTTAGTATAATGTAACGTAGTAAAATGTAACTTAGTAAAATGTAACTTAATAAAATGTAACTTAATAAAAAATGTAACTTAATAAAATGTAACTTAATAAAATGAAACTTAATGAAATGTAACTTAATAAAAAATGTAACTGAGTAAAATGTAACTTAGTCAAATGTAACTTAATAAAATGTAACTTAATAAAAAATGTAACTTAGTAAAATGTAACTTAGGAAAATGTAACTTAATAAAATGTAACTTAATAAAAAATGTAACTGAGTAAAATGTAACTTAGGAAAATGTAATTTTGTAAAATGTAACTTAATAAAATGTAACTTAATAAATTGTAACTTAATGAAATGTAACTTAATAAAATATGTAACTTAGTATAATGTAACGTAGTAAAATGTAACTTAGTAAAATGTAACTTAATAAAATGTAACTTAATGAAATGTAACTTAATAAAAAATGTAACTTAGTATAATGTAACGTAGTAAAATGTAACTTAGAAAAATGTAACTTAATAAAATGTAACTTAATGAAATGTAACTTAATAAAATGTAACTTAATAAAAAATGTAACTTAGTAAAATGTAACTTAATAAAAAATGTAACTTAGTTAAATGTAACTTAGTAAAATGTAACTTAATGTAACCTAATAAAATGTAACTTAGTTAAATGTAACTTAGTAAAATGTAGCTTAGTAAAATGTATCTTAATAAAATGTTACTTAATAAAATGTAACTTAATAAAAAATGTAACTGAGTAAAATGTAACTTAGGAATATGTAATTTTGTAAAATGTAACTTAATAAAATGTAACTTAATAAATTGTAACTTAATGAAATGTAACTTAATAAAATATGTAACTTAGTATAATGTAACGTAGTAAAATGTAACTTAGTAAAATGTAACTTAATAAAATGTAACTTAATGAAATGTAACTTAAAAAAATGTAACTTAATAAAATGTAACTTAATAAAATGTAACTTAATAAAATGTAACTTAATAAAAAATGTAACTGAGTAAATTGTTACTTAGTAAAATGTAACTTAATAAAATGTAACTTAATAAAAAATGTAACTTAATAAAATGTAACTTAATAAAATGTAACTTAATAAAATGTAACTTAATAAAATGTAACTTAATAAAAAATGTAACTGAGTAAAATGTAACGTAGTAAAATGTAACTTAGTAAAATGTAACTTAATAAAATGTAACTTAATAAAATGTAACTTAATAAAAAATGTAACTTAATAAAATGTAACTTAATAAAATGAAACTTAATAAAATGTAACTTAATAAAAAATGTAACTGAGTAAAATGTAACTTAGTCAAATGTAACTTAATAAAATGTAACTTAATAAAAAAGGTAACTTAGTAAAATGTAACTTAGTAAAATGTAACTTAATGAAATGTAACTTAATAAAAAATGTAACTTAGTATAATGTAACGTAGTAAAATGTAATTTGTAAAATGTAACTTAATAAAATGTAACTTAATAAAAAATGTAACTTAGTAAAATGTAACTTAGGAAAATGTAACTTAATAAAATGTAACTTAATAAAAAATGTAACTGAGTAAAATGTAACTTAGGAAAATGTAATTTTGTAAAATGTAACTTAATAAAATGTAACTTAATAAATTGTAACTTAATGAAATGTAACTTAATAAAATATGTAACTTAGTATAATGTAACGTAGTAAAATGTAACTTAGTAAAATGTAACTTAATAAAATGTAACTTAATGAAATGTAACTTAATAAAAAATGTAACTTAGTATAATGTAACGTAGTAAAATGTAACTTAGTAAAATGTAACTTAATAAAATGTAACTTAATGAAATGTAACTTAATAAAATGTAACTTAATAAAAAATGTAACTTAGTAAAATGTAACTTAGTAAAATGTAACTTAATAAAAAATGTAACTTAGTAAAATGTAACTTAGTAAAATGTAACTTAATGTAACCTAATAAAATGTAACTTAGTTAAATGTAACTTAGTAAAATGTAGCTTAGTAAAATGTATCTTAATAAAATGTTACTTAATAAAATGTAACTTAATAAAAAATGTAACTGAGTAAAATGTAACTTAGGAATATGTAACTTAGTAAAATGTAACTTAATAAAATGTAACTTAATAAAATGTAACTTAATAAAATGTAACTTAATAAAAAATGTAACTGAGTAAATTGTTACTTAGTAAAATGTAACTTAATAAAATGTAACTTAATAAAAAATGTAACTTAATAAAATGTAACTTAATAAAATGTAACTTAATAAAATGTAACTTAATAAAATGTAACTTAATAAAATGTAACTTAATAAAATGTAACTTAATAAAATATACTTAATAAAAAATGTAACTGAGTAAAATGTAACGTAGTAAAATGTAACTTAGTAAAATGTAACTTAATAAAATGTAACTTAATGAAATGTAACTTAATAAAAAATGTAACTTAGTATAATGTAACGTAGTAAACTGTAACGTAGTAAACTGTAACTTAGTAAAATGTAACTTAATAAAATGTTACTTAATAAAAAATGTAACTTAATAAAATGTTACTTAATAAAATGTAACTTGATAAAAAATGTAACTGAGTAAAATGTAACTTAGGAAAATGTAATTTAGTAAAATGTAACTTAATAAAATGTAACTTAATAAATTGTAACTTAATGAAATGTAACTTAATAAAAAATGTAACTTAAGAAAATGTAATTTAGTAAAATGTAACTTAATAAAAAATGTAACTGAGTAAAATGTAACTTAGGAAAATGTAATTTAGTAAAATGTAACTTAATAAAATGTAACTTAATAAATTGTAACTTAATGAAATGTAACTTAATAAAAAATGTAACTTAGGAAAATGTAATTTAGTAAAATGTAACTTAATAAAATGTAACTTAATAAATTGTAACTTAATGAAATGTAACTTAATAAAAAATGTAACTTAGGAAAATGTAATTTAGTAAAATGTAACTTAATAAAATGTAACTTCATAAATTGTAACTTAATGAAATGTAACTTAATAAAAAATGTAACTTAGTATAATGTAACGTAGTAAAATGTAACTTAATAAAATGTAACTTAATAAAAAATGTAACTTAATAAAATGTAACTTAATAAAATGAAACTTAATGAAATGTAACTTAATAAAAAATGTAACTGAGTAAAATGTAACTTAGTCAAATGTAACTTAATAAAATGTAACTTAATAAAAAAGGTAACTTAGTAAAATGTAACTTAGTAAAATGTAACTTAATGAAATGTAACTTAATAAAAAATGTAACTTAGTATAATGTAACGTAGTAAAATGTAATTTGTAAAATGTAACTTAATAAAATGTAACTTAATAAAAAATGTAACTTAGTAAAATGTAACTTAGGAAAATGTAACTTAATAAAATGTAACTTAATAAAAAGTGTAACTGAGTAAAATGTAACTTAGGAAAATGTAATTTTGTAAAATGTAACTTAATAAAATGTAACTTAATAAATTGTAACTTAATAAAATGAAACTTAATGAAATGTAACTTAATAAAAAATGTAACTGAGTAAAATGTAACTTAGTCAAATGTAACTTAATAAAATGTAACTTAATAAAAAAGGTAACTTAGTAAAATGTAACTTAGTAAAATGTAACTTAATGAAATGTAACTTAATAAAAAATGTAACTTAGTATAATGTAACGTAGTAAAATGTAACTTAGTAAAATGTAACTTAATAAAATGTAACTTAATGAAATGTAACTTAATAAAAAATGTAACTTAGTATAATGTAACGTAGTAAAATGTAACTTAGTAAAATGTAACTTAATAAAATGTAACTTAATGAAATGTAACTTAATAAAATGTAACTTAATAAAAAATGTAACTTAGTAAAATGTAACTTAATAAAAAATGTAACTTAGTAAAATGTAACTTAGTAAAATGTAACTTAGTAAAATGTAACTTAATGTAACCTAATAAAATGTAACTTAGTTAAATGTAACTTAGTAAAATGTAGCTTAGTAAAATGTATATTAATAAAATGTTACTTAATAAAATGTAACTTAATAAAAAATGTATCTGAGTAAAATGTAACTTAGGAATATGTAATTTCGTAAAATGTAACTTAATAAAATGAAACTTAATAAAATGTAACTTAATAAAAAATGTAACTGAGTAAAATGTAACTTAGTCAAATGTAACTTAATAAAATGTAACTTAATAAAAAAGGTAACTTAGTAAAATGTAACTTAGTAAAATGTAACTTAATGAAATGTAACTTAATAAAAAATGTAACTTAGTATAATGTAACGTAGTAAAATGTAATTTGTAAAATGTAACTTAATAAAATGTAACTTAATAAAAAATGTAACTTAGTAAAATGTAACTTAGGAAAATGTAACTTAATAAAATGTAACTTAATAAAAAATGTAACTGAGTAAAATGTAACTTAGGAAAATGTAATTTTGTAAAATGTAACTTAATAAAATGTAACTTAATAAATTGTAACTTAATGAAATGTAACTTAATAAAATATGTAACTTAGTATAATGTAACGTAGTAAAATGTAACTTAGTAAAATGTAACTTAATAAAATGTAACTTAATGAAATGTAACTTAATAAAAAATGTAACTTAGTATAATGTAACGTAGTAAAATGTAACTTAGTAAAATGTAACTTAATAAAATGTAACTTAATGAAATGTAACTTAATAAAATGTAACTTAATAAAAAATGTAACTTAGTAAAATGTAACTTAGTAAAATGTAACTTAATAAAAAATGTAACTTAGTAAAATGTAACTTAGTAAAATGTAACTTAATGTAACCTAATAAAATGTAACTTAGTTAAATGTAACTTAGTAAAATGTAGCTTAGTAAAATGTATCTTAATAAAATGTTACTTAATAAAATGTAACTTAATAAAAAATGTAACTGAGTAAAATGTAACTTAGGAATATGTAACTTAGTAAAATGTAACTTAATAAAATGTAACTTAATAAAATGTAACTTAATAAAATGTAACTTAATAAAAAATGTAACTGAGTAAATTGTTACTTAGTAAAATGTAACTTAATAAAATGTAACTTAATAAAAAATGTAACTTAATAAAATGTAACTTAATAAAATGTAACTTAATAAAATGTAACTTAATAAAATGTAACTTAATAAAATGTAACTTAATAAAATGTAACTTAATAAAATGTAACTTAATAAAAAATGTAACTGAGTAAAATGTAACGTAGTAAAATGTAACTTAGTAAAATGTAACTTAATAAAATGTAACTTAATGAAATGTAACTTAATAAAAAATGTAACTTAGTATAATGTAACGTAGTAAACTGTAACGTAGTAAACTGTAACTTAGTAAAATGTAACTTAATAAAATGTTACTTAATAAAAAATGTAACTTAATAAAATGTTACTTAATAAAATGTAACTTAATAAAAAATGTAACTGAGTAAAATGTAACTTAGGAAAATGTAATTTAGTAAAATGTAACTTAATAAAATGTAACTTAATAAATTGTAACTTAATGAAATGTAACTTAATAAAAAATGTAACTTAGGAAAATGTAATTTAGTAAAATGTAACTTAATAAAAAATGTAACTGAGTAAAATGTAACTTAGGAAAATGTAATTTAGTAAAATGTAACTTAATAAAATGTAACTTAATAAATTGTAACTTAATGAAATGTAACTTAATAAAAAATGTAACTTAGGAAAATGTAATTTAGTAAAATGTAACTTAATAAAATGTAACTTAATAAATTGTAACTTAATGAAATGTAACTTAATAAAAAATGTAACTTAGGAAAATGTAATTTAGTAAAATGTAACTTAATAAAATGTAACTTCATAAATTGTAACTTAATGAAATGTAACTTAATAAAAAATGTAACTTAGTATAATGTAACGTAGTAAAATGTAACTTAATAAAATGTAACTTAATAAAAAATGTAACTTAATAAAATGTAACTTAATAAAATGAAACTTAATGAAATGTAACTTAATAAAAAATGTAACTGAGTAAAATGTAACTTAGTCAAATGTAACTTAATAAAATGTAACTTAATAAAAAAGGTAACTTAGTAAAATGTAACTTAGTAAAATGTAACTTAATGAAATGTAACTTAATAAAAAATGTAACTTAGTATAATGTAACGTAGTAAAATGTAATTTGTAAAATGTAACTTAATAAAATGTAACTTAATAAAAAATGTAACTTAGTAAAATGTAACTTAGGAAAATGTAACTTAATAAAATGTAACTTAATAAAAAGTGTAACTGAGTAAAATGTAACTTAGGAAAATGTAATTTTGTAAAATGTAACTTAATAAAATGTAACTTAATAAATTGTAACTTAATAAAATGAAACTTAATGAAATGTAACTTAATAAAAAATGTAACTGAGTAAAATGTAACTTAGTCAAATGTAACTTAATAAAATGTAACTTAATAAAAAAGGTAACTTAGTAAAATGTAACTTAGTAAAATGTAACTTAATGAAATGTAACTTAATAAAAAATGTAACTTAGTATAATGTAACGTAGTAAAATGTAACTTAGTAAAATGTAACTTAATAAAATGTAACTTAATGAAATGTAACTTAATAAAAAATGTAACTTAGTATAATGTAACGTAGTAAAATGTAACTTAGTAAAATGTAACTTAATAAAATGTAACTTAATGAAATGTAACTTAATAAAATGTAACTTAATAAAAAATGTAACTTAGTAAAATGTAACTTAATAAAAAATGTAACTTAGTAAAATGTAACTTAGTAAAATGTAACTTAGTAAAATGTAACTTAATGTAACCTAATAAAATGTAACTTAGTTAAATGTAACTTAGTAAAATGTAGCTTAGTAAAATGTATATTAATAAAATGTTACTTAATAAAATGTAACTTAATAAAAAATGTATCTGAGTAAAATGTAACTTAGGAATATGTAATTTCGTAAAATGTAACTTAATAAAATGTAACTTAATAAATTGTAACTTAATGAAATGTAACTTAATAAAATATGTAACTTAGTATAATGTAACGTAGTAAAATGTAACTTAGTAAAATGTAACTTAATAAAATGTAACTTAATGAAATGTAACTAAAAAAAATGTAACTTAATAAAATGTAACTTAATAAAATGTAACTTAATAAAATGAAACTTAATGAAATGTAACTTAATAAAAAATGTAACTGAGTAAAATGTAACTTAGTCAAATGTAACTTAATAAAATGTAACTTAATAAAAAAGGTAACTTAGTAAAATGTAACTTAGTAAAATGTAACTTAATGAAATGTAACTTAATAAAAAATGTAACTTAGTATAATGTAACGTAGTAAAATGTAATTTGTAAAATGTAACTTAATAAAATGTAACTTAATAAAAAATGTAACTTAGTAAAATGTAACTTAGGAAAATGTAACTTAATAAAATGTAACTTAATAAAAAATGTAACTGAGTAAAATGTAACTTAGGAAAATGTAATTTTGTAAAATGTAACTTAATAAAATGTAACTTAATAAATTGTAACTTAATGAAATGTAACTTAATAAAATATGTAACTTAGTATAATGTAACGTAGTAAAATGTAACTTAGTAAAATGTAACTTAATAAAATGTAACTTAATGAAATGTAACTTAATAAAAAATGTAACTTAGTATAATGTAACGTAGTAAAATGTAACTTAGTAAAATGTAACTTAATAAAATGTAACTTAATGAAATGTAACTTAATAAAATGTAACTTAATAAAAAATGTAACTTAGTAAAATGTAACTTAGTAAAATGTAACTTAATAAAAAATGTAACTTAGTAAAATGTAACTTAGTAAAATGTATCTTAATGTAACCTAATAAAATGTAACTTAGTTAAATGTATCTTAATAAAATGTTACTTAATAAAATGTAACTTAATAAAAAATGTAACTGAGTAAAATGTAACTTAGGAAAATGTAATTTAGTAAAATGTAAATTAATTAAATGTAACTTAATAAATTGTAACTTAATGAAAGGTAACTTAATAAAAATGTAACTTAGTATAATGTAACGTAGTAAAATGTAACGTAGTAAAATGTAACTTAGTAAAATGTAACTTAATAAAATGTAACTTAATAAAAAATGTAACTTAATAAAATGTAACTTAATGAAATGTAACCTAATAAAAAATGTAACTTAGTAAAATGTAACTTAGGAAAATGTAACTTAATAAAATGTAACTTAATGAAATGTAACCTAATAAAAAATGTAACTTAGTAAAATGTAACTTAAGAAAATGTAACTTAATAAAATGTAACTTAATAAAATTTTACTTAATAAAAAATGTAACTTAATAAAATGTTACTTAATAAAATGTAACTTAATAAAAAATGTAACTGAGTAAAATGTAACTTAGGAAAATGTAATTTAGTAAAATGTAACTTAATAAAATGTAACTTAATAAATTGTAACCTAATGAAATGTAACTTAATAAAAAATGTAACTTAGGAAAATGTAATTTAATAAAATGTAACTTAATAAAATGTAACTTCATAAATTGTAACTTAATGAAATGTAACTTAATAAAAAATGTAACTTAGTATAATGTAACGTAGTAAAATGTAACTTAATAAAATGTAACTTAATAAAAAATGTAACTTAATAAAATGTAACTTAATAAAATGAAACTTAATAAAATGTAACTTAATAAAAAATGTAACTGAGTAAAATGTAACTTAGTCAAATGTAACTTAATAAAATGTAACTTAATAAAATGTAACTTAATAAAAAAGGTAACTTAGTAAAATGTAACTTAGTAAAATGTAACTTAATGAAATGTAACTTAATAAAAAATGTAACTTAGTATAATGTAACGTAGTAAAATGTAATTTGTAAAATGTAACTTAATAAAATGTAACTTAATAAAAAATGTAACTTAGTAAAATGTAACTTAGGAAAATGTAACTAAATAAAATGTAACTTAATAAAAAATGTAACTGAGTAAAATGTAACTTAGGAAAATGTAATTTTGTAAAATGTAACTTAATAAAATGTAACTTAATAAATTGTAACTTAATGAAATGTAACTTAATAAAATATGTAACTTAGTATAATGTAACGTAGTAAAATGTAACTTAGTAAAATGTAACTTAATAAAATGTAACTTAATGAAATGTAACTTAATAAAAAATGTAACTTAGTATAATGTAACGTAGTAAAATGTAACTTAGTAAAATGTAACTTAATAAAATGTAACTTAATGAAATGTAACTTAATAAAATGTAACTTAATAAAAAATGTAACTTAGTAAAATGTAACTTAGTAAAATGTAACTTAATAAAAAATGTAACTTAGTAAAATGTAACTTAGTAAAATGTAACTTAATGTAACCTAATAAAATGTAACTTAGTTAAATGTAACTTAGTAAAATGTAGCTTAGTAAAATGTATCTTAATAAAATGTTACTTAATAAAATGTAACTTAATAAAAAATGTAACTGAGTAAAATGTAACTTAGGAAAATGTAATTTAGTAAAATGTAACTTAATTAAATGTAACTTAATAAATTGTAACTTAATGAAAGGTAACTTAATAAAAAATGTAACTTAGTATAATGTAACGTAGTAAAATGTAACGTAGTAAAATGTAACTTAGTAAAATGTAACTTAATAAAATGTAACTTAATAAAAAATGTAACTTAATAAAATGTAACTTAATGAAATGTAACCTAATAAAAAATGTAACTTAGTAAAATGTAACTTAGGAAAATGTAACTTAATAAAATGTAACTTAATAAAATGTTACTTAATAAATAATGTAACTGAGTAAAATGTAACTTAGGAATATGTAACTTAGTAAAATGTAACTTAATAAAATGTAACTTAATAAAATGTAACTTAATAAAATGTAACTTAATAAAAAATGTAACTGAGTAAATTGTAACTTAGGAAAATGTAATTTAGTAAAATGTAACTTAATTAAATGTAACTTAATAAAATGTAACTTAATGAAATGTAACCTAATAAAAAATGTAACTTAGTAAAATGTAACTTAGGAAAATGTAACTTAATAAAATGTAACTTAATAAAATGTTACTTAATAAATAATGTAACTGAGTAAAATGTAACTTAGGAATATGTAACTTAGTAAAATGTAACTTAATAAAATGTAACTTAATAAAATGTAACTTAATAAAAAATGTAGATGAGTAAATTGTAACTTAGGAAAATGTAATTTAGTAAAATGTAACTTAATTAAATGTAACTTAATAAATTGTAACTTAATGAAATGTAACTTAATAAAAAATGTAACTTAGGAAAATGTAATTTAGTAAAATGTAACTTAATAAAATGTAACTTCATAAATTGTAACTTAATGAAATGTAACTTAATAAAAAATGTAACTTAGTATAATGTAACGTAGTAAAATGTAACTTAATAAAATGTAACTTAATAAAAAATGTAACTTAATAAAATGTAACTTAATAAAATGAAACTTAATAAAATGTAACTTAATAAAAAATATAACTGAGTAAAATGTAACTTAGTCAAATGTAACTTAATAAAATGTAACTTAATAAAAAAGGTAACTTAGTAAAATGTAACTTAGTAAAATGTAACTTAATGAAATGTAACTTAATAAAAAATGTAACTTAGTATAATGTAACGTAGTAAAATGTAATTTGTAAAATGTAACTTAATAAAATGTAACTTAATAAAAAATGTAACTTAGTAAAATGTAACTTAGGAAAATGTAACTTAATAAAATGTAACTTAATAAAAAATGTAACTGAGTAAAATGTAACTTAGGAAAATGTAATTTTGTAAAATGTAACTTAATAAAATGTAACTTAATAAATTGTAACTTAATGAAATGTAACTTAATAAAATATGTAACTTAGTATAATGTAACGTAGTAAAATGTAACTTAGTAAAATGTAACTTAATAAAATGTAACTTAATGAAATGTAACTTAATAAAAAATGTAACTTAGTATAATGTAACGTAGTAAAATGTAACTTAGTAAAATGTAACTTAATGTAACCTAATAAAATGTAACTTAGTTAAATGTAACTTAGTAAAATGTAGCTTAGTAAAATGTATCTTAATAAAATGTTACTTAATAAAATGTAACTTAATAAAAAATGTAACTGAGTAAAATGTAACTTAGGAAAATGTAATTTAGTAAAATGTAACTTAATTAAATGTAACTTAATAAATTGTAACTTAATGAAAGGTAACTTAATAAAAAATGTAACTTAGTATAATGTAACGTAGTAAAATGTAACGTAGTAAAATGTAACTTAGTAAAATGTAACTTAATAAAATGTAACTTAATAAAAAATGTAACTTAATAAAATGTAACTTAATGAAATGTAACCTAATAAAAAATGTAACTTAGTAAAATGTAACTTAGGAAAATGTAACTTAATAAAATGTAACTTAATAAAATGTTACTTAATAAATAATGTAACTGAGTAAAATGTAACTTAGGAATATGTAACTTAGTAAAATGTAACTTAATAAAATGTAACTTAATAAAATGTAACTTAATAAAATGTAACTTAATAAAAAATGTAACTGATAAAAAATTGTTACTTAGTAAAATGTAACTTAATAAAATGTAACTTAATAAAAAATGTAACTTAATAAAATGTAACTTAATAAAATGTAACTTAATAAAATGTAACTTAATAAAATGTAACTTAATAAAAAATGTAACTGAGTAAAATGTAACTTAGTAAAATGTAACTTAATAAAATGTAACTTAATAAAATGTAACTTAATAAAAAATGTAACTTAGTAAAATGTAACTTAGTAAAATGTAACTTTATTAAATGTAACTTAATAAAATGTAACTTAATGAAATGTAACTTAGTAAAAAATGTAGCTGAGTAAATTGTAACTTAGTAAAATGTAACTTAATAAAATGTAACTTAATAAATAATGTAACTGAGTAAAATGTAACTTAGGAATATGTAACTTAATAAAATGTAACTTAATAAAATGTAACTTAATAAATAATGTAACTGAGTAAAATGTAACTTAGGAATATGTAACTTAGTAAAATGTAACTTAATAAAATGTAACTAAAAAAATGTAACTTAGTAAAAAATGTAACTGAGTAAATTGTAACTTAGTAAAATGTAACTTTATAAAATGTAACTAAATAAAATGTAACTTAATAAAAAATGTAACTTAATAAAATGTAACTTAATAAAATGTAACTTAATAAAAAATGTAATTGAGTAAAATGTAACTTAGGAAAATGTAATTTAGTAAAATGTAACTTAATAAAATGTAACTTAATAAATTGTAACTCTATTAAATGTAACTTAATAAAATATGTAACTTAGTATAATGTAACGTAGTAAAATGTAACTTAGTAAAATGTTACTTAATAAAATGTAAATTAATGAAATGTAACTTAATAAAAAATGTAACTTAGTATAATGTAACATAGTAAAATGTAACTTAGTAAAATGTAACTTAATAAAAAATGTAACTTTATAAAATGTATCTTAATGAAATGTAACCTAATAAAACATGTAACTTAGTAAAATGTTACTTAGGAAAATGTAACTTAATAAAATGTAACTTAATAAAATGTTACTTAATAAAAAATGTAACTTAATAAAATGTTACTTAATAAAATGTAACTTAATAAAAAATGTAACTGAGTAAATTGTTACTTAGTAAAATGTAACTTAATAAAATGTAACTTAATAAAAAATGTAACTTAATAAAATGTAACTTAATAAAATGTAACTTAATAAAATGTAACTTAATAAAATGTAACTTAATAAAAAATGTAACTGAGTAAAATGTAATTTAGTAAAATGCAACTTAATAAAATATAACTTAATATAATGTAACTTAGTAAAAAATGTAACTTAATAAAATGTAACTTAATGAAATGTAACTTAATAAAAAATGTAAATTAGTAAAATGTAACTTAGGAAAATGTAACTTAATAAAATGTAACTTAATAAAATGTAACTTAATAAATAATGTAACTGAGTAAAATGTAACTTAGGAATATGTAACTTAGTAAAATGTAACTTAATAAAATGTAACTTAATAAATTGTAACTCTATTAAATGTAACTTAATAAAATGTAACTAAATAAAATGTAACTTAATAAAAAATGTAACTTAATAAAATGTAACTTAATAAAATGTAACTTAATAAAATGTAACTTAATAAAAAATGTAATTGAGTAAAATGTAACTTAGGAAAATGTAATTTAGTAAAATGTAACTTAATAAAATGTAACTTAATAAATTGTAACTCTATTAAATGTAACTTAATAAAATATGTAACTTAGTATAATGTAACGTAGTAAAATGTAACTTAGTAAAATGTTACTTAATAAAATGTAAATTAATGAAATGCAACTTAATAAAAAATGTAACTTAGTATAATGTAACATAGTAAAATGTAACTTAGTAAAATGTAACTTAATAAAAAATGTAACTTAATAAAATGTAACTTAATGAAATGTAACCTAATAAAAAATGTAACTTAGTAAAATTTTACTTAGGAAAATGTAACTTAATAAAATGTAACTTAATAAAATGTTACTTAATAAAAAATGTAACTTAATAAAATGTTTCTTAATAAAATGTAGCTTAATAAAAAATGTAACTGAGTAAAATGTAACTTAGGAAAATGTAATTTAGTAAAATGTAACTTAATAAAATGTAACTTAATAAATTAAACTTAATGAAATGTAACTTAATAAAAAATGTAACTTAGGAAAATGTAATTTAGTAAAATGTAACTTAATAAAATGTAACTTAATAAATTGTAACTTAATGAAATGTAACTTAATAAAAAATGTAACTTAGTATAATGTAACGTAGTAAAATGTAACTTAGTAAAATGTAACTTAATAAAATGTTACTTAATAAAAAATGTAACTTAATAAAATGTAACTTAATGAAATGTAACCTAATAAAAAATGTAACTTAGTAAAATGTAACTTAGGAAAATGTAACTTAATAAAATGTAACTTAATAAAATGTTACTTAATAAATAATGTAACTGAGTAAAATGTAACTTAGGAATATGTAACTTAGTAAAATGTAACTTAATAAAATGTAACTTAATAAAATGTAACTTAGTGAAAAATGTAACTGAGTAAATTGTACCTTAGTAAAATGTAACTTAATAAAATGTAACTTAATAAAATGTAACTTAATAAAAAATGTAACTTAATAAAATGTAACTTAATAAAAATGTAACTTAATAAAATGTAACTTAATAAAATGTAACTTAATAAAAAATGTAACTGAGTAAAATGTAACTTAGTAAAATGTAACTTAATAAAATGTAACTTAATAAAATGTAACTTAATAAAAAATTTAACTTAGTAAAATGTAACTTAGTAAAATAAAACTTTATTAAATGTAACTTAATAAAATGTAACTTAATGAAATGTAACTTAATAAAAAATTTAACTTAGTAAAATGTAATTTAGTAAAATGTAACTTAATAAAATGTAACTTAATAAAATGTAACTTAATAAAAAATGTAACTTAATAAAATGTAACTTAATAAAATGTAACTTAATAAAATGTAACTTAATAAAAAATGTAACTGAGTAAAATGTAACTTAATAAAATGTAACTTAATAAAATGTAACTTAATAAAAAATGTAACTTAGTAAAATGTAACTTAGTAAAATGTAACTTTATTAAATGTAACTTAATAAAATGTAACTTAATGAAATGTAACTTAATAAAAAATGTAACTTAGTAAAATGTAACTTAGTAAAATGTAACTTAATAAAATGTAACTTAATAAAATGTAACTTAATAAAAAATGTAACTTAGTAAAATGTAACTTAGTAAAATGTAACTTTATTAAATGTAACTTAATAAAATGTAACTTAATGAAATGTAACTTAATAAAAAATGTAACTTAGTAAAATGTAATTTAGTAAAATGTAACTTAATAAAATATAACTTTATAAATTGTAACTTAGTAAAATGTAACTTAATAAAATGTAACTTAATAAAAAATGTAACTTAATAAAATGCAACTTAATGAAATGTAACTTAATAAAAAATGTAACTTAGTAAAATGTAACTTAGGAAAATGTAACTTAATAAAATGTAACTTAATAAAATGTAACTTAATAAATAATGTAACTGAGTAAAATGTAACTTAGGAATATGTAACTTAGTAAAATGTAACTTAATAAAATGTAACTTAAAAAAATGTAACTTGGTAAAAAATGTAACTGAGTAAATTGTAACTTAGTAAAATGCAACTTAATAAAATGTAACTAAATAAAATGTAACTTAATAAAAAATGAAACTTAATAAAATGTAACTTAATAAAATGTAACTTAATAAAATGTAACTTAATAAAAAATGTAACTGAGTAAATTGTTACTTAGTAAAATGTAACTTAATAAAATGTAACTTAATAAAATGTAACTTAATAAAAAATTTAACTTAGTAAAATGTAACTTAGTAAAATAAAACTTTATTAAATGTAACTTAATAAAATGTAACTTAATGAAATGTAACTTAATAAAAAATTTAACTTAGTAAAATGTAATTTAGTAAAATGTAACTTAATAAAATGTAACTTAATAAAATGTAACTTAATAAAAAATGTAACTTAATAAAATGTAACTTAATAAAATGTAACTTAATAAAATGTAACTTAATAAAAAATGTAACTGAGTAAAATGTAACTTAATAAAATGTAACTTAATAAAATGTAACTTAATAAAAAATGTAACTTAGTAAAATGTAACTTTATTAAATGTAACTTAATAAAATGTAACTTAATGAAATGTAACTTAATAAAAAATGTAACTTAGTAAAATGTAACTTAGTAAAATGTAACTTAATAAAATGTAACTTAATAAAATGTAACTTAATAAAAAATGTAACTTAGTAAAATGTAACTTAGTAAAATGTAACTTTATTAAATGTAACTTAATAAAATGTAACTTAATGAAATGTAACTTAATAAAAAATGTAACTTAGTAAAATGTAATTTAGTAAAATGTAACTTAATAAAATATAACTTTATAAATTGTAACTTAGTAAAATGTAACTTAATAAAATGTAACTTAATAAAAAATGTAACTTAATAAAATGCAACTTAATGAAATGTAACTTAATAAAAAATGTAACTTAGTAAAATGTAACTTAGGAAAATGTAACTTAATAAAATGTAACTTAATAAAATGTAACTTAATAAATAATGTAACTGAGTAAAATGTAACTTAGGAATATGTAACTTAGTAAAATGTAACTTAATAAAATGTAACTTAAAAAAATGTAACTTGGTAAAAAATGTAACTGAGTAAATTGTAACTTAGTAAAATGCAACTTAATAAAATGTAACTAAATAAAATGTAACTTAATAAAAAATGTAACTTAATAAAATGTAACTTAATAAAATGTAACTTAATAAAATGTAACTTAATAAAAAATGTAACTGAGTAAATTGTTACTTAGTAAAATGTAACTTAATAAAATGTAACTTAATAAAAAATGTAACTTAATAAAATGTAACTTAATAAAATGTAACTTAATAAAATGTAACTTAATAAAATGTAACTTAATAAAAAATGTAACTGAGTAAAATGTAACTTAGTAAAATGTAACTTAATAAAATGTAACTTAATAAAATGTAACTTAATAAAAAATGTAACTTAGTAAAATGTAACTTTGTAAAATGTAACTTTATTAAATGTAACTTAGTAAAATGTAACTTAATAAAATGTAACTTAATAAAATGTAACTTAATAAAAAATGTAACTTAGTAAAATTTAACTTAATAAAATGTAACTTAATAAAAAATGTAACTTAATAAAATGTAACTTAATGAAATGTAACTTAATAAAAAATGTAAATTAGTAAAATGTAACTTAGGAAAATGTAACTTAATAAAATGTAACTTAATAAAATATAACTTAATAAATAATGTAACTGAGTAAAATGTAACTTAGGAATATGTAACTTAGTAAAATGTAATTTAATAAAATGTAACTAAAAAAATGTAACTTAGTAAAAAATGTAACTGAGTAAATTGTAACTTAGTAAAATGTAACTTAATAAAATGTAACTAAATAAAATGTAACTTAATAAAAAATGTAACTTAATAAAATGTAACTTAATAAAATGTAACTTAATAAAATGTAACTTAATAAAAAATGTAATTGAGTAAAATGTAACTTAGGAAAATGTAATTTAGTAAAATGCAACTTAATAAAATGTAACTTAATAAAATGTAACTTAATAAAATGTAACTTAATAAAAAATGTAATTGAGTAAAATGTAACTTAGGAAAATGTAATTTAGTAAAATGCAACTTAATAAAATGTAACTTAATAAATTGTAACTCTATTAAATGTAACTTAATAAAATATGTAACTTAGTATAATGTAACGTAGTAAAATGTAACTTAGTAAAATGTAACTTAATAAAATGTAACTTAATAAAAAATGTAACTTAATAAAATGTAACTTAATGAAATGTAACCTAATAAAAAATTTAACTTAGTAAAATGTAACTTAGGAAAATGTAACTTAATAAAATGTAACTTAATAAAATGTTACTTAATAAAAAATGTAACTTAATAAAATGTTACTTAATAAAATGTAACATAATAAAACATGTAACTGAGTAAAATGTAACTTAGGAAAATGTAATTTAGTAAAATGTAACTTAATAAAATGTAACTTAATAAATTGTAACTTAATAAAATGTAACTTAATAAAATGTAACTTAATAAAATGTAACTTAATAAAAAATGTAACTGAGTAAAATGTAACTTAATAAAATGTAACTTAAAAAAATGTAACTTGGTAAAAAATGTAACTGAGTAAATTGTAACTTAGTAAAATGCAACTTAATAAAATGTAACTAAATAAAATGTAACTTAATAAAAAATGTAACTTAATAAAATGTAACTTAATAAAATGTAACTTAATAAAATGTAACTTAATAAAAAATGTAACTGAGTAAATTGTTACTTAGTAAAATGTAACTTAATAAAATGTAACTTAATAAAAAATGTAACTTAATAAAATTTAACTTAATAAAATGTAACTTAATAAAATGTAACTTAATAAAATGTAACTTAATAAAAAATGTAACTGAGTAAAATGTAACTTAGTAAAATGTAACTTAATAAAATGTAACTTAATAAAATGTAACTTAATAAAAAATGTAACTTAGTAAAATGTAACTTAGTAAAAAGTAACTTTATTAAATGTAACTTAGTAAAATGTAACTTAATAAAATGTAACTTAATAAAATGTAACTTAATAAAAAATGTAGCTTAGTAAAATTTAACTTAATAAAATGTAACTTAATAAAAAATGTAACTTAATAAAATGTAACTTAATGAAATGTAACTTAATAAAAAATGTAAATTAGTAAAATGTAACTTAGGAAAATGTAACTTAATAAAATGTAACTTAATAAAATATAACTTAATAAATAATGTAACTGAGTAAAATGTAACTTAGGAATATGTAACTTAGTAAAATGTAACTTAATAAAATGTAACTAAAAAAATGTAACTTAGTAAAAAATGTAACTGAGTAAATTGTAACTTAGTAAAATGTAACTTAATAAAATGTAACTAAATAAAATGTAACTTAATAAAAATGTAACTGAGTAAAATGTAACTTAATAAAATGTAACTTAATAAAATGTAACTTAATAAAAAATGTAACTTAGTAAAATGTAACTTAGGAATATGTAACTTAGTAAAATGTAACTTAATAAAATGTAACTTAAAAAAATGTAACTTGGTAAAAAATGTAACTGAGTAAATTGTAACTTAGTAAAATGCAACTTAATAAAATGTAACTAAATAAAATGTAACTTAATAAAAAATGTAACTTAATAAAATGTAACTTAATAAAATGTAACTTAATAAAATGTAACTTAATAAAAAATGTAACTGAGTAAATTGTTACTTAGTAAAATGTAACTTAATAAAATGTAACTTAATAAAAAATGTAACTTAATAAAATGTAACTTAATAAAATGTAACTTAATAAAAAATGTAACTTAGTAAAATGTTACTTAGTAAAATGTAACTTTATTAAATGTAACTTAGTAAAATGTAACTTAATAAAATGTAACTTAATAAAATGTAACTTAATAAAAAATGTAACTTAGTAAAATTTAACCTAATAAAATGTAACTTAATAAAAAATGTAACTTAATAAAATGTAACTTAATGAAATGTAACTTAATAAAAAATGTAAATTAGTAAAATGTAACTTAGGAAAATGTAACTTAATAAAATGTAACTTAATAAAATGTAACTTAATAAAAAATGTAACTGAGTAAAATGTAACTTAGTAAAATGTAACTTAATAAAATGTAACTTAATAAAATGTAACTTAATAAAAAATGTAACTTAGTAAAATGTAACTTAGTAAAAAGTAACTTTATTAAATGTAACTTAGTAAAATGTAACTTAATAAAATGTAACTTAATAAAATGTAACTTAATAAAAAATGTAGCTTAGTAAAATTTAACTTAATAAAATGTAACTTAATAAAAAATGTAACTTAATAAAATGTAACTTAATAAAATGTAACTTAATAAAAAATGTAAATTAGTAAAATGTAACTTAGGAAAATGTAACTTAATAAAATGTAACTTAATAAAATATAACTTAATAAATAATGTAACTGAGTAAAATGTAACTTAGGAATATGTAACTTAGTAAAATGTAACTTAATAAAATGTAACTAAAAAAATGTAACTTAGTAAAAAATGTAACTGAGTAAATTGTAACTTAGTAAAATGTAACTTAATAAAATGTAACTAAATAAAATGTAACTTAATAAAAATGTAACTGAGTAAAATGTAACTTAATAAAATGTAACTTAATAAAATGTAACTTAATAAAAAATGTAACTTAGTAAAATGTAACTTAGGAATATGTAACTTAGTAAAATGTAACTTAATAAAATGTAACTTAAAAAAATGTAACTTGGTAAAAAATGTAACTGAGTAAATTGTAACTTAGTAAAATGCAACTTAATAAAATGTAACTAAATAAAATGTAACTTAATAAAAAATGTAACTTAATAAAATGTAACTTAATAAAATGTAACTTAATAAAATGTAACTTAATAAAAAATGTAACTGAGTAAATTGTTACTTAGTAAAATGTAACTTAATAAAATGTAACTTAATAAAAAATGTAACTTAATAAAATGTAACTTAATAAAATGTAACTTAATAAAAAATGTAACTTAGTAAAATGTTACTTAGTAAAATGTAACTTTATTAAATGTAACTTAGTAAAATGTAACTTAATAAAATGTAACTTAATAAAATGTAACTTAATAAAAAATGTAACTTAGTAAAATTTAACCTAATAAAATGTAACTTAATAAAAAATGTAACTTAATAAAATGTAACTTAATGAAATGTAACTCAATAAAAAATGTAAATTAGTAAAATGTAACTTAGGAAAATGTAACTTAATAAAATGTAACTTAATAAAATGTAACTTAATAAAATGTAACTTAATAAAAAATGTAATTGAGTAAAATGTAACTTAGGAAAATGTAATTTAGTAAAATGCAACTTAATAAAATGTAACTTAATAAATTGTAACTCTATTAAATGTAACTTAATAAAATATGTAACTTAGTATAATGTAACGTAGTAAAATGTAACTTAGTAAAATGTAACTTAATAAAATGTAACTTAATAAAAATGTAATTGAGTAAAATGTAAATTAGTAAAATGTAACTTAGGAAAATGTAACTTAATAAAATGTAACTTAATAAAATATAACTTAATAAATAATGTAACTGAGTAAAATGTAACTTAGGAATATGTAACTTAGTAAAATGTAATTTAATAAAATGTAACTAAAAAAATGTAACTTAGTAAAAAATGTAACTGAGTAAATTGTAACTTAGTAAAATGTAACTTAATAAAATGTAACTAAATAAAATGTAACTTAATAAAAAATGTAACTTAATAAAATGTAACTTAATAAAATGTAACTTAATAAAATGTAACTTAATAAAAAATGTAATTGAGTAAAATGTAACTTAGGAAAATGTAATTTAGTAAAATGCAACTTAATAAAATGTAACTTAATAAAATGTAACTTAATAAAATGTAACTTAATAAAAAATGTAATTGAGTAAAATGTAACTTAGGAAAATGTAATTTAGTAAAATGCAACTTAATAAAATGTAACTTAATAAATTGTAACTCTATTAAATGTAACTTAATAAAATATGTAACTTAGTATAATGTAACGTAGTAAAATGTAACTTAGTAAAATGTAACTTAATAAAATGTAACTTAATAAAAAATGTAACTTAATAAAATGTAACTTAATGAAATGTAACCTAATAAAAAATTTAACTTAGTAAAATGTAACTTAGGAAAATGTAACTTAATAAAATGTAACTTAATAAAATGTTACTTAATAAAAAATGTAACTTAATAAAATGTTACTTAATAAAATGTAACATAATAAAACATGTAACTGAGTAAAATGTAACTTAGGAAAATGTAATTTAGTAAAATTTAACTTAATAAAATGTAACTTAATAAATTGTAACTTAATAAAATGTAACTTAATAAAATGTAACTTAATAAAATGTAACTTAATAAAAAATGTAACTGAGTAAAATGTAACTTAATAAAATGTAACTTAATAAAATGTAACTTAATAAAAAATGTAACTTAGTAAAATGTAACTTAGGAATATGTAACTTAGTAAAATGTAACTTAATAAAATGTAACTTAAAAAAATGTAACTTGGTAAAAAATGTAACTGAGTAAATTGTAACTTAGTAAAATGCAACTTAATAAAATGTAACTAAATAAAATGTAACTTAATAAAAAATGTAACTTAATAAAATGTAACTTAATAAAATGTAACTTAATAAAATGTAACTTAATAAAAAATGTAACTGAGTAAATTGTTACTTAGTAAAATGTAACTTAATAAAATGTAACTTAATAAAAAATGTAACTTAATAAAATGTAACTTAATAAAATGTAACTTAATAAAATGTAACTTAATAAAATGTAACTTAATAAAAAATGTAACTGAGTAAAATGTAACTTAGTAAAATGTAACTTAATAAAATGTAACTTAATAAAATGTAACTTAATAAAAAATGTAACTTAGTAAAATGTAACTTAGTAAAATGTAACTTTATTAAATGTAACTTAGTAAAATGTAACTTAATAAAATGTAACTTAATAAAATGTAACTTAATAAAAAATGTAGCTTAGTAAAATTTAACTTAATAAAATGTAACTTAATAAAAAATGTAACTTAATAAAATGTAACTTAATGAAATGTAACTTAATAAAAAATGTAAATTAGTAAAATGTAACTTAGGAAAATGTAACTTAGTAAAATGTAACTTAATAAAATATAACTTAATAAATAATGTAACTGAGTAAAATGTAACTTAGGAATATGTAACTTAGTAAAATGTAACTTAATAAAATGTAACTAAAAAAATGTAACTTAGTAAAAAATGTAACTGAGTAAATTGTAACTTAGTAAAATGTAACTTAATAAAATGTAACTAAATAAAATGTAACTTAATAAAAATGTAACTGAGTAAAATGTAACTTAATAAAATGTAACTTAATAAAATGTAACTTAATAAAAAATGTAACTTAGTAAAATGTAACTTAGGAATATGTAACTTAGTAAAATGTAACTTAATAAAATGTAACTTAAAAAAATGTAACTTGGTAAAAAATGTAACTGAGTAAATTGTAACTTAGTAAAATGCAACTTAATAAAATGTAACTAAATAAAATGTAACTTAATAAAAAATGTAACTTAATAAAATGTAACTTAATAAAATGTAACTTAATAAAATGTAACTTAATAAAAAATGTAACTGAGTAAATTGTTACTTAGTAAAATGTAACTTAATAAAATGTAACTTAATAAAAAATGTAACTTAATAAAATGTAACTTAATAAAATGTAACTTAATAAAAAATGTAACTTAGTAAAATGTTACTTAGTAAAATGTAACTTTATTAAATGTAACTTAGTAAAATGTAACTTAATAAAATGTAACTTAATAAAATGTAACTTAATAAAAAATGTAACTTAGTAAAATTTAACCTAATAAAATGTAACTTAATAAAAAATGTAACTTAATAAAATGTAACTTAATGAATTGTAACTTAATAAAAAATGTAAATTAGTAAAATGTAACTTAGGAAAATGTAACTTAATAAAATGCAACTTAATAAAATGTAACTTAATAAATTGTAACTCTATTAAATGTAACTTAATAAAATATGTAACTTAGTATAATGTAACGTAGTAAAATGTAACTTAGTAAAATGTAACTTAATAAAATGTAACTTAATAAAAAATGTAACTTAATAAAATGTAACTTAATGAAATGTAACCTAATAAAAAATTTAACTTAGTAAAATGTAACTTAGGAAAATGTAACTTAATAAAATGTAACTTAATAAAATGTTACTTAATAAAAAATGTAACTTAATAAAATGTTACTTAATAAAATGTAACATAATAAAACATGTAACTGAGTAAAATGTAACTTAGGAAAATGTAATTTAGTAAAATGTAACTTAATAAAATGTAACTTAATAAATTGTAACTTAATAAAATGTAACTTAATAAAAAATGTAACTTAGGAAAATGTAATTTAGTAAAATGTAACTTAATAAAATGTAACTTAATGAAATGTAACCTAATAAAAAATGTAACTTAGTAAAATGTAACTTAATAAATTGTAACTTAATGAAATGTAACTTAATAAAATATGTAACTTAGTATAATGTAACGTAGTAAAATGTAACTTAGTAAAATGTAACTTAATAAAATGTAACTTAATGAAATGTAACTTAATAAAAAATGTAACTTAGTATAATGTAACGTAGTAAAATGTAACTTAGTAAAATGTAACTTAATAAAATGTAACTTAATAAAAAATGTAACTTAATAAAATGTAACTTAATGAAATGTAACCTAATAAAAAATGTAACTTAGTAAAATGTAACTTAGGAAAATGTAACTTAATAAAATGTAACTTAATAAAATTTTACTTAATAAAAAATGTAACTTAATAAAATGTTACTTAATAAAATGTAACTTAATAAAAAATGTAACTGAGTAAAATGTAACTTAGGAAAATGTAATTTAGTAAAATGTAACTTAACAAAATGTAACTTAATAAATTGTAACTTAATGAAATGTAACTTAATAAAAAATGTAACTTAGGAAAATGTAATTTAGTAAAATGTAACTTAATAAAATGTAACTTAATAAATTGTAACTTAATGAAATGTAACTTAATAAAAAATGTAACTTAGTATAATGTAACGTAGTAAAATGTAACTTAATAAAATGTAACTTAATAAAAAATGTAACTTAATGAAATGTAACCTAATAAAAAATGTAACTTAGTAAAATGTAACTTAGGAAAATGTAACTTAGTAAAATGTTACTTAATAAAATGTAACTTAATAAAAAATGTAACTGAGTAAAATGTAACTTAGGAAAATGTAATTTAGTAAAATGTAACTTAATAAAATGTAACTTAATAAATTGTAACTTAATGAAATGTAACTTAATAAAAAATGTAACTTAGGAAAATGTAATTTAGTAAAATGTAACTTAATAAAATGTAACTTCATAAATTGTAACTTAATGAAATGTAACTTAATAAAAAATGTAACTTAGTATAATGTAACGTAGTAAAATGTAACTTAATAAAATGTAACTTAATAAAAAATGTAACTTAATAAAATGTAACTTAATAAAATGAAACTTAATAAAATGTAACTTAATAAAAAATGTAACTGAGTAAAATGTCACTTAGTCAAATGTAACTTAATAAAATGTAATTTAATAAAATGTAACTTAATAAAAAAGGTAACTTAGTAAAATGTAACTTAGTAAAATGTAACTTAATGAAATGTTACTTAATAAAAAATGTAACTTAGTATAATGTAACGTAGTAAAATGTAATTTGTAAAATGTAACTTAATAAAATGTAACTTAATAAAAAATGTAACTTAGTAAAATGTAACTTAGGAAAATGTAACTTAATAAAATGTAACTTAATAAAAAATGTAACTGAGTAAAATGTAACTTAGGAAAATGTAATTTTGTAAAATGTAACTTAATAAAATGTAACTTAATAAATTGTAACTTAATGAAATGTAACTTAATAAAATATGTAACTTAGTATAATGTAACGTAGTAAAATGTAACTTAGTAAAATGTAACTTAATAAAATGTAACTTAATGAAATGTAACTTAATAAAAAATGTAACTTAGTATAATGTAACGTAGTAAAATGTAACTTAGTAAAATGTAACTTAATAAAATGTAACTTAATGAAATGTAACTTAATAAAATGTAACTTAATAAAAAATGTAACTTAGTAAAATGTAACTTAGTAAAATGTAACTTAATAAAAAATGTAACTTAGTAAAATGTAACTTAGTAAAATGTATCTTAATGTAACCTAATAAAATGTAACTTAGTTAAATGTATCTTAATAAAATGTTACTTAATAAAATGTAACTTAATAAAAAATGTAACTGAGTAAAATGTAACTTAGGAAAATGTAATTTAGTAAAATGTAAATTAATTAAATGTAACTTAATAAATTGTAACTTAATGAAAGGTAACTTAATAAAAAATGTAACTTAGTATAATGTAACGTAGTAAAATGTAACGTAGTAAAATGTAACTTAGTAAAATGTAACTTAGTAAAATGTAACTTAATAAAAAATGTAACTTAATAAAATGTAACTTAATGAAATGTAACCTAATAAAAAATGTAACTTAGTAAAATGTAACTTAGGAAAATGTAACTTAACAAAATGTAACTTAATGAAATGTAACCTAATAAAAAATGTAACTTAGTAAAATGTAACTTAAGAAAATGTAACTTAATAAAATGTACCTTAATAAAATTTTACTTAATAAAAAATGTAACTTAATAAAATGTTACTTAATAAAATGTAACTTAATAAAAAATGTAACTGAGTAAAATGTAACTTAGGAAAATGTAATTTAGTAAAATGTAACTTAATAAAATGTAACTTCATAAATTGTAACTTAATGAAATGTAACTTAATAAAAAATGTAACTTAGTATAATGTAACGTAGTAAAATGTAACTTAATAAAATGTAACTTAATAAAAAATGTAACTTAATAAAATGTAACTTAATAAAATGAAACTTAATAAAATGTAACTTAATAAAAAATGTAACTGAGTAAAATGTAACTTAGTCAAATGTAACTTAATAAAATGTAACTTAATAAAATGTAACTTAATAAAAAAGGTAACTTAGTAAAATGTAACTTAGTAAAATGTAACTTAATGAAATGTAACTTAATAAAAAATGTAACTTAGTATAATGTAACGTAGTAAAATGTAATTTGTAAAATGTAACTTAATAAAATGTAACTTAATAAAAAATGTAACTTAGTAAAATGTAACTTAGGAAAATGTAACTAAATAAAATGTAACTTAATAAAAAATGTAACTGAGTAAAATGTAACTTAGGAAAATGTAATTTTGTAAAATGTAACTTAATAAAATGTAACTTAATAAATTGTAACTTAATGAAATGTAACTTAATAAAATATGTAACTTAGTATAATGTAACGTAGTAAAATGTAACTTAGTAAAATGTAACTTAATAAAATGTAACTTAATGAAATGTAACTTAATAAAAAATGTAACTTAGTATAATGTAACGTAGTAAAATGTAACTTAGTAAAATGTAACTTAATAAAATGTAACTTAATGAAATGTAACTTAATAAAATGTAACTTAATAAAAAATGTAACTTAGTAAAATGTAACTTAGTAAAATGTAACTTAATAAAAAATGTAACTTAGTAAAATGTAACTTAGTAAAATGTAACTTAATGTAACCTAATAAAATGTAACTTAGTTAAATGTAACTTAGTAAAATGTAGCTTAGTAAAATGTATCTTAATAAAATGTTACTTAATAAAATGTAACTTAATAAAAAATGTAACTGAGTAAAATGTAACTTAGGAAAATGTAATTTAGTAAAATGTAACTTAATTAAATGTAACTTAATAAATTGTAACTTAATGAAAGGTAACTTAATAAAAAATGTAACTTAGTATAATGTAACGTAGTAAAATGTAACGTAGTAAAATGTAACTTAGTAAAATGTAACTTAATAAAATGTAACTTAATAAAAAATGTAACTTAATAAAATGTAACTTAATGAAATGTAACCTAATAAAAAATGTAACTTAGTAAAATGTAACTTAGGAAAATGTAACTTAATAAAATGTAACTTAATAAAATGTTACTTAATAAATAATGTAACTGAGTAAAATGTAACTTAGGAATATGTAACTTAGTAAAATGTAACTTAATAAAATGTAACTTAATAAAATGTAACTTAATAAAATGTAACTTAATAAAAAATGTAACTGAGTAAATTGTAACTTAGGAAAATGTAATTTAGTAAAATGTAACTTAATTAAATGTAACTTAATAAATTGTAACTTAATGAAATGTAACTTAATAAAAAACGTAACTTAGGAAAATGTAATTTAGTAAAATGTAACTTAATAAAATGTAACTTAATAAAAAATGTAACTTAATGAAATGTAACCTAATAAAAAATGTAACTTAGTAAAATGTAACTTAGGAAAATGTAACTTAGTAAAATGTAACTTAATAAAATGTAACTTAATAAAAAATGTAACTTAATAAAATGTAACTTAATGAAATGTAACCTAATAAAAAATGTAACTTAGTAAAATGTAACTTAGGAAAATGTAACTTAATAAAATGTAACTTAATAAAATGTTACTTAATAAAAAATGTAACTTAATAAAATGTTACTTAATAAAATGTAACTTAATAAAAAATGTAACTGAGTAAAATGTAACTTAGGAAAATGTAATTTAGTAAAATGTAACTTAATAAAATGTAACTTAATAAATTGTAACTTAATAAAATGTAACTTAATAAAAAATGTAACTTAGGAAAATGTAATTTAGTAAAATGTAACTTAATAAAATGTAACTTAATACATTGTAACTTAATGAAATGTAACTTAATAAAAAATGTAACTTAGTGTAATGTAACGTAGTAAAATGTAACTTAGTAAAATGTAACTTAATAAAATGTAACTCAATAAAAAATGTAACTTAATAAAATGTAACTTAATGAAATGTAACCTAATAAAAAATGTAACTTAGTACAATGTAACTTAATAAATTGTAACTTAATGAAATGTAACTTAATAAAATATGTAACTTAGTATAATGTAACGTAGTAAAATGTAACTTAGTAAAATGTAACTTAATAAAATGTAACTTAATGAAATGTAACTTAATAAAAAATGTAACTTAGTATAATGTAACGTAGTAAAATGTAACTTAGTAAAATGTAACTTAATAAAATGTAACTTAATAAAAAATGTAACTTAATAAAATGTAACTTAATGAAATGTAACCTAATAAAAAATGTAACTTAGTAAAATGTAACTTAGGAAAATGTAACTTAATAAAATGTAACTTAATAAAATTTTACTTAATAAAAAATGTAACTTAATAAAATGTTACTTAATAAAATGTAACTTAATAAAAAATGTAACTGAGTAAAATGTAACTTAGGAAAATGTAATTTAGTAAAATGTAACTTAACAAAATGTAACTTAATAAATTGTAACTTAATGAAATGTAACTTAATAAAAAATGTAACTTAGGAAAATGTAATTTAGTAAAATGTAACTTAATAAAATGTAACTTAATAAATTGTAACTTAATGAAATGTAACTTAATAAAAAATGTAACTTAGTATGTTGTAAATATGTAAATATGTAACGTTACATTTAACGTAGTAAAATGTAACTTAATAAAATGTAACTTAATAAAAAATGTAACTTAATGAAATGTAACCTAATAAAAAATGTAACTTAGTAAAATGTAACTTAGGAAAATGTAACTTAGTAAAATGTTACTTAATAAAATGTAACTTAATAAAAAATGTAACTGAGTAAAATGTAACTTAGGAAAATGTAATTTAGTAAAATGTAACTTAATAAACTGTAACTTAATAAATTATAACTTAATGAAATGTAACTTAATAAAAAATGTAACTTAGGAAAATGTAATTTAGTAAAATGTAACTTAATAAAATGTAACTTCATAAATTGTAACTTAATGAAATGTAACTTAATAAAAAATGTAACTTAGTATAATGTAACGTAGTAAAATGTAACTTAATAAAATGTAACTTAATAAAAAATGTAACTTAATAAAATGTAACTTAATAAAATGAAACTTAATAAAATGTAACTTAATAAAAAATGTAACTGAGTAAAATGTCACTTAGTCAAATGTAACTTAATAAAATGTAATTTAATAAAATGTAACTTAATAAAAAAGGTAACTTAGTAAAATGTAACTTAGTAAAATGTAACTTAATGAAATGTAACTTAATAAAAAATGTAACTTAGTATAATGTAACGTAGTAAAATGTAATTTGTAAAATGTAACTTAATAAAATGTAACTTAATAAAAAATGTAACTTAGTAAAATGTAACTTAGGAAAATGTAACTTAATAAAATGTAACTTAATAAAAAATGTAACTGAGTAAAATGTAACTTAGGAAAATGTAATTTTGTAAAATGTAACTTAATAAAATGTAACTTAATAAATTGTAACTTAATGAAATGTAACTTAATAAAATATGTAACTTAGTATAATGTAACGTAGTAAAATGTAACTTAGTAAAATGTAACTTAATAAAATGTAACTTAATGAAATGTAACTTAATAATTTGTAACTTAATGAAATGTAACTTAATAAAATATGTAACTTAGTATAATGTAACGTAGTAAAATGTAACTTAGTAAAATGTAACTTAATAAAATGTAACTTAATGAAATGTAACTTAATAAAAAATGTAACTTAGTATAATGTAACGTAGTAAAATGTAACTTAGTAAAATGTAACTTAATAAAATGTAACTTAATGAAATGTAACTTAATAAATTGTAACTTAATGAAATGTAACTTAATAAAATATGTAACTTAGTATAATGTAACGTAGTAAAATGTAACTTAGTAAAATGTAACTTAATAAAATGTAACTTAATGAAATGTAACTTAATAAAAAATGTAACTTAGTATAATGTAACTTAGTAAAATGTAACTTAGTAAAATTTAACTTAATAAAAAATGTAATTTAGTAAAATGTAACTTAGTAAAATGTATCTTAATGTAACCTAATAAAATGTAACTTAGTTAAATGTATCTTAATAAAATGTTACTTAATAAAATGTAACTTAATAAAAAATGTAACTGAGTAAAATGTAACTTAGGAAAATGTAACTTAATAAAATGTAACTTAATAAAAAATGTAACTTAATAAAATGTAACTTAATGAAATGTAACCTAATAAAAAATGTAACTTAGTAAAATGTAACTTAGGAAAATGTAACTTAATAAAATGTAACTTAATAAAATGTTACTTAATAAATAATGTAACTGAGTAAAATGTAACTTAGGAATATGTAACTTAGTAAAATGTAACTTAATAAAATGTAACTTAATAAAATGTAACTTAATAAAATGTAACTTAATAAAAAATGTAACTGAGTAAATTGTAACTTAGGAAAATGTAATTTAGTAAAATGTAACTTAATTAAATGTAACTTAATAAATTGTAACTTAATGAAATGTAACTTAATAAAAAACGTAACTTAGGAAAATGTAATTTAGTAAAATGTAACTTAATAAAATGTAACTTAATAAAAAATGTAACTTAATGAAATGTAACCTAATAAAAAATGTAACTTAGTAAAATGTAACTTAGGAAAATGTAACTTAGTAAAATGTAACTTAATAAAATGTAACTTAATAAAAAATGTAACTTAATAAAATGTAACTTAATGAAATGTAACCTAATAAAAAATGTAACTTAGTAAAATGTAACTTAGGAAAATGTAACTTAATAAAATGTAACTTAATAAAATGTTACTTAATAAAAAATGTAACTTAATAAAATGTTACTTAATAAAATGTAACTTAATAAAAAATGTAACTGAGTAAAATGTAACTTAGGAAAATGTAATTTAGTAAAATGTAACTTAATAAAATGTAACTTAATAAATTGTAACTTAATAAAATGTAACTTAATAAAAAATGTAACTTAGGAAAATGTAATTTAGTAAAATGTAACTTAATAAAATGTAACTTAATACATTGTAACTTAATGAAATGTAACTTAATAAAAAATGTAACTTAGTGTAATGTAACGTAGTAAAATGTAACTTAGTAAAATGTAACTTAATAAAATGTAACTCAATAAAAAATGTAACTTAATAAAATGTAACTTAATGAAATGTAACCTAATAAAAAATGTAACTTAGTAAAATGTAACTTAATAAATTGTAACTTAATGAAATGTAACTTAATAAAATATGTAACTTAGTATAATGTAACGTAGTAAAATGTAACTTAGTAAAATGTAACTTAATAAAATGTAACTTAATGAAATGTAACTTAATAAAAAATGTAACTTAGTATAATGTAACGTAGTAAAATGTAACTTAGTAAAATGTAACTTAATAAAATGTAACTTAATGAAATGTAACCTAATAAAAAATGTAACTTAGTAAAATGTAACTTAGGAAAATGTAACTTAATAAAATGTAACTTAATAAAATTTTACTTAATAAAAAATGTAACTTAATAAAATGTTACTTAATAAAATGTAACTTAATAAAAAATGTAACTGAGTAAAATGTAACTTAGGAAAATGTAATTTAGTAAAATGTAACTTAACAAAATGTAACTTAATAAATTGTAACTTAATGAAATGTAACTTAATAAAAAATGTAACTTAGGAAAATGTAATTTAGTAAAATGTAACTTAATAAAATGTAACTTAATAAATTGTAACTTAATGAAATGTAACTTAATAAAAAATGTAACTTAGTATGTTGTAAATATGTAAATATGTAACGTTACATTTAACGTAGTAAAATGTAACTTAATAAAATGTAACTTAATAAAAAATGTAACTTAATGAAATGTAACCTAATAAAAAATGTAACTTAGTAAAATGTAACTTAATAAAATGTAACTTAATGAAATGTAACTTAATAAAAAATGTAACTTAGTATAATGTAACGTAGTAAAATGTAACTTAGTAAAATGTAACTTAATAAAATGTAACTTAATGAAATGTAACTTAATAAATTGTAACTTAATGAAATGTAACTTAATAAAATATGTAACTTAGTATAATGTAACGTAGTAAAATGTAACTTAGTAAAATGTAACTTAATAAAATGTAACTTAATGAAATGTAACTTAATAAAAAATGTAACTTAGTATAATGTAACTTAGTAAAATGTAACTTAGTAAAATTTAACTTAATAAAAAATGTAATTTAGTAAAATGTAACTTAGTAAAATGTATCTTAATGTAACCTAATAAAATGTAACTTAGTTAAATGTATCTTAATAAAATGTTACTTAATAAAATGTAACTTAATAAAAAATGTAACTGAGTAAAATGTAACTTAGGAAAATGTAACTTAATAAAATGTAACTTAATAAAAAATGTAACTTAATAAAATGTAACTTAATGAAATGTAACCTAATAAAAAATGTAACTTAGTAAAATGTAACTTAGGAAAATGTAACTTAATAAAATGTAACTTAATAAAATGTTACTTAATAAATAATGTAACTGAGTAAAATGTAACTTAGGAATATGTAACTTAGTAAAATGTAACTTAATAAAATGTAACTTAATAAAATGTAACTTAATAAAATGTAACTTAATAAAAAATGTAACTGAGTAAATTGTAACTTAGGAAAATGTAATTTAGTAAAATGTAACTTAATTAAATGTAACTTAATAAATTGTAACTTAATGAAATGTAACTTAATAAAAAACGTAACTTAGGAAAATGTAATTTAGTAAAATGTAACTTAATAAAATGTAACTTAATAAAAAATGTAACTTAATGAAATGTAACCTAATAAAAAATGTAACTTAGTAAAATGTAACTTAGGAAAATGTAACTTAGTAAAATGTAACTTAATAAAATGTAACTTAATAAAAAATGTAACTTAATAAAATGTAACTTAATGAAATGTAACCTAATAAAAAATGTAACTTAGTAAAATGTAACTTAGGAAAATGTAACTTAATAAAATGTAACTTAATAAAATGTTACTTAATAAAAAATGTAACTTAATAAAATGTTACTTAATAAAATGTAACTTAATAAAAAATGTAACTGAGTAAAATGTAACTTAGGAAAATGTAATTTAGTAAAATGTAACTTAATAAAATGTAACTTAATAAATTGTAACTTAATAAAATGTAACTTAATAAAAAATGTAACTTAGGAAAATGTAATTTAGTAAAATGTAACTTAATAAAATGTAACTTAATACATTGTAACTTAATGAAATGTAACTTAATAAAAAATGTAACTTAGTGTAATGTAACGTAGTAAAATGTAACTTAGTAAAATGTAACTTAATAAAATGTAACTCAATAAAAAATGTAACTTAATAAAATGTAACTTAATGAAATGTAACCTAATAAAAAATGTAACTTAGTAAAATGTAACTTAATAAATTGTAACTTAATGAAATGTAACTTAATAAAATATGTAACTTAGTATAATGTAACGTAGTAAAATGTAACTTAGTAAAATGTAACTTAATAAAATGTAACTTAATGAAATGTAACTTAATAAAAAATGTAACTTAGTATAATGTAACGTAGTAAAATGTAACTTAGTAAAATGTAACTTAATAAAATGTAACTTAATGAAATGTAACCTAATAAAAAATGTAACTTAGTAAAATGTAACTTAGGAAAATGTAACTTAATAAAATGTAACTTAATAAAATTTTACTTAATAAAAAATGTAACTTAATAAAATGTTACTTAATAAAATGTAACTTAATAAAAAATGTAACTGAGTAAAATGTAACTTAGGAAAATGTAATTTAGTAAAATGTAACTTAACAAAATGTAACTTAATAAATTGTAACTTAATGAAATGTAACTTAATAAAAAATGTAACTTAGGAAAATGTAATTTAGTAAAATGTAACTTAATAAAATGTAACTTAATAAATTGTAACTTAATGAAATGTAACTTAATAAAAAATGTAACTTAGTATGTTGTAAATATGTAAATATGTAACGTTACATTTAACGTAGTAAAATGTAACTTAATAAAATGTAACTTAATAAAAAATGTAACTTAATGAAATGTAACCTAATAAAAAATGTAACTTAGTAAAATGTAACTTAGGAAAATGTAACTTAGTAAAATGTTACTTAATAAAATGTAACTTAATAAAAAATGTAACTGAGTAAAATGTAACTTAGGAAAATGTAATTTAGTAAAATGTAACTTAATAAAATGTAACTTAATAAATTGTAACTTAATGAAATGTAACTTAATAAAAAATGTAACTTAGGAAAATGTAATTTAGTAAAATGTAACTTAATAAAATGTAACTTCATAAATTGTAACTTAATGAAATGTAACTTAATAAAAAATGTAACTTAGTATAATGTAACGTAGTAAAATGTAACTTAATAAAATGTAACTTAATAAAAAATGTAACTTAATAAAATGTAACTTAATAAAATGAAACTTAATAAAATGTAACTTAATAAAAAATGTAACTGAGTAAAATGTCACTTAGTCAAATGTAACTTAATAAAATGTAATTTAATAAAATGTAACTTAATAAAAAAGGTAACTTAGTAAAATGTAACTTAGTAAAATGTAACTTAATGAAATGTAACTTAATAAAAAATGTAACTTAGTATAATGTAACGTAGTAAAATGTAATTTGTAAAATGTAACTTAATAAAATGTAACTTAATAAAAAATGTAACTTAGTAAAATGTAACTTAGGAAAATGTAACTTAATAAAATGTAACTTAATAAAAAATGTAACTGAGTAAAATGTAACTTAGGAAAATGTAATTTTGTAAAATGTAACTTAATAAAATGTAACTTAATAAATTGTAACTTAATGAAATGTAACTTAATAAAATATGTAACTTAGTATAATATAACGTAGTAAAATGTAACTTAGTAAAATGTAACTTAATAAAATGTAACTTAATGAAATGTAACTTAATAAAAAATGTAACTTAGTATAATGTAACGTAGTAAAATGTAACTTAGTAAAATGTAACTTAATAAAATGTAACTTAATGAAATGTAACTTAATAAAATGTAACTTAATAAAAAATGTAACTTAGTAAAATGTAACTTAGTAAAATGTAACTTAATAAAAAATGTAATTTAGTAAAATGTAACTTAGTAAAATGTATCTTAATGTAACCTAATAAAATGTAACTTAGTTAAATGTATCTTAATAAAATGTTACTTAATAAAATGTAACTTAATAAAAAATGTAACTGAGTAAAATGTAACTTAGGAAAATGTAATTTAGTAAAATGTAAATTAATTAAATGTAACTTAATAAATTGTAACTTAATGAAAGGTAACTTAATAAAAAATGTAACTTAGTATAATGTAACGTAGTAAAATGTAACGTAGTAAAATGTAACTTAGTAAAATGTAACTTAATAAAATGTAACTTAATAAAAAATGTAACTTAATAAAATGTAACTTAATGAAATGTAACCTAATAAAAAATGTAACTTAGTAAAATGTAACTTAGGAAAATGTAACTTAACAAAATGTAACTTAATGAAATGTAACCTAATAAAAAATGTAACTTAGTAAAATGTAACTTAAGAAAATGTAACTTAATAAAATGTACCTTAATAAAATTTTACTTAATAAAAAATGTAACTTAATAAAATGTTACTTAATAAAATGTAACTTAATAAAAAATGTAACTGAGTAAAATGTAACTTAGGAAAATGTAATTTAGTAAAATGTAACTTAATAAAATGTAACTTAATAAATTGTAACTTAATGAAATGTAACTTAATAAAAAATGTAACTTAGGAAAATGTAATTTAGTAAAATGTAACTTAATAAAATGTAACTTCATAAATTGTAACTTAATGAAATGTAACTTAATAAAAAATGTAACTTAGTATAATGTAACGTAGTAAAATGTAACTTAATAAAATGTAACTTAATAAAAAATGTAACTTAATAAAATGTAACTTAATAAAATGAAACTTAATAAAATGTAACTTAATAAAAAATGTAACTGAGTAAAATGTAACTTAGTCAAATGTAACTTAATAAAATGTAACTTAATAAAATGTAACTTAATAAAAAAGGTAACTTAGTAAAATGTAACTTAGTAAAATGTAACTTAATGAAATGTAACTTAATAAAAAATGTAACTTAGTATAATGTAACGTAGTAAAATGTAATTTGTAAAATGTAACTTAATAAAATGTAACTTAATAAAAAATGTAACTTAGTAAAATGTAACTTAGGAAAATGTAACTAAATAAAATGTAACTTAATAAAAAATGTAACTGAGTAAAATGTAACTTAGGAAAATGTAATTTTGTAAAATGTAACTTAATAAAATGTAACTTAATAAATTGTAACTTAATGAAATGTAACTTAATAAAATATGTAACTTAGTATAATGTAACGTAGTAAAATGTAACTTAGTAAAATGTAACTTAATAAAATGTAACTTAATGAAATGTAACTTAATAAAAAATGTAACTTAGTATAATGTAACGTAGTAAAATGTAACTTAGTAAAATGTAACTTAATAAAATGTAACTTAATGAAATGTAACTTAATAAAATGTAACTTAATAAAAAATGTAACTTAGTAAAATGTAACTTAGTAAAATGTAACTTAATAAAAAATGTAACTTAGTAAAATGTAACTTAGTAAAATGTAACTTAATGTAACCTAATAAAATTTAACTTAGTTAAATGTAACTTAGTAAAATGTAGCTTAGTAAAATGTATCTTAATAAAATGTTACTTAATAAAATGTAACTTAATAAAAAATGTAACTGAGTAAAATGTAACTTAGGAAAATGTAATTTAGTAAAATGTAACTTAATTAAATGTAACTTAATAAATTGTAACTTAATGAAAGGTAACTTAATAAAAAATGTAACTTAGTATAATGTAACGTAGTAAAATGTAACGTAGTAAAATGTAACTTAGTAAAATGTAACTTAATAAAATGTAACTTAATAAAAAATGTAACTTAATAAAATGTAACTTAATGAAATGTAACCTAATAAAAAATGTAACTTAGTAAAATGTAACTTAGGAAAATGTAACTTAATAAAATGTAACTTAATAAAATGTTACTTAATAAATAATGTAACTGAGTAAAATGTAACTTAGGAATATGTAACTTAGTAAAATGTAACTTAATAAAATGTAACTTAATAAAATGTAACTTAATAAAATGTAACTTAATAAAAAATGTAACTGAGTAAATTGTAACTTAGGAAAATGTAATTTAGTAAAATGTAACTTAATTAAATGTAACTTAATAAATTGTAACTTAATGAAATGTAACTTAATAAAAAACGTAACTTAGGAAAATGTAATTTAGTAAAATGTAACTTAATAAAATGTAACTTAATAAAAAATGTAACTTAATGAAATGTAACCTAATAAAAAATGTAACTTAGTAAAATGTAACTTAGGAAAATGTAACTTAGTAAAATGTAACTTAATAAAATGTAACTTAATAAAAAATGTAACTTAATAAAATGTAACTTAATGAAATGTAACCTAATAAAAAATGTAACTTAGTAAAATGTAACTTAGGAAAATGTAACTTAATAAAATGTAACTTAATAAAATGTTACTTAATAAAAAATGTAACTTAATAAAATGTTACTTAATAAAATGTAACTTAATAAAAAATGTAACTGAGTAAAATGTAACTTAGGAAAATGTAATTTAGTAAAATGTAACTTAATAAAATGTAACTTAATAAATTGTAACTTAATGAAATGTAACTTAATAAAAAATGTAACTTAGGAAAATGTAATTTAGTAAAATGTAACTTAATAAAATGTAACTTCATAAATTGTAACTTAATGAAATGTATCTTAATAAAAAATGTAACTTAGTATAATGTAACGTAAAAATGTAATTTGTAAAATGTAACTTAATAAAATGTAACTTAATAAAAAATGTAACTTAGTAAAATGTAACTTAGGAAAATGTAACTTAATGAAATGTAACTTAATAAAAAATGTAACTTAGTATAATGTAACGTAGTAAAATGTAACTTAGTAAAATGTAACTTAATAAAATGTAACTTAATGAAATGTAACTTAGTAAAATGTAACTTAATAAAAAATGTAACTTAGTAAAATGTAACTTAGTAAAATGTAACTTAATGTAACCTAATAAAATGTAACTTAGTTAAATGTAACTTAGTAAAATGTAGCTTAGTAAAATGTATCTTAATAAAATGTTACTTAATAAAATGTAACTTAATAAAAAATGTAACTGAGTAAAATGTAACTTAGGAATATGTAACTTAGTAAAATGTAACTTAATAAAATGTAACTTAATAAAATGTAACTTAATAAAATGTAACTTAATAAAAAATGTAACTGAGTAAATTGTTACTTAGTAAAATGTAACTTAATAAAATGTAACTTAATAAAAAATGTAACTTAATAAAATGTAACTTAATAAAATGTAACTTAATAAAATGTAACTTAATAAAATGTAACTTAATAAAAAATGTAACTGAGTAAAATGTAACTTAGTAAAATGTAACTTAATAAAATGTAACTTAATAAAATGTAACTTAATAAAAAATGTAACTTAGTAAAATGTAACTTAGTAAAATGTAACTTTATTAAATGTAACTTAGTAAAATGTAACTTAATAAAATGTAACTTAATAAAATGTAACTTAATAAATTGTAACTTAATGAAATGTAACTTAATAAAAAATGTAACTTAGGAAAATGTAATTTAGTAAAATGTAACTTAATAAAATGTAACTTCATAAATTGTAACTTAATGAAATGTAACTTAATAAAAAATGTAACTTAGTATAATGTAACGTAAAAATGTAATTTGTAAAATGTAACTTAATAAAATGTAACTTAATAAAAAATGTAACTTAGTAAAATGTAACTTAGGAAAATGTAACTTAATGAAATGTAACTTAATAAAAAATGTAACTTAGTATAATGTAACGTAGTAAAATGTAACTTAGTAAAATGTAACTTAATAAAATGTAACTTAATGAAATGTAACTTAGTAAAATGTAACTTAATAAAAAATGTAACTTAGTAAAATGTAACTTAGTAAAATGTAACTTAATGTAACCTAATAAAATGTAACTTAGTTAAATGTAACTTAGTAAAATGTAGCTTAGTAAAATGTATCTTAATAAAATGTTACTTAATAAAATGTAACTTAATAAAAAATGTAACTGAGTAAAATGTAACTTAGGAATATGTAACTTAGTAAAATGTAACTTAATAAAATGTAACTTAATAAAATGTAACTTAATAAAATGTAACTTAATAAAAAATGTAACTGAGTAAATTGTTACTTAGTAAAATGTAACTTAATAAAATGTAACTTAATAAAAAATGTAACTTAATAAAATGTAACTTAATAAAATGTAACTTAATAAAATGTAACTTAATAAAATGTAACTTAATAAAAAATGTAACTGAGTAAAATGTAACTTAGTAAAATGTAACTTAATAAAATGTAACTTAATAAAATGTAACTTAATAAAAAATGTAACTTAGTAAAATGTAACTTAGTAAAATGTAACTTTATTAAATGTAACTTAGTAAAATGTAACTTAATAAAATGTAACTTAATAAAATGTAACTTAATAAAAAATGTAACTTAGTAAAATTTAACTTAATAAAATGTAACTTAATAAAAAATGTAACTTAATAAAATGTAACTTAATGAAATGTAACTTAATAAAAAATGTAAATTAGTAAAATGTAACTTAGGAAAATGTAACTTAATAAAATGTAACTTAATAAAATGTAACTTAATAAATAATGTAACTGAGTAAAATGTAACTTAGGAATATGTAACTTAGTAAAATGTAACTTAATAAAATGTAACTAAAAAAATGTAACTTAGAAAAAAATGTAACTGAGTAAATTGTAACTTAGTAAAATGTAACTTAATAAAATGTAACTAAATAAAATGTAACTTAATAAAAAATGTAACTTAATAAAATGTAACTTAATAAAATGTAACTTAATAAAATGTAACTTAATAAAAAATGTAATTGAGTAAAATGTAACTTAGGAAAATGTAATTTAGTAAAATGCAACTTAATAAAATGTTCTAATAAAATGTAACTTAATAAAATGTAACTTAATAAAAAATGTAATTGAGTAAAATGTAACTTAGGAAAATGTAATTTAGTAAAATGCAACTTAATAAAATGTAACTTAATAAATTGTAACTCTATTAAATGTAACTTAATAAAATATGTAACTTAGTATAATGTAACGTAGTAAAATGTAACTTAGTAAAATGTAACTTAATAAAATGTAACTTAATAAAAAATGTAACTTAATAAAATGTAACTTAATAAAAAATGTAACTTAATAAAATGTAACTTAATGAAATGTAACCTAATAAAAAATTTTACTTAGTAAAATGTAACTTAGGAAAATGTAACTTAATAAAATGTAACTTAATAAAATGTTACTTAATAAAAAATGTAACTTAATAAAATGTTACTTAATAAAATGTAACATAATAAAACATGTAACTGAGTAAAATGTAACTTAGGAAAATGTAATTTAGTAAAATGTAACTTAATAAAATGTAACTTAATAAATTGTAACTTAATAAAATGTAACTTAATAAAAAATGTAACTTAGGAAAATGTAATTTAGTAAAATGTAACTTAATAAAATGTAACTTAATACATTGTAACTTAATGAAATGTAACTTAATAAAAAATGTAACTTAGTGTAATGTAACGTAGTAAAATGTAACTTAGAAAAATGTAACTTAATAAAATGTAACTTAATTAAATGTAACCTAATAAAAAATGTAACTTAGTAAAATGTAACTTAATAAATTGTAACTTAATGAAATGTAACTTAATAAAATATGTAACTTAGTATAATGTAACGTAGTAAAATGTAACTTAGTAAAATGTAACTTAATAAAATGTAACTTAATGAAATGTAACTTAATAAAAAATGTAACTTAGTATAATGTAACGTAGTAAAATGTAACTTAGTAAAATGTAACTTAATAAAATGTAACTTAATAAAAAATGTAACTTAATAAAATGTAACTTAATGAAATGTAACCTAATAAAAAATGTAACTTAGTAAAATGTAACTTAGGAAAATGTAACTTAATAAAATGTAACTTAATAAAATTTTACTTAATAAAAAATGTAACTTAATAAAATGTTACTTAATAAAATGTAACTTAATAAAAAATGTAACTGAGTAAAATGTAACTTAGGAAAATGTAATTTAGTAAAATGTAACTTAATAAAATGTAACTTAATAAATTGTAACTTAATGAAATGTAACTTAATAAAAAATGTAACTTAGGAAAATAAAATTTAGTAAAATGTAACTTAATAAAATGTAACTTAATAAATTGTAACTTAATGAAATGTAACTTAATAAAAAATGTAACTTAGTATAATGTAACGTAGTAAAATGTAACTTAATAAAATGTAACTTAATAAAAAATGTAACTTAATGAAATGTAACCTAATAAAAAATGTAACTTAGTAAAATGTAACTTAGGAAAATGTAACTTAGTAAAATGTAACTTAATAAAATGTAACTTAATAAAAAATGTAACTTAATAAAATGTAACTTAATGAAATGTAACCTAATAAAAAATGTAACTTAGTAAAATGTAACTTAGGAAAATGTAACTTAATAAAATGTAACTTAATAAAATGTTACTTAATAAAAAATGTAACTTAATAAAATGTTACTTAATAAAATGTAACTTAATAAAAAATGTAACTGAGTAAAATGTTACTTAGGAAAATGTAATTTAGTAAAATGTAACTTAATAAAATGTAACTTAATAAATTGTAACTTAATGAAATGTAACTTAATAAAAAATGTAACTTAGGAAAATGTAATTTAGTAAAATGTAACTTAATAAAATGTAACTTCATAAATTGTAACTTAATGAAATGTAACTTAATAAAAAATGTAACTTAGTATAATGTAACGTAGTAAAATGTAACTTAATAAAATGTAACTTAATAAAAAATGTAACTTAATAAAATGTAACTTAATAAAATGAAACTTAATAAAATGTAACTTAATAAAAAATGTAACTGAGTAAAATGTCACTTAGTCAAATGTAACTTAATAAAATGTAACTTAATAAAAAAGGTAACTTAGTAAAATGTAACTTAGTAAAATGTAACTTAATGAAATGTAACTTAATAAAAAATGTAACTTAGTATAATGTAACGTAGTAAAATGTAATTTGTAAAATGTAACTTAATAAAATGTAACTTAATAAAAAATGTAACTTAGTAAAATGTAACTTAGGAAAATGTAACTTAATAAAATGTAACTTAATAAAAAATGTAACTGAGTAAAATGTAACTTAATAAATTGTAACTCTATTAAATGTAACTTAATAAAATATGTAACTTAGTATAATGTAACGTAGTAAAATGTAACTTAGTAAAATGTAACTTAATAAAATGTAACTTAATAAAAAATGTAACTTAATAAAATGTAACTTAATGAAATGTAACCTAATAAAAAATTTAACTTAGTAAAATGTAACTTAGGAAAATGTAACTTAATAAAATGTAACTTAATAAAATGTTACTTAATAAAAAATGTAACTTAATAAAATGTTACTTAATAAAATGTAACATAATAAAACATGTAACTGAGTAAAATGTAACTTAGGAAAATGTAATTTAGTAAAATGTAACTTAATAAAATGTAACTTAATAAATTGTAACTTAATAAAATGTAACTTAATAAAAAATGTAACTTAGGAAAATGTAATTTAGTAAAATGTAACTTAATAAAATGTAACTTAATACATTGTAACTTAATGAAATGTAACTTAATAAAAAATGTAACTTAGTGTAATGTAACGTAGTAAAATGTAACTTAGTAAAATGTAACTTAATAAAATGTAACTTAATAAAAAATGTAACAATAAAATGTAACTTAATGAAATGTAACCTAATAAAAAATGTAACTTAGTAAAATGTAACTTAATAAATTGTAACTTAATGAAATGTAACTTAATAAAATATGTAACTTAGTATAATGTAACGTAGTAAAATGTAACTTAGTAAAATGTAACTTAATAAAATGTAACTTAATGAAATGTAACTTAATAAAAAATGTAACTTAGTATAATGTAACGTAGTAAAATGTAACTTAGTAAAATGTAACTTAATAAAATGTAACTTAATAAAAAATGTAACTTAATAAAATGTAACTTAATGAAATGTAACCTAATAAAAAATGTAACTTAGTAAAATGTAACTTAGGAAAATGTAACTTAATAAAATGTAACTTAATAAAATTTTACTTAATAAAAAATGTAACTTAATAAAATGTTACTTAATAAAATGTAACTTAATAAAAAATGTAACTGAGTAAAATGTAACTTAGGAAAATGTAATTTAGTAAAATGTAACTTAATAAAATGTAACTTAATAAATTGTAACTTAATGAAATGTAACTTAATAAAAAATGTAACTTAGGAAAATGTAATTTAGTAAAATGTAACTTAATAAAATGTAACTTAATAAATTGTAACTTAATGAAATGTAACTTAATAAAAAATGTAACTTAGTATAATGTAACGTAGTAAAATGTAACTTAATAAAATGTAACTTAATAAAAAATGTAACTTAATGAAATGTAACCTAATAAAAAATGTAACTTAGTAAAATGTAACTTAGGAAAATGTAACTTAGTAAAATGTAACTTAATAAAATGTAACTTAATAAAAAATGTAACTTAATAAAATGTAACTTAATGAAATGTAACCTAATAAAAAATGTAACTTAGTAAAATGTAACTTAGGAAAATGTAACTTAATAAAATGTAACTTAATAAAATGTTACTTAATAAAAAATGTAACTTAATAAAATGTTACTTAATAAAATGTAACTTAATAAAAAATGTAACTGAGTAAAATGTTACTTAGGAAAATGTAATTTAGTAAAATGTAACTTAATAAAATGTAACTTAATAAATTGTAACTTAATGAAATGTAACTTAATAAAAAATGTAACTTAGGAAAATGTAATTTAGTAAAATGTAACTTAATAAAATGTAACTTCATAAATTGTAACTTAATGAAATGTAACTTAATAAAAAATGTAACTTAGTATAATGTAACGTAGTAAAATGTAACTTAATAAAATGTAACTTAATAAAAAATGTTACTTAATAAAATGTAACTTAATAAAAAATGTAACTGAGTAAAATGTCACTTAGTCAAATGTAACTTAATAAAATGTAATTTAATAAAATGTAACTTAATAAAAAAGGTAACTTAGTAAAATGTAACTTAGTAAAATGTAACTTAATGAAATGTAACTTAATAAAAAATGTAACTTAGTATAATGTAACGTAGTAAAATGTAACTTAATAAAATGTAACTTAATAAAAAATGTAACTTAGTAAAATGTAACATAGGAAAATGTAACTTAATAAAATGTAACTTAATAAAAAATGTAACTGAGTAAAATGTAACTTAGGAAAATGTAATTTTGTAAAATGTAACTTAATAAAATGTAACTTAATAAATTGTAACTTAATGAAATGTAACTTAATAAAATATGTAACTTAGTATAATGTAACGTAGTAAAATGTAACTTAGTAAAATGTAACTTAATAAAATGTAACTTAATGAAATGTAACTTAATAAAAAATGTAACTTAGTATAATGTAACGTAGTAAAATGTAACTTAGTAAAATGTAACTTAATAAAATGTAACTTAATGAAATGTAACTTAATAAAATGTAACTTAATAAAAAATGTAACTTAGTAAAATGTAACTTAGTAAAATGTAACTTAATAAAAAATGTAACTTAGTAAAATGTAACTTAGTAAAATGTATCTTAATGTAACCTAATAAAATGTTACTTAATAAAATGTAACTTAATAAAAAATGTAACTGAGTAAAATGTAACTTAGGAAAATGTAATTTAGTCAAATGTAAATTAATTAAATGTAACTTAATAAATTGTAACTTAATGAAAGGTAACTTAATAAAAAATGTAACTTAGTATAATGTAACGTAGTAAAATGTAACGTAGTAAAATGTAACTTAGTAAAATGTAACTTAATAAAATGTAACTTAATAAAAAATGTAACTTAATAAAATGTAACTTAATGAAATGTAACCTAATAAAAAATGTAACTTAGTAAAATGTAACTTAGGAAAATGTAACTTAATAAAATGTAACTTAATGAAATGTAACCTAATAAAAAATGTAACTTAGTAAAATGTAACTTAAGAAAATGTAACTTAATAAAATGTAACTTAATAAAATTTTACTTAATAAAAAATGTAACTTAATAAAATGTTACTTAATAAAATGTAACTTAATAAAAAATGTAACTGAGTAAAATGTAACTTAGGAAAATGTAATTTAGTAAAATGTAACTTAATAAAATGTAACTTAATAAATTGTAACTTAATGAAATGTAACTTAATAAAAAATGTAACTTAGGAAAATGTAATTTAGTAAAATGTAACTTAATAAAATGTAACTTCATAAATTGTAACTTAATGAAATGTAACTTAATAAAAAATGTAACTTAGTATAATGTAACGTAGTAAAATGTAACTTAATAAAATGTAACTTAATAAAAAATGTAACTTAATAAAATGTAACTTAATAAAATGAAACTTAATAAAATGTAACTTAATAAAAAATGTAACTGAGTAAAATGTAACTTAGTCAAATGTAACTTAATAAAATGTAACTTAATAAAATGTAACTTAATAAAAAAGGTAACTTAGTAAAATGTAACTTAGTAAAATGTAACTTAATGAAATGTAACTTAATAAAAAATGTAACTTAGTATAATGTAACGTAGTAAAATGTAATTTGTAAAATGTAACTTAATAAAATGTAACTTAATAAAAAATGTAACTTAGTAAAATGTAACTTAGGAAAATGTAACTAAATAAAATGTAACTTAATAAAAAATGTAACTGAGTAAAATGTAACTTAGGAAAATGTAATTTTGTAAAATGTAACTTAATAAAATGTAACTTAATAAATTGTAACTTAATGAAATGTAACTTAATAAAATATGTAACTTAGTATAATGTAACGTAGTAAAATGTAACTTAGTAAAATGTAACTTAATAAAATGTAACTTAATGAAATGTAACTTAACAAAAAATGTAACTTAGTATAATGTAACGTAGTAAAATGTAACTTAGTAAAATGTAACTTAATAAAATGTAACTTAATGAAATGTAACTTAATAAAATGTAACTTAATAAAAAATGTAACTTAGTAAAATGTAACTTAGTAAAATGTAACTTAATAAAAAATGTATTTTAGTAAAATGTAACTTAGTAAAATGTAACTTAATGTAACCTAATAAAATGTAACTTAGTTAAATGTAACTTAGTAAAATGTAGCTTAGTAAAATGTATCTTAATAAAATGTTACTTAATAAAATGTAACTTAATAAAAAATGTAACTGAGTAAAATGTAACTTAGGAAAATGTAATTTAGTAAAATGTAACTTAATTAAATGTAACTTAATAAATTGTAACTTAATAAAAGGTAACTTTATAAAAAATGTAACTTAGTATAATGTAACGTAGTAAAATGTAACGTAGTAAAATGTAACTTAGTAAAATGTAACTTAATAAAATGTAACTTAATAAAAAGTGTAACTTAATAAAATGTAACTTAATGAAATGTAACCTAATAAAAAATGTAACTTAGTAAAATGTAACTTAGGAAAATGTAACTTAATAAAATGTAACTTAATAAAATGTTACTTAATAAATAATGTAACTGAGTCAAATGTAACTTAGGAATATGTAACTTAGTAAAATGTAACTTAATAAAATGTAACTTAATAAAATGTAACTTAATAAAATGTAACTTAATAAAAAATGTAACTGAGTAAATTGTAACTTAGGAAAATGTAATTTAGTAAAATGTAACTTAATTAAATGTAACTTAATAAATTGTAACTTAATGAAATGTAACTTAATAAAAAATGTAACTTAGGAAAATGTAATTTAGTAAAATGTAACTTAATAAAATGTAACTTCATAAATTGTAACTTAATGAAATGTAACTTAATAAAAAATGTAACTTAGTATAATGTAACGTAGTAAAATGTAACTTAATAAAATGTAACTTAATAAAAAATGTAACTTAATAAAATGTAACTTAATAAAATGAAACTTAATAAAATGTAACTTAATAAAAAATATAACTGAGTAAAATGTAACTTAGTCAAATGTAACTTAATAAAATGTAACTTAATAAAATGTAACTTAATAAAAAAGGTAACTTAGTAAAATGTAACTTAGTAAAATGTAACTTAATGAAATGTAACTTAATAAAAAATGTAACTTAGTATAATGTAACGTAGTAAAATGTAATTTGTAAAATGTAACTTAATAAAATGTAACTTAATAAAAAATGTAACTTAGTAAAATGTAACTTAGGAAAATGTAACTTAATAAAATGTAACTTAATAAAAAATATAACTGAGTAAAATGTAACTTAGGAAAATGTAATTTTGTAAAATGTAACTTAATAAAATGTAACTTAATAAATTGTAACTTAATGAAATGTAACTTAATAAAATATGTAACTTAGTATAATGTAACGTAGTAAAATGTAACTTAGTAAAATGTAACTTAATAAAATGTAACTTAATGAAATGTAACTTAATAAAAAATGTAACTTAGTATAATGTAACGTAGTAAAATGTAACTTAGTAAAATGTAACTTAATAAAATGTAACTTAATGAAATGTAACTTAATAAAATGTAACTTAATAAAAAATGTAACTTAGTAAAATGTAACTTAATAAAAAATGTAACTTAGTAAAATGTAACTTAGTAAAATGTAACTTAATGTAACCTAATAAAATGTAACTTAGTTAAATGTAACTTAGTAAAATGTAGCTTAGTAAAATGTATCTTAATAAAATGTTACTTAATAAAATGTAACTTAATAAAAAATGTAACTGAGTAAAATGTAACTTAGGAAAATGTAATTTAGTAAAATGTAACTTAATTAAATGTAACTTAATAAATTGTAACTTAATGAAAGGTAACTTAATAAAAAATGTAACTTAGTATAATGTAACGTAGTAAAATGTAACGTAGTAAAATGTAACTTAGTAAAATGTAACTTAATAAAATGTAACTTAATAAAAAATGTAACTTAATGAAATGTAACCTAATAAAAATGTAACTTAGTAAAATGTAACTTAGGAAAATGTAACTTAATAAAATGTAACTTAATAAAATGTTACTTAATAAATAATGTAACTGAGTAAAATGTAACTTAGGAATATGTAACTTAGTAAAATGTAACTTAATAAAATGTAACTTAATAAAATGTAACTTAATAAAATGTAACTTAATAAAAAATGTAACTGATAAAAAATTGTTACTTAGTAAAATGTAACTTAATAAGATGTAACTTAATAAAAAATGTAACTTAATAAAATGTAACTTAATAAAATGTAACTTAATAAAATGTAACTTAATAAAATGTAACTTAATAAAAAATGTAACTGAGTAAAATGTAACTTAGTAAAATGTAACTTAATAAAATGTAACTTAATAAAATGTAACTTAATAAAAAATGTAACTTAGTAAAATGTAACTTAGTAAAATGTAACTTTATTAAATGTAACTTAATAAAATGTAACTTAATGAAATGTAACTTAATAAAAAATGTAACTTAGTAAAATGTAATTTAGGAAAATGTAACTTAATAAAATATAACTTAATAAAATGTAACTTAGTAAAAAATGTAACTGAGTAAATTGTAACTTAGTAAAATGTAACTTAATAAAATGTAACTTAATAAAAAATGTAACTTAATAAAATGTAACTTAATGAAATGTAACTTAATAAAAAATGTAAATTAGTAAAATGTAACTTAGGAAAATGTAACTTAATAAAATGTAACTTAATAAAATGTAACTTAATAAAATGTAACTTAATAAATAATGTAACTGAGTAAAATGTAACTTAGGAATATGTAACTTAGTAAAATGTAACTTAATAAAATGTAACTAAAAAAATGTAACTTAGTAAAAAATGTAACTGAGTAAATTGTAACTTAGTAAAATGTAACTTAATAAAATGTAACTAAATAAAATGTAACTTAATAAAAAATGTAACTTAATAAAATGTAACTTAATAAAATGTAACTTAATAAAAAATGTAATTGAGTAAAATGTAACTTAGGAAAATGTAATTTAGTAAAATGTAACTTAATAAAATGTAACTTAATAAATTGTAACTCTATTAAATGTAACTTAATAAAATATGTAACTTAGTATAATGTAACGTAGTAAAATGTAACTTAGTAAAATGTTACTTAATAAAATGTAAATTAATGAAATGTAACTTAATAAAAAATGTAACTTAGTATAATGTAACATAGTAAAATGTAACTTAGTAAAATGTAACTTAATAAAAAATGTAACTTTATAAAATGTATCTTAATGAAATGTAACCTAATAAAAAATGTAACTTAGTAAAATGTTACTTAGGAAAATGTAACTTAATAAAATGTAACTTAATAAAATGTTACTTAATAAAATGTAACTTAATAAAATGTTACTTAATAAAATGTAGCTTAATAAAAAATGTAACTGAGTAAAATGTAACTTAGGAAAATGTAATTTAGTAAAATGTAACTTAATAAAATGTAACTTAATAAATTAAACTTAATGAAATGTAACTTAATAAAAAATGTAACTTAGGAAAATGTAATTTAGTAAAATGAAACTTAATAAAATGTAACTTAATAAATTGTAACTTAATGAAATGTAACTTAATAAAAAATGTAACTTAGTATAATGTAACGTAGTAAAATGTAACTAAGTAAAATGTAACTTAATAAAATGTTACTTAATAAAAAATGTAACTTAATAAAATGTAACTTAATAAAATGTAACTTAATAAAAAATGTAACTGAGTAAAATGTAATTTAGTAAAATGCAACTTAATAAAATATAACTTAATATAATGTAACTTAGTAAAAAATGTAACTTAATGAAATGTAACTTAATAAAAAATGTAAATTAGTAAAATGTAACTTAGGAAAATGTAACTTAATAAAATGTAACTTAATAAAATGTAACTTAATAAATAATGTAACTGAGTAAAATGTAACTTAGGAATATGTAACTTAGTAAAATGTAACTTAATAAAATGTAACTAAAAAAATGTAACTTAGTAAAAATTGTAACTGAGTAAATTGTAACTTAGTAAAATGTAACTTAATAAAATGTAACTAAATAAAATGTAACTTAATAAAAAATTTAACTTAATAAAATGTAACTTAATAAAATGTAACTTAATAAAATGTAACTTAATAAAAAATGTAATTGAGTAAAATGTAACTTAGGAAAATGTAATTTAGTAAAATGTAACTTAATAAAATGTAACTTAATAAATTGTAACTCTATTAAATGTAACTTAATAAAATATGTAACTTAGTATAATGTAACGTAGTAAAATGTAACTTAATAAAAAATGTAACTTAATAAAATGTAACTTAATGAAATGTAACCTAATAAAAAATGTAACTTAGTAAAATTTTACTTAGGAAAATGTAACTTAATAAAATGTAACTTAATAAAATGTTACTTAATAAAAAATGTAACTTAATAAAATGTTTCTTAATAAAATGTAGCTTAATAAAAAATGTAACTGAGTAAAATGTAACTTAGGAAAATGTAATTTAGTAAAATGTAACTTAATAAAATGTAACTTAATAAATTAAACTTAATGAAATGTAACTTAATAAAAAATGTAACTTAGGAAAATGTAATTTAGTAAAATGTAACTTAATAAAATGTAACTTAATAAATTGTAACTTAATGAAATGTAACTTAATAAAAAATGTAACTTAGTATAATGTAACGTGGTAAAATGTAACTTAGAAAAATGTAACTTAATAAAATGTTACTTAATAAAAAATGTAACTTAATAAAATGTAACTTAATGAAATGTAACCTAATAAAAAATGTAACTTAGTAAAATGTAACTTAGGAAAATGTAACTTAATAAAATGTAACTTAATAAAATGTTACTTAATAAATAATGTAACTGAGTAAAATGTAACTTAGGAATATGTAACTTAGTAAAATGTAACTTAATAAAATGTAACTTAATAAAATGTAACTTAGTGAAAAATGTAACTGAGTAAATTGTACCTTAGTAAAATGTAACTTAATAAAATGTAACTTAATAAAATGTAACTTAATAAAAAATGTAACTTAATAAAATGTAACTTAATAAAATGTAACTTAATAAAAAATGTAACTGAGTAAAATGTAACTTAGTAAAATGTAACTTAATAAAATGTAACTTAATAAAATGTAACTTAATAAAAAATTTAACTTAGTAAAATGTAACTTAGTAAAATAAAACTTTATTAAATGTAACTTAATAAAATGTAACTTAATGAAATGTAACTTAATAAAAAATTTAACTTAGTAAAATGTAATTTAGTAAAATGTAACTTAATAAAATGTAACTTTATAAAATGTAACTTAATAAAAAATGTAACTTAATAAAATGTAACTTAATAAAATGTAACTTAATAAAATGTAACTTAATAAAATGTAACTTAATAAAAAATGTAACTGAGTAAAATGTAACTTAATAAAATGTAACTTAATAAAATGTAACTTAATAAAAAATGTAACTTAGTAAAATGTAACTTAGTAAAATGTAACTTTATTAAATGTAACTTAATAAAATGTAACTTAATGAAATGTAACTTAATAAAAAATGTAACTTAGTAAAATGTAACTTAGTAAAATGTAACTTAATAAAATGTAACTTAATAAAATGTAACTTAATAAAAAATGTAACTTAGTAAAATGTAACTTAGTAAAATGTAACTTTATTAAATGTAACTTAATAAAATGTAACTTAATGAAATGTAACTTAATAAAAAATGTAACTTAGTAAAATGTAATTTAGTAAAATGTAACTTAATAAAATATAACTTTATAAATTGTAACTTAGTAAAATGTAACTTAATAAAATGTAACTTAATAAAAAATGTAACTTAATAAAATGCAACTTAATGAAATGTAACTTAATAAAAAATGTAACTTAGTAAAATGTAACTTAGGAAAATGTAACTTTATAAAATGTAACTTAATAAAATGTAACTTAATAAATAATGTAACTGAGTAAAATGTAACTTAGGAATATGTAACTTAGTAAAATGTAACTTAATAAAATGTAACTTAAAAAAATGTAACTTGGTAAAAAATGTAACTGAGTAAATTGTAACTTAGTAAAATGCAACTTAATAAAATGTAACTAAATAAAATGTAACTTAATAAAAAATGTAACTTAATAAAATGTAACTTAATAAAATGTAACTTAATAAAATGTAACTTAATAAAATGTAACTTAATAAAAAATGTAATTGAGTAAAATCTAACTTAGGAAAATTTAATTTAGTAAAATGTAACTTAATAAAATGTAACTTAATAAATTGTAACTTAATGAAATGTAACTTAATAAAATATGTAACTTAGTATAATGTAACGTAGTAAAATGTAACTTAGTAAAATGTTACTTAATAAAATGTAAATTAATGAAATGTAACTTAATAAAAAATGTAACTTAGTATAATGTAACGTAGTAAAATGTAACTTAGTAAAATGTAACTTAATAAAATGTAACTTAATAAAAAATGTAACTTAATAAAATGTAACTTAAATAAATGTAACCTAATAAAAAATGTAACTTAATAAAATGTTACTTAATAAAATGTATTTTAATAAAAAATGTAACTGAGTAAAATGTAACTTAGGAAAATGTAATTTAGTAAAATGTAACTTAATAAAATGTAACTTAATAAACTGTAACTTAATGAAATGTAACTTAATAAAAAATGTAACTTAGTATAATGTAACGTAGTAAAATGTAACTTAGTAAAATGTAACTTAATAAAATGTTACTTAATAAAAAATGTAACTTAATAAAATGTAACTTAATAAAAAATGTAACTGAGTAAAATGTAACTTAGGAAAATGTAATTTAGTAAAATGAAACTTAATAAAATGTAACTTAATAAAATGTAACTTAATGAAATGTAACTTAATAAAAAATGTAACTTAGTATAATGTAACGTAGTAAAATGTAACTTAGTAAAATGTAACTTAATAAAATGTAACTTAATAAAAAATGTAACTTAATAAAATGTAACTTAATGAAATGTAACCTAATAAAAAATGTAACTTAGTAAAATGTAACTTAGGAAAATGTAACTTAATAAAATGTAACTTAATAAAATGTTACTTAATAAAAAATGTAACTTAATAAAATGTAACTTAATAAAATGTAACTTAATAAAATGAAACTTAATAAAAAATGTAACTGAGTAAAATGTAACTTAGGAAAATGTAATTTATTAAAATGTAACTTAATAAAATGTAACTTAATAAATTGTAACTTAATGAAATGTAACTTAATAAAAAATGTAATTTAGTAAAATGTAACTTAATAAAATGTAACTTAATAAATTGTAACTCAATGAAAATAACTTAATAAAAAATGTAACTTAGTATAATGTAACGTAGTAAAATGTAACTTAGTAAAATGTAACTTAATAAAATGTAACTTAATAAAAAATGTAACTTAATAAAATGTAACTTAATGAAATGTAACCTAATAAAAAATGTAACTTAGTAAAATGTAACTTAGGAAAATGTAACTTAATAAAATGTAACTTAATAAAATGTTACTTAATAAAAAATGTAACTTAATAAAATGTTACTTAATAAAATGTAACATAATAAAACATGTAACTGAGTAAAATGTAACTTAGGAAAATGTAATTTAGTAAAATGTAACTTAATAAAATGTAACTTAATACATTGTAACTTAATGAAATGTAACTTAATAAAAAATGTAACTTAGTAAAATGTAACTTAATACAATGTAACTTAATAAAAAATGTAACTTAATAAAATGTAACTTAATGAAATGTAACCTAATAAAAAATGTAACTGAGTAAAATGTAACTTAGTAAAATGTAACTTAATAAAATGTAACTTAATAAAATGTAACTTAATAAAAAATTTAACTTAGTAAAATGTAACTTAGTAAAATAAAACTTTATTAAATGTAACTTAATAAAATGTAACTTAATAAAATGTAACTTAGTGAAAAATGTAACTGAGTAAATTGTACCTTAGTAAAATGTAACTTAATAAAATGTAACTTAATAAAATGTAACTTAATAAAAAATGTAACTTAATAAAATGTAACTTAATAAAATGTAACTTAATAAAAAATGTAACTGAGTAAAATGTAACTTAGTAAAATGTAACTTAATAAAATGTAACTTAATAAAATGTAACTTAATAAAAAATTTAACTTAGTAAAATGTAACTTAGTAAAATAAAACTTTATTAAATGTAACTTAATAAAATGTAACTTAATGAAATGTAACTTAATAAAAAATTTAACTTAGTAAAATGTAATTTAGTAAAATGTAACTTAATAAAATGTAACTTTATAAAATGTAACTTAATAAAAAATGTAACTTAATAAAATGTAACTTAATAAAATGTAACTTAATAAAATGTAACTTAATAAAATGTAACTTAATAAAAAATGTAACTGAGTAAAATGTAACTTAATAAAATGTAACTTAATAAAATGTAACTTAATAAAAAATGTAACTTAGTAAAATGTAACTTAGTAAAATGTAACTTTATTAAATGTAACTTAATAAAATGTAACTTAATGAAATGTAACTTAATAAAAAATGTAACTTAGTAAAATGTAACTTAGTAAAATGTAACTTAATAAAATGTAACTTAATAAAATGTAACTTAATAAAAAATGTAACTTAGTAAAATGTAACTTAGTAAAATGTAACTTTATTAAATGTAACTTAATAAAATGTAACTTAATGAAATGTAACTTAATAAAAAATGTAACTTAGTAAAATGTAATTTAGTAAAATGTAACTTAATAAAATATAACTTTATAAATTGTAACTTAGTAAAATGTAACTTAATAAAATGTAACTTAATAAAAAATGTAACTTAATAAAATGCAACTTAATGAAATGTAACTTAATAAAAAATGTAACTTAGTAAAATGTAACTTAGGAAAATGTAACTTTATAAAATGTAACTTAATAAAATGTAACTTAATAAATAATGTAACTGAGTAAAATGTAACTTAGGAATATGTAACTTAGTAAAATGTAACTTAATAAAATGTAACTTAAAAAAATGTAACTTGGTAAAAAATGTAACTGAGTAAATTGTAACTTAGTAAAATGCAACTTAATAAAATGTAACTAAATAAAATGTAACTTAATAAAAAATGTAACTTAATAAAATGTAACTTAATAAAATGTAACTTAATAAAATGTAACTTAATAAAATGTAACTTAATAAAAAATGTAATTGAGTAAAATCTAACTTAGGAAAATTTAATTTAGTAAAATGTTACTTAATAAAATGTAACTTAATAAATTGTAACTTAATGAAATGTAACTTAATAAAATATGTAACTTAGTATAATGTAACGTAGTAAAATGTAACTTAGTAAAATGTTACTTAATAAAATGTAAATTAATGAAATGTAACTTAATAAAAAATGTAACTTAGTATAATGTAACGTAGTAAAATGTAACTTAGTAAAATGTAACTTAATAAAATGTAACTTAATAAAAAATGTAACTTAATAAAATGTAACTTAAATAAATGTAACCTAATAAAAAATGTAACTTAATAAAATGTTACTTAATAAAATGTATTTTAATAAAAAATGTAACTGAGTAAAATGTAACTTAGGAAAATGTAATTTAGTAAAATGTAACTTAATAAAATGTAACTTAATAAACTGTAACTTAATGAAATGTAACTTAATAAAAAATGTAACTTAGTATAATGTAACGTAGTAAAATGTAACTTAGTAAAATGTAACTTAATAAAATGTTACTTAATAAAAAATGTAACTTAATAAAATGTAACTTAATAAAAAATGTAACTGAGTAAAATGTAACTTAGGAAAATGTAATTTAGTAAAATGAAACTTAATAAAATGTAACTTAATAAAATGTAACTTAATGAAATGTAACTTAATAAAAAATGTAACTTAGTATAATGTAACGTAGTAAAATGTAACTTAGTAAAATGTAACTTAATAAAATGTAACTTAATAAAAAATGTAACTTAATAAAATGTAACTTAATGAAATGTAACCTAATAAAAAATGTAACTTAGTAAAATGTAACTTAGGAAAATGTAACTTAATAAAATGTAACTTAATAAAATGTTACTTAATAAAAAATGTAACTTAATAAAATGTAACTTAATAAAATGTAACTTAATAAAATGAAACTTAATAAAAAATGTAACTGAGTAAAATGTAACTTAGGAAAATGTAATTTATTAAAATGTAACTTAATAAAATGTAACTTAATAAATTGTAACTTAATGAAATGTAACTTAATAAAAAATGTAATTTAGTAAAATGTAACTTAATAAAATGTAACTTAATAAATTGTAACTCAATGAAAATAACTTAATAAAAAATGTAACTTAGTATAATGTAACGTAGTAAAATGTAACTTAGTAAAATGTAACTTAATAAAATGTAACTTAATAAAAAATGTAACTTAATAAAATGTAACTTAATGAAATGTAACCTAATAAAAAATGTAACTTAGTAAAATGTAACTTAGGAAAATGTAACTTAATAAAATGTAACTTAATAAAATGTTACTTAATAAAAAATGTAACTTAATAAAATGTTACTTAATAAAATGTAACATAATAAAACATGTAACTGAGTAAAATGTAACTTAGGAAAATGTAATTTAGTAAAATGTAACTTAATAAAATGTAACTTAATACATTGTAACTTAATGAAATGTAACTTAATAAAAAATGTAACTTAGTAAAATGTAACTTAATACAATGTAACTTAATAAAAAATGTAACTTAATAAAATGTAACTTAATGAAATGTAACCTAATAAAAAATGTAACTTAGTAAAATGTAACTTAGGAAAATGTAACTTAATAAAATGTAACTTAATAAAATGTTACTTAATAAATAATGTAACTGAGTAAAGTGTAACTTAGGAATATGAAACTTAGTAAAATGTAACTTTATTAAATGTAACTTAATAAAATGTAACTTAATGAAATGTAACTTAATAAAATATGTAACTTAGTATAATGTAACGTAGTAAAATGTAACTTAGTAAAATGTAACTTAATAAAATGTAACTTAATAAAAAATGTAACTTAATAAAATGTAACTTAATGAAATGTAACCTAATAAAAAATGTAACTTAGTAAAATGTAACTTAGGAAAATGTAACTTAATAAAATGTAACTTAATAAAATGTTACTTAATAAAAAATGTAACTTAATAAAATGTAACTTAATAAAATGTAACTTAATAAAATGAAACTTAATAAAAAATGTAACTGAGTAAAATGTAACTTAGGAAAATGTAATTTATTAAAATGTAACTTAATAAAATGTAACTTAATAAATTGTAACTTAATGAAATGTAACTTAATAAAAAATGTAATTTAGTAAAATGTAACTTAATAAAATGTAACTTAATAAATTGTAACTCAATGAAAATAACTTAATAAAAAATGTAACTTAGTATAATGTAACGTAGTAAAATGTAACTTAGTAAAATGTAACTTAATAAAATGTAACTTAATAAAAAATGTAACTTAATAAAATGTAACTTAATGAAATGTAACCTAATAAAAAATGTAACTTAGTAAAATGTAACTTAGGAAAATGTAACTTAATAAAATGTAACTTAATAAAATGTTACTTAATAAAAAATGTAACTTAATAAAATGTTACTTAATAAAATGTAACATAATAAAACATGTAACTGAGTAAAATGTAACTTAGGAAAATGTAATTTAGTAAAATGTAACTTAATAAAATGTAACTTAATACATTGTAACTTAATGAAATGTAACTTAATAAAAAATGTAACTTAGTAAAATGTAACTTAATACAATGTAACTTAATAAAAAATGTAACTTAATAAAATGTAACTTAATGAAATGTAACCTAATAAAAAATGTAACTGAGTAAAATGTAACTTAGTAAAATGTAACTTAATAAAATGTAACTTAATAAAATGTAACTTAATAAAAAATTTAACTTAGTAAAATGTAACTTAGTAAAATAAAACTTTATTAAATGTAACTTAATAAAATGTAACTTAATAAAATGTAACTTAGTGAAAAATGTAACTGAGTAAATTGTACCTTAGTAAAATGTAACTTAATAAAATGTAACTTAATAAAATGTAACTTAATAAAAAATGTAACTTAATAAAATGTAACTTAATAAAATGTAACTTAATAAAAAATGTAACTGAGTAAAATGTAACTTAGTAAAATGTAACTTAATAAAATGTAACTTAATAAAATGTAACTTAATAAAAAATTTAACTTAGTAAAATGTAACTTAGTAAAATAAAACTTTATTAAATGTAACTTAATAAAATGTAACTTAATGAAATGTAACTTAATAAAAAATTTAACTTAGTAAAATGTAATTTAGTAAAATGTAACTTAATAAAATGTAACTTTATAAAATGTAACTTAATAAAAAATGTAACTTAATAAAATGTAACTTAATAAAATGTAACTTAATAAAATGTAACTTAATAAAATGTAACTTAATAAAAAATGTAACTGAGTAAAATGTAACTTAATAAAATGTAACTTAATAAAATGTAACTTAATAAAAAATGTAACTTAGTAAAATGTAACTTAGTAAAATGTAACTTTATTAAATGTAACTTAATAAAATGTAACTTAATGAAATGTAACTTAATAAAAAATGTAACTTAGTAAAATGTAACTTAGTAAAATGTAACTTAATAAAATGTAACTTAATAAAATGTAACTTAATAAAAAATGTAACTTAGTAAAATGTAACTTAGTAAAATGTAACTTTATTAAATGTAACTTAATAAAATGTAACTTAATGAAATGTAACTTAATAAAAAATGTAACTTAGTAAAATGTAATTTAGTAAAATGTAACTTAATAAAATATAACTTTATAAATTGTAACTTAGTAAAATGTAACTTAATAAAATGTAACTTAATAAAAAATGTAACTTAATAAAATGCAACTTAATGAAATGTAACTTAATAAAAAATGTAACTTAGTAAAATGTAACTTAGGAAAATGTAACTTTATAAAATGTAACTTAATAAAATGTAACTTAATAAATAATGTAACTGAGTAAAATGTAACTTAGGAATATGTAACTTAGTAAAATGTAACTTAATAAAATGTAACTTAAAAAAATGTAACTTGGTAAAAAATGTAACTGAGTAAATTGTAACTTAGTAAAATGCAACTTAATAAAATGTAACTAAATAAAATGTAACTTAATAAAAAATGTAACTTAATAAAATGTAACTTAATAAAATGTAACTTAATAAAATGTAACTTAATAAAATGTAACTTAATAAAAAATGTAATTGAGTAAAATCTAACTTAGGAAAATTTAATTTAGTAAAATGTTACTTAATAAAATGTAACTTAATAAATTGTAACTTAATGAAATGTAACTTAATAAAATATGTAACTTAGTATAATGTAACGTAGTAAAATGTAACTTAGTAAAATGTTACTTAATAAAATGTAAATTAATGAAATGTAACTTAATAAAAAATGTAACTTAGTATAATGTAACGTAGTAAAATGTAACTTAGTAAAATGTAACTTAATAAAATGTAACTTAATAAAAAATGTAACTTAATAAAATGTAACTTAAATAAATGTAACCTAATAAAAAATGTAACTTAATAAAATGTTACTTAATAAAATGTATTTTAATAAAAAATGTAACTGAGTAAAATGTAACTTAGGAAAATGTAATTTAGTAAAATGTAACTTAATAAAATGTAACTTAATAAACTGTAACTTAATGAAATGTAACTTAATAAAAAATGTAACTTAGTATAATGTAACGTAGTAAAATGTAACTTAGTAAAATGTAACTTAATAAAATGTTACTTAATAAAAAATGTAACTTAATAAAATGTAACTTAATAAAAAATGTAACTGAGTAAAATGTAACTTAGGAAAATGTAATTTAGTAAAATGAAACTTAATAAAATGTAACTTAATAAAATGTAACTTAATGAAATGTAACTTAATAAAAAATGTAACTTAGTATAATGTAACGTAGTAAAATGTAACTTAGTAAAATGTAACTTAATAAAATGTAACTTAATAAAAAATGTAACTTAATAAAATGTAACTTAATGAAATGTAACCTAATAAAAAATGTAACTTAGTAAAATGTAACTTAGGAAAATGTAACTTAATAAAATGTAACTTAATAAAATGTTACTTAATAAAAAATGTAACTTAATAAAATGTAACTTAATAAAATGTAACTTAATAAAATGAAACTTAATAAAAAATGTAACTGAGTAAAATGTAACTTAGGAAAATGTAATTTATTAAAATGTAACTTAATAAAATGTAACTTAATAAATTGTAACTTAATGAAATGTAACTTAATAAAAAATGTAATTTAGTAAAATGTAACTTAATAAAATGTAACTTAATAAATTGTAACTCAATGAAAATAACTTAATAAAAAATGTAACTTAGTATAATGTAACGTAGTAAAATGTAACTTAGTAAAATGTAACTTAATAAAATGTAACTTAATAAAAAATGTAACTTAATAAAATGTAACTTAATGAAATGTAACCTAATAAAAAATGTAACTTAGTAAAATGTAACTTAGGAAAATGTAACTTAATAAAATGTAACTTAATAAAATGTTACTTAATAAAAAATGTAACTTAATAAAATGTTACTTAATAAAATGTAACATAATAAAACATGTAACTGAGTAAAATGTAACTTAGGAAAATGTAATTTAGTAAAATGTAACTTAATAAAATGTAACTTAATACATTGTAACTTAATGAAATGTAACTTAATAAAAAATGTAACTTAGTAAAATGTAACTTAATACAATGTAACTTAATAAAAAATGTAACTTAATAAAATGTAACTTAATGAAATGTAACCTAATAAAAAATGTAACTTAGTAAAATGTAACTTAGGAAAATGTAACTTAATAAAATGTAACTTAATAAAATGTTACTTAATAAATAATGTAACTGAGTAAAGTGTAACTTAGGAATATGAAACTTAGTAAAATGTAACTTTATTAAATGTAACTTAATAAAATGTAACTTAATGAAATGTAACTTAATAAAATATGTAACTTAGTATAATGTAACGTAGTAAAATGTAACTTAGTAAAATGTTACTTAATAAAATGTAACTTAATGAAATGTAACTTAATAAAAAATGTAACTTAGTATAATGTAACGTAGTAAAATGTAACTTAGTAAAATGTAACTTAATAAAATGTAACTTAATAAAAAATGTAACTTAATAAAATGTAACTTAATGAAATGTAACCTAATAAAAAATGTAACTTAGTAAAATGTAACTTAGGAAAATGTAACTTAATAAAATGTAACTTAATAAAATGTTACTTAATAAAAAATGTAACTTAATAAAATGTTACTTACTAAAATGTAACATAATAAAACATGTAACTGAGTAAAATGTAACTTAGGAAAATGTAATTTAGTAAAATGTAACTTAATAAAATGTAACTTAATACATTGTAACTTAATGAAATGTAACTTAATAAAAAATGTAACTTAGTAAAATGTAACTTAATACAATGTAACTTAATAAAAAATGTAACTTAATAAAATGTAACTTAATGAAATGTAACCTAATAAAAAATGTAACTTAGTAAAATGTAACTTAGGAAAATGTAACTTAATAAAATGTAACTTAATAAAATGTTACTTAATAAATAATGTAACTGAGTAAAGTGTAACTTAGGAATATGTAACTTAGTAAAATGTAACTTTATTAAATGTAACTTAATAAAATGTAACTTAATGAAATGTAACTTAATAAAAAATGTAACTTAGTAAAATGTAATTTAGTAAAATGTAACTTAATAAATTGTAACTTAATAAAATGTAACTTAATAAAAAATGTAACTTAATAAAATGTAACTTAATCAAATGTAACTTAATCAAATGTAACTTAATAAAATGTAACTTAATAAAAAATGTAACTGAGTAAAATGTAACTTAGGAAAATGTAATTTAGTAAAATGTAACTTAATAAAATGTAACTTAATAAATTGTAACTTAATGAAATGTAACTTAATAAAATATGTAACTTAGTATAATGTAACGTAGTTAAATGTAACTTAGTAAAATGAAACTTAATAAAATGTAACTTAATGAAATGTAACTTAATAAAAAATGTAACTTAGTATAATGTAACGTAGTAAAATGTAACTTAGTAAAATGTAACTTAATAAAATGTAACTTAATAAAAAATGTAACTTAATAAAATGTAACTTAATGAAATGTAACCTAATAAAAAATGTATCTTTTAAAATGTAACTTAGGAAAATGTAACTTAATAAAATGTTACTTAATAAAAAATGTAACTTAATAAAATGTAACATAATAAAATGGAACTTAATAAAATGAAACTTAATAAAAAATGTAACTGAGTAAAATGTAACTTAGGAAAATGTAATTTATTAAAATGTAACTTAATAAAATGTAACTTAATAAATTGTAACTTAATGAAATGTAACTTAATAAAAAATGTAATTTAATAAAATGTAACTTAATAAAATGTAACTTAATAAATTGTAACTCAATGAAAATAACTTAATAAAAAATGTAACTTAGTATAATGTAACGTAGTAAAATGTAACTTAGTAAAATGTAACTTAATAAAATGTAACTTAATAAAAAATGTAACTTAATAAAATGTAACTTAATAAATTGTAACTTAATGAAATGTAACTTAATAAAATATGTAACTTAGTATAATGTAACGTAGTAAAATGTAACTTAGTAAAATGTAACTTAATAAAATGTAACTTAATGATATGTAACTTAATAAAAAATGTAACTTAGTATAATGTAAAGTAGTAAAATGTAACTTAGTAAAATGAAACTTAATAAAATGTAACTTAATAAACAATGTAACTTAATAAAATGTAACTTAATGAAATGTAACCTAATAAAAAATGTAACTTAGTAAAATGTAACTTAGGAAAATGTAACTTAATAAAATGTAACTTAATAAAAAATGTAACTTAGTAAAATGTAACTTAGGAAAATGTAATTTAGTAAAATGTAACTTAATAAAATGTAACTTAATAAATTGTAACTTAATGAAATGTAACTTAATAAAATATGTAACTTAGTATAATGTAACGTAGTAAAATGTAACTTAGTAAAATGTAACTTAGTAAAATGTAACTTAATAAAATGTAACTTAATAAAAAATGTAACTTAATAAAATGTAACTTAATAAAATGTAACTTAATAAAAAATGTAATTGAGTAAAATGTAACTTAGGAAAATGTAATTTAGTAAAATGTAACTTAATAAAATGTAACTTAATAAATTGTAACTCTAATAAATGTAACTTAATAAAATATGTAACTTAGTATAATGTAACGTAGTAAAATGTAACTTAGTAAAATGTTACTTAATAAAAAATGTAACTTAATAAAATGTAACTTAATGAAATGTAACTTAATAAAAAATGTAACTTAGTATAATGTAACGTAGTAAAATGTAACTTAGTAAAATGTAACTTAATAAAATGTAACTTAATAAAAAATGTAACTTAATAAAATGTAACTTAATGAAATGTAACCTAATAAAAAATGTAACTTAGTAAAATGTAACTTAGGAAAATGTAACTTAATAAAATGTAACTTAATAAAATGTTACTTAATAAAAAATGTAACTTAATAAAATGTAACTTAATAAAATGTAACTTAATAAAATGAAACTTAATAAAAAATGTAACTGAGTAAAATGTAACTTAGGAAAATGTAATTTATTAAAATGTAACTTAATAAAATGTAACTTAATAAATTGTAACTTAATGAAATGTAACTTAATAAAAAATGTAATTTAGTAAAATGTAACTTAATAAAATGTAACTTAATAAATTGTAACTCAATGAAAATAACTTAATAAAAAATGTAACTTAGTATAATGTAACGTAGTAAAATGTAACTTAGTAAAATGTAACTTAATAAAATGTAACTTAATAAAAAATGTAACTTAATAAAATGTAACTTAATAAATTGTAACTTAATGAAAAAACTTAATAAAAAATGTAACTTAGTATAATGTAACGTAGTAAAATGTTACTTAGTAAAATGTAACTTAATAAAATGTAACTTAATAAAAAATGTAACTTAATAAAATGTAACTTAACGAAATGTAACCTAATAAAAAATGTAACTTAGTAAAATGTAACTTAGGAAAATGTAACTTAATAAAATGTAACTTAATAAAAAATGTAACTTAGTAAAATGTAACTTAGGAAAATGTAATTTAGTAAAATGTAACTTAATAAAATGTAACTTAATAAATTGTAACTTAATGAAATGTAACTTAATAAAATATGTAACTTAGTATAATGTAACGTAGTAAAATGTAACTTAGTAAAATGTAACTTAGTAAAATGTAACTTAATAAAATGTAACTTAATAAAAAATGTAACTTAATAAAATGTAACTTAATAAAATGTAACTTAATAAAAAATGTAATTGAGTAAAATGTAACTTAGGAAAATGTAATTTAGTAAAATGTAACTTAATAAAATGTAACTTAATAAATTGTAACTCTAATAAATGTAACTTAATAAAATATGTAACTTAGTATAATGTAACGTAGTAAAATGTAACTTAGTAAAATGTTACTTAATAAAAAATGTAACTTAATAAAATGTAACTTAATGAAATGTAACTTAATAAAAAATGTAACTTAGTATAATGTAACGTAGTAAAATGTAACTTAGTAAAATGTAACTTAATAAAATGTAACTTAATAAAAAATGTAACTTAATAAAATGTAACTTAATGAAATGTAACCTAATAAAAAATGTAACTTAGTAAAATGTAACTTAGGAAAATGTAACTTAATAAAATGTAACTTAATAAAATGTTACTTAATAAAAAATGTAACTTAATAAAATGTAACTTAATAAAATGTAACTTAATAAAATGAAACTTAATAAAAAATGTAACTGAGTAAAATGTAACTTAGGAAAATGTAATTTATTAAAATGTAACTTAATAAAATGTAACTTAATAAATTGTAACTTAATGAAATGTAACTTAATAAAAAATGTAATTTAGTAAAATGTAACTTAATAAAATGTAACTTAATAAATTGTAACTCAATGAAAATAACTTAATAAAAAATGTAACTTAGTATAATGTAACGTAGTAAAATGTAACTTAGTAAAATGTAACTTAATAAAATGTAACTTAATAAAAAATGTAACTTAATAAAATGTAACTTAATAAATTGTAACTTAATGAAATGTAACTTAATAAAATATGTAAGTTAGTATAATGTAACGTAGTAAAATGTAACTTAGTAAAATGTTACTTAATAAAATGTAACTTAATGAAATGTAACTTAATAAAAAATGTAACTTAGTATAATGTAACGTAGTAAAATGTAACTTAGTAAAATGTAACTTAATAAAATGTAACTTAATAAAAAATGTAACTTAATAAAATGTAACTTATTGAAATGTAACCTAATAAAAAATTTAACTTAGTAAAATGTAACTTAGGAAAATGTAACTAAATAAAATGTAACTTAATAAAATGTTACTTAATAAAAAATGTAACTTAATAAAATGTTACTTAATAAAATGTAACATAATAAAACATGTAACTGAGTAAAATGTAACTTAGGAAAATGTAATTTAGTAAAATGTAACTTAATAAAATGTAACTTAATACATTGTAACTTAATGAAATGTAACTTAATAAAAAATGTAACTTAGTAAAATGTAACTTAATACAATGTAACTTAATAAAAAATGTAACTTAATAAAATGTAACTTAATGAAATGTAACCTAATAAAAAATGTAACTTAGTAAAATGTAACTTAGGAAAATGTAACTTAATAAAATGTAACTTAATAAAATGTTACTTAATAAATAATGTAACTGAGTAAAGTGTAACTTAGGAATATGTAACTTAGTAAAATGTAACTTTATTAAATGTAACTTAATAAAATGTAACTTAATGAAATGTAACTTAATAAAAAATGTAACTTAGTAAAATGTAACTTAATAAAATGTAACTTAATAAAAAATGTAACTTAATAAAATGTAACTTAATGAAATGTAACCTAATAAAAAATGTATCTTTTAAAATGTAACTTAGGAAAATGTAACTTAATAAAATGTTACTTAATAAAAAATGTAACTTAATAAAATGTAACATAATAAAATGGAACTTAATAAAATGAAACTTAATAAAAAATGTAACTGAGTAAAATGTAACTTAGGAAAATGTAATTTATTAAAATGTAACTTAATAAAATGTAACTTAATAAATTGTAACTTAATGAAATGTAACTTAATAAAAAATGTAATTTAATAAAATGTAACTTAATAAAATGTAACTTAATAAATTGAAACTCAATGAAAATAACTTAATAAAAAATGTAACTTAGTATAATGTAACGTAGTAAAATGTAACTTAGTAAAATGTAACTTAATAAAATGTAACTTAATAAAAAATGTAACTTAATAAAATGTAACTTAATAAATTGTAACTTAATGAAATGTAACTTAATAAAATATGTAACTTAGTATAATGTAACGTAGTAAAATGTAACTTAGTAAAATGTAACTTAATAAAATGTAACTTAATGATATGTAACTTAATAAAAAATGTAACTTAGTATAATGTAAAGTAGTAAAATGTAACTTAGTAAAATGAAACTTAATAAAATGTAACTTAATAAACAATGTAACTTAATAAAATGTAACTTAATGAAATGTAACCTAATAAAAAATGTAACTTAGTAAAATGTAACTTAGGAAAATGTAACTTAATAAAATGTAACTTAATAAAATGTTACTTAATAAAAAATGTAACTTAATAAAATGTTACTTAATAAAATGTAACATAATAAAACATGTAACTGAGTAAAATGTAACTCAGGAAAATGTAATTTAGTAAAATGTAACTTAATAAAATGTAACTTAATAAATTGTAACATAATGAAATGTAACTTAATAAAAAATGTAACTTAGGAAAATGTAATTTAGTAAAATGTAACTTAATAAAATGTAACTTAATACATTGTATCTTAATGATATGTAACTTAATAAAAAATGTAACTTAGTATAATGTAACGTAGTAAAATGTAACTTAGTAAAATGTAACTTAATAAAATGTAACTTAATAAAAAATGTAACTTAATAAAATGTAACTTAATGAAATGTAACCTAATAAAAAATGTAACTTAGTAAAATGTAACTTAGGAAAATGTAACTTAATAAAATGTAACTTAATAAAATGTTACTTAATAAATAATGTAACTGAGTAAAGTGTAACTTAGGAATATGTAACTTAGTAAAATGTAACTTTATTAAATGTAACATAATAAAATGTAACTTAATGAAATGTAACTTAATAAAAAAAGTAACTTAGTAAAATGTAACTTAATAAATTGTAACTTAATAAAATGTAACTTAATAAAAAATGTAACTTAATAAAATGTAACTTAATAAAATGTAACTTAATAAAATGTAGCTTAATAAAAAATGTAACTGAGTAAAATGTAACTTAGGAAAATGTAATTTAGTAAAATGTAACTTAATAAAATGTAACTTAATAAATTGTAACTTAATGAAATGTAACTTAATAAAATATGTAACTTAGTATAATGTAACGTAGTTAAATGTAACTTAGTAAAATGAAACTTAATAAAATGTAACTTAATGAAATGTAACTTAATAAAAAATGTAACTTAGTATAATGTAACGTAGTAAAATGTAACTTAGTAAAATGTAACTTAATAAAATGTAACTTAATAAAAAATGTAACTTAATAAAATGTAACTTAATGAAATGTAACCTAATAAAAAATGTATCTTTTAAAATGTAACTTAGGAAAATGTAACTTAATAAACTGTTACTTAATAAAAAATGTAACTTAATAAAATGTAACATAATAAAATGGAACTTAATAAAATGAAACTTAATAAAAAATGTAACTGAGTAAAATGTAACTTAGGAAAATGTATTTTAGTAAAATGTAACTTAATAAAATGTAACTTAATAAATTGTAACTTAATGAAATGTAACTTAATAAAAAATGTAACTTAGGAAAATGTAATTTAGTAAAATGTAACTTAATAAAATGTAACTTAATAAATTGTAACTTAATGAAAAAACTTAATAAAAAATGTAACTTAGTATAATGTAACGTAGTAAAATGTTACTTAGTAAAATGTAACTTAATAAAATGTAACTTAATAAAAAATGTAACTTAATAAAATGTAACTTAACGAAATGTAACCTAATAAAAAATGTAACTTAGTAAAATGTAACTTAGGAAAATGTAACTTAATAAAATGTAACTTAATAAAAAATGTAACTTAGTAAAATGTAACTTAGGAAAATGTAATTTAGTAAAATGTAACTTAATAAAATGTAACTTAATAAATTGTAACTTAATGAAATGTAACTTAATAAAATATGTAACTTAGTATAATGTAACGTAGTAAAATGTAACTTAGTAAAATGTAACTTAGTAAAATGTAACTTAATAAAATGTAACTTAATAAAAAATGTAACTTAATAAAATGTAACTTAATAAAATGTAACTTAATAAAAAATGTAATTGAGTAAAATGTAACTTAGGAAAATGTAATTTAGTAAAATGTAACTTAATAAAATGTAACTTAATAAATTGTAACTCTAATAAATGTAACTTAATAAAATATGTAACTTAGTATAATGTAACGTAGTAAAATGTAACTTAGTAAAATGTTACTTAATAAAAAATGTAACTTAATAAAATGTAACTTAATGAAATGTAACTTAATAAAAAATGTAACTTAGTATAATGTAACGTAGTAAAATGTAACTTAGTAAAATGTAACTTAATAAAATGTAACTTAATAAAAAATGTAACTTAATAAAATGTAACTTAATGAAATGTAACCTAATAAAAAATGTAACTTAGTAAAATGTAACTTAGGAAAATGTAACTTAATAAAATGTAACTTAATAAAATGTTACTTAATAAAAAATGTAACTTAATAAAATGTAACTTAATAAAATGTAACTTAATAAAATGAAACTTAATAAAAAATGTAACTGAGTAAAATGTAACTTAGGAAAATGTAATTTATTAAAATGTAACTTAATAAAATGTAACTTAATAAATTGTAACTTAATGAAATGTAACTTAATAAAAAATGTAATTTAGTAAAATGTAACTTAATAAAATGTAACTTAATAAATTGTAACTCAATGAAAATAACTTAATAAAAAATGTAACTTAGTATAATGTAACGTAGTAAAATGTAACTTAGTAAAATGTAACTTAATAAAATGTAACTTAATAAAAAATGTAACTTAATAAAATGTAACTTAATAAATTGTAACTTAATGAAAAAACTTAATAAAAAATGTAACTTAGTATAATGTAACGTAGTAAAATGTTACTTAGTAAAATGTAACTTAATAAAATGTAACTTAATAAAAAATGTAACTTAATAAAATGTAACTTAACGAAATGTAACCTAATAAAAAATGTAACTTAGTAAAATGTAACTTAGGAAAATGTAACTTAATAAAATGTAACTTAATAAAAAATGTAACTTAGTAAAATGTAACTTAGGAAAATGTAATTTAGTAAAATGTAACTTAATAAAATGTAACTTAATAAATTGTAACTTAATGAAATGTAACTTAATAAAATATGTAACTTAGTATAATGTAACGTAGTAAAATGTAACTTAGTAAAATGTAACTTAGTAAAATGTAACTTAATAAAATGTAACTTAATAAAAAATGTAACTTAATAAAATGTAACTTAATAAAATGTAACTTAATAAAAAATGTAATTGAGTAAAATGTAACTTAGGAAAATGTAATTTAGTAAAATGTAACTTAATAAAATGTAACTTAATAAATTGTAACTCTAATAAATGTAACTTAATAAAATATGTAACTTAGTATAATGTAACGTAGTAAAATGTAACTTAGTAAAATGTTACTTAATAAAAAATGTAACTTAATAAAATGTAACTTAATGAAATGTAACTTAATAAAAAATGTAACTTAGTATAATGTAACGTAGTAAAATGTAACTTAGTAAAATGTAACTTAATAAAATGTAACTTAATAAAAAATGTAACTTAATAAAATGTAACTTAATGAAATGTAACCTAATAAAAAATGTAACTTAGTAAAATGTAACTTAGGAAAATGTAACTTAATAAAATGTAACTTAATAAAATGTTACTTAATAAAAAATGTAACTTAATAAAATGTAACTTAATAAAATGTAACTTAATAAAATGAAACTTAATAAAAAATGTAACTGAGTAAAATGTAACTTAGGAAAATGTAATTTATTAAAATGTAACTTAATAAAATGTAACTTAATAAATTGTAACTTAATGAAAAGTAACTTAATAAAAAATGTAATTTAGTAAAATGTAACTTAATAAAATGTAACTTAATAAATTGTAACTCAATGAAAATAACTTAATAAAAAATGTAACTTAGTATAATGTAACGTAGTAAAATGTAACTTAGTAAAATGTAACTTAATAAAATGTAACTTAATAAAAAATGTAACTTAATAAAATGTAACTTAATAAATTGTAACTTAATGAAATGTAACTTAATAAAATATGTAAGTTAGTATAATGTAACGTAGTAAAATGTAACTTAGTAAAATGTTACTTAATAAAATGTAACTTAATGAAATGTAACTTAATAAAAAATGTAACTTAGTATAATGTAACGTAGTAAAATGTAACTTAGTAAAATGTAACTTAATAAAATGTAACTTAATAAAAAATGTAACTTAATAAAATGTAACTTATTGAAATGTAACCTAATAAAAAATTTAACTTAGTAAAATGTAACTTAGGAAAATGTAACTAAATAAAATGTAACTTAATAAAATGTTACTTAATAAAAAATGTAACTTAATAAAATGTTACTTAATAAAATGTAACATAATAAAACATGTAACTGAGTAAAATGTAACTTAGGAAAATGTAATTTAGTAAAATGTAACTTAATAAAATGTAACTTAATACATTGTAACTTAATGAAATGTAACTTAATAAAAAATGTAACTTAGTAAAATGTAACTTAATACAATGTAACTTAATAAAAAATGTAACTTAATAAAATGTAACTTAATGAAATGTAACCTAATAAAAAATGTAACTTAGTAAAATGTAACTTAGGAAAATGTAACTTAATAAAATGTAACTTAATAAAATGTTACTTAATAAATAATGTAACTGAGTAAAGTGTAACTTAGGAATATGTAACTTAGTAAAATGTAACTTTATTAAATGTAACTTAATAAAATGTAACTTAATGAAATGTAACTTAATAAAAAATGTAACTTAGTAAAATGTAATTTAGTAAAATGTAACTTAATAAATTGTAACTTAATAAAATGTAACTTAATAAAAAATGTAACTTAATAAAATGTAACTTAATCAAATGTAACTTAATAAAATGTAACTTAATAAAAAATGTAACTGAGTAAAATGTAACTTAGGAAAATGTAATTTAGTAAAATGTAACTTAATAAAATTAACTTAATAAATTGTAACTTAATGAAATGTAACTTAATAAAATATGTAACTTAGTATAATGTAACGTAGTTAAATGTAACTTAGTAAAATGAAACTTAATAAAATGTAACTTAATGAAATGTAACTTAATAAAAAATGTAACTTAGTATAATGTAACGTAGTAAAATGTAACTTAGTAAAATGTAACTTAATAAAATGTAACTTAATAAAAAATGTAACTTAATAAAATGTAACTTAATGAAATGTAACCTAATAAAAAATGTATCTTTTAAAATGTAACTTAGGAAAATGTAACTTAATAAAATGTTACTTTATAAAAAATGTAACTTAATAAAATGTAACATAATAAAATGGAACTTAATAAAATGAAACTTAATAAAAAATGTAACTGAGTAAAATGTAACTTAGGAAAATGTAATTTATTAAAATGTAACTTAATAAAATGTAACTTAATAAATTGTAACTTAATGAAATGTAACTTAATAAAAAATGTAATTTAATAAAATGTAACTTAATAAAATGTAACTTAATAAATTGTAACTCAATGAAAATAACTTAATAAAAAATGTAACTTAGTATAATGTAACGTAGTAAAATGTAACTTAGTAAAATGTAACTTAATAAAATGTAACTTAATAAAAAATGTAACTTAATAAAATGTAACTTAATAAATTGTAACTTAATGAAATGTAACTTAATAAAATATGTAACTTAGTATAATGTAACGTAGTCAAATGTAACTTAGTAAAATGTTACTTAATAAAATGTAACTTAATGATATGTAACTTAATAAAAAATGTAACTTAGTATAATGTAACGTAGTAAAATGTAACTTAGTAAAATGTAACTTAATAAAATGTAACTTAATAAACAATGTAACTTAATAAAATGTAACTTAATGAAATGTAACCTAATAAAAAATGTAACTTAGTAAAATGTAACTTAGGAAAATGTAACTTAATAAAATGTAACTTAATAAAAAATGTAACTTAATAAAATGTAACTTAATACATTGTAACTTAATGAAATGTAACTTAATAAAAAATGTAACTTAGTAAAATGTAACTTAATACAATGTAACTTAATAAAAAATGTAACTTAATAAAATGTAACTTAATGAAATGTAACCTAATAAAAAATGTAACTTAGTAAAATGTAACTTAGGAAAATGTAACTTAATAAAATGTAACTTAATAAATTGTAACTTAATGAAATGTAACTTAATAAAATATGTAACTTAGTATAATGTAACGTAGTAAAATGTAACTTAGTAAAATGTAACTTAGTAAAATGTAACTTAATAAAATGTAACTTAATAAAAAATGTAACTTAATAAAATGTAACTTAATAAAATGTAACTTAATAAAAAATGTAATTGAGTAAAATGTAACTTAGGAAAATGTAATTTAGTAAAATGTAACTTAATAAAATGTAACTTAATAAATTGTAACTCTAATAAATGTAACTTAATAAAATATGTAACTTAGTATAATGTAACGTAGTAAAATGTAACTTAGTAAAATGTTACTTAATAAAAAATGTAACTTAATAAAATGTAACTTAATGAAATGTAACTTAATAAAAAATGTAACTTAGTATAATGTAACGTAGTAAAATGTAACTTAGTAAAATGTAACTTAATAAAATGTAACTTAATAAAAAATGTAACTTAATAAAATGTAACTTAATGAAATGTAACCTAATAAAAAATGTAACTTAGTAAAATGTAACTTAGGAAAATGTAACTTAATAAAATGTAACTTAATAAAATGTTACTTAATAAAAAATGTAACTTAATAAAATGTAACTTAATAAAATGTAACTTAATAAAATGAAACTTAATAAAAAATGTAACTGAGTAAAATGTAACTTAGGAAAATGTAATTTATTAAAATGTAACTTAATAAAATGTAACTTAATAAATTGTAACTTAATGAAATGTAACTTAATAAAAAATGTAATTTAGTAAAATGTAACTTAATAAAATGTAACTTAATAAATTGTAACTCAATGAAAATAACTTAATAAAAAATGTAACTTAGTATAATGTAACGTAGTAAAATGTAACTTAGTAAAATGTAACTTAATAAAATGTAACTTAATAAAAAATGTAACTTAATAAAATGTAACTTAATAAATTGTAACTTAATGAAATGTAACTTAATAAAATATGTAAGTTAGTATAATGTAACGTAGTAAAATGTAACTTAGTAAAATGTTACTTAATAAAATGTAACTTAATGAAATGTAACTTAATAAAAAATGTAACTTAGTATAATGTAACGTAGTAAAATGTAACTTAGTAAAATGTAACTTAATAAAATGTAACTTAATAAAAAATGTAACTTAATAAAATGTAACTTATTGAAATGTAACCTAATAAAAAATTTAACTTAGTAAAATGTAACTTAGGAAAATGTAACTAAATAAAATGTAACTTAATAAAATGTTACTTAATAAAAAATGTAACTTAATAAAATGTTACTTAATAAAATGTAACATAATAAAACATGTAACTGAGTAAAATGTAACTTAGGAAAATGTAATTTAGTAAAATGTAACTTAATAAAATGTAACTTAATACATTGTAACTTAATGAAATGTAACTTAATAAAAAATGTAACTTAGTAAAATGTAACTTAATACAATGTAACTTAATAAAAAATGTAACTTAATAAAATGTAACTTAATGAAATGTAACCTAATAAAAAATGTAACTTAGTAAAATGTAACTTAGGAAAATGTAACTTAATAAAATGTAACTTAATAAAATGTTACTTAATAAATAATGTAACTGAGTAAAGTGTAACTTAGGAATATGTAACTTAGTAAAATGTAACTTTATTAAATGTAACTTAATAAAATGTAACTTAATGAAATGTAACTTAATAAAAAATGTAACTTAGTAAAATGTAATTTAGTAAAATGTAACTTAATAAATTGTAACTTAATAAAATGTAACTTAATAAAAAATGTAACTTAATAAAATGTAACTTAATCAAATGTAACTTAATAAAATGTAACTTAATAAAAAATGTAACTGAGTAAAATGTAACTTAGGAAAATGTAATTTAGTAAAATGTAACTTAATAAAATTAACTTAATAAATTGTAACTTAATGAAATGTAACTTAATAAAATATGTAACTTAGTATAATGTAACGTAGTTAAATGTAACTTAGTAAAATGAAACTTAATAAAATGTAACTTAATGAAATGTAACTTAATAAAAAATGTAACTTAGTATAATGTAACGTAGTAAAATGTAACTTAGTAAAATGTAACTTAATAAAATGTAACTTAATAAAAAATGTAACTTAATAAAATGTAACTTAATGAAATGTAACCTAATAAAAAATGTATCTTTTAAAATGTAACTTAGGAAAATGTAACTTAATAAAATGTTACTTAATAAAAAATGTAACTTAATAAAATGTAACATAATAAAATGGAACTTAATAAAATGAAACTTAATAAAAAATGTAACTGAGTAAAATGTAACTTAGGAAAATGTAATTTATTAAAATGTAACTTAATAAAATGTAACTTAATAAATTGTAACTTAATGAAATGTAACTTAATAAAAAATGTAATTTAATAAAATGTAACTTAATAAAATGTAACTTAATAAATTGTAACTCAATGAAAATAACTTAATAAAAAATGTAACTTAGTATAATGTAACGTAGTAAAATGTAACTTAGTAAAATGTAACTTAATAAAATGTAACTTAATAAAAAATGTAACTTAATAAAATGTAACTTAATAAATTGTAACTTAATGAAATGTAACTTAATAAAATATGTAACTTAGTATAATGTAACGTAGTCAAATGTAACTTAGTAAAATGTTACTTAATAAAATGTAACTTAATGATATGTAACTTAATAAAAAATGTAACTTAGTATAATGTAACGTAGTAAAATGTAACTTAGTAAAATGTAACTTAATAAAATGTAACTTAATAAACAATGTAACTTAATAAATTGTAACATAATGAAATGTAACTTAATAAAAAATGTAACTTAGGAAAATGTAATTTAGTAAAATGTAACTTAATAAAATGTAACTTAATACATTGTATCTTAATGATATGTAACTTAATAAAAAATGTAACTTAGTATAATGTAACGTAGTAAAATGTAACTTAGTAAAATGTAACTTAATAAAATGTAACTTAATAAAAAATGTAACTTAATAAAATGTAACTTAATGAAATGTAACCTAATAAAAAATGTAACTTAGTAAAATGTAACTTAGGAAAATGTAACTTAATAAAATGTAACTTAATAAAATGTTACTTAATAAATAATGTAACTGAGTAAAGTGTAACTTAGGAATATGTAACTTAGTAAAATGTAACTTTATTAAATGTAACATAATAAAATGTAACTTAATGAAATGTAACTTAATAAAAAAAGTAACTTAGTAAAATGTAACTTAATAAATTGTAACTTAATAAAATGTAACTTAATAAAAAATGTAACTTAATAAAATGTAACTTAATAAAATGTAGCTTAATAAAAAATGTAACTGAGTAAAATGTAACTTAGGAAAATGTAATTTAGTAAAATGTAACTTAATAAAATGTAACTTAATAAATTGTAACTTAATGAAATGTAACTTAATAAAATATGTAACTTAGTATAATGTAACGTAGTTAAATGTAACTTAGTAAAATGAAACTTAATAAAATGTAACTTAATGAAATGTAACTTAATAAAAAATGTAACTTAGTATAATGTAACGTAGTAAAATGTAACTTAGTAAAATGTAACTTAATAAAATGTAACTTAATAAAAAATGTAACTTAATAAAATGTAACTTAATGAAATGTAACCTAATAGAAAATGTATCTTTTAAAATGTAACTTAGGAAAATGTAACTTAATAAACTGTTACTTAATAAAAAATGTAACTTAATAAAATGTAACATAATAAAATGGAACTTAATAAAATGAAACTTAATAAAAAATGTAACTGAGTAAAATGTAACTTAGGAAAATGTATTTTAGTAAAATGTAACTTAATAAAATGTAACTTAATAAATTGTAACTTAATGAAATGTAACTTAATAAAAAATGTAACTTAGGAAAATGTAATTTAGTAAAATGTAACTTAATGATATGTAACTTAATAAAAAATGTAACTTAGTATAATGTAACGTAGTAAAATGTAACTTAGTAAAATGTAACTTAATAAAATGTAACTTAATAAACAATGTAACTTAATAAAATGTAACTTAATGAAATGTAACCTAATAAAAAATGTAACTTAGTAAAATGTAACTTAGGAAAATGTAACTTAATAAAATGTAACTTAATAAAAAATGTAACTTAGTAAAATGTAACTTAGGAAAATGTAATTTAGTAAAATGTAACTTAATAAAATGTAACTTAATAAATTGTAACTTAATGAAATGTAACTTAATAAAATATGTAACTTAGTATAATGTAACGTAGTAAAATGTAACTTAGTAAAATGTAACTTAGTAAAATGTAACTTAATAAAATGTAACTTAATAAAAAATGTAACTTAATAAAATGTAACTTAATAAAATGTAACTTAATAAAAAATGTAATTGAGTAAAATGTAACTTAGGAAAATGTAATTTAGTAAAATTTAACTTAATAAAATGTAACTTAATAAATTGTAACTCTAATAAATGTAACTTAATAAAATATGTAACTTAGTATAATGTAACGTAGTAAAATGTAACTTAGTAAAATGTTACTTAAAAAAAAATGTAACTTAATAAAATGTAACTTAATGAAATGTAACCTAATAAATAATGTAACTTAGTAAAATGTAACTTAGGAAAATGCAACTTAATAAAATGTAACTTAATAAAATGTTACTTAATAAATAATGTAACTGAGTAAAATGTAACTTAGGAATATGTAACTTAGTAAAATGTAGCTTAATAAAATGTAACTTAATAAAATGTAACTTAGTGAAAAATGTAACTGAGTAAATTGTACCTTAGTAAAATGTAACTTAATAAAATGTAACTTAATAAAATGTAACTTAATAAAAAATGTAACTGAGTAAAATGTAACTTAGTAAAATGTAACTTAATAAAATGTAACTTAATAAAATGTAACTTAATAAAAAATTTAACTTAGTAAAATGTAACTTAGTTAAATAAAACTTTATTAAATGTAACTTAATAAAATGTAACTTAATGAAATGTAACTTAATAAAAAATTTAACTTAGTAAAATGTAATTTAGTAAAATGTAACTTATTAAAATGTAACTTAATAAAATGTAACTTAATAAAAAATGTAACTTAATAAAATGTAACTTAATAAAATGTAACTTAATAAAATGTAACTTAATAAAAAATGTAACTGAGTAAAATGTAACTTAGTAAAATGTAACTTAATAAAATGTAACTTAATAAAATGTAACTTAATAAAAAATGTAACTTAGTAAAATGTAACTTAGTAAAATGTAACTTTATTAAATGTAACTTAATAAAATGTAACTTAATGAAATGTAACTTAATAAAAAATGTAACTTAGTAAAATGTAATTTAGTAAAATGTAACTTAATAAAATATAACTTTATAAATTGTAACTTAGTAAAATGTAACTTAATAAAATGTAACTTAATAAAAAATGTAACTTAATAAAATGCAACTTAATGAAATGTAACTTAATAAAAAATGTAACTTAGTAAAATGTAACTTAGGAAAATGTAACTTAATAAAATGTAACTTAATAAAATGTAACTTAATAAATAATGTAACTGAGTATAATGTAACTTAGGAATATGTAACTTAGTAAAATGTAACTTAATTAAATGTAACTTAAAAAAATGTAACTTAGTAAAAAATGTAACTGAGTAAATTGTAACTTAGTAAAATGCAACTTAATAAAATGTAACTAAATAAAATGTTACTTAATAAAATGTTACTTAATAAAAAATGTAACTTAATAAAATGTTACTTAATAAAATGTAACATAATAAAACATGTAACTGAGTAAAATGTAACTTAGGAAAATGTAATTTAGTAAAATGTAACTTAATAAAATGTAACTTAATACATTGTAACTTAATGAAATGTAACTTAATAAAAAATGTAACTTAGTAAAATGTAACTTAATACAATGTAACTTAATAAAAAATGTAACTTAATAAAATGTAACTTAATGAAATGTAACCTAATAAAAAATGTAACTTAGTAAAATGTAACTTAGGAAAATGTAACTTAATAAAATGTAACTTAATAAAATGTTACTTAATAAATAATGTAACTGAGTAAAGTGTAACTTAGGAATATGTAACTTAGTAAAATGTAACTTTATTAAATGTTACTTAATAAAATGTAACTTAATGAAATGTAACTTAATAAAAAATGTAACTTAGTAAAATGTAATTTAGTAAAATGTAACTTAATAAATTGTAACTTAATAAAATGTAACTTAATAAAAAATGTAACTTAATAAAATGTAACTTAATCAAATGTAACTTAATCAAATGTAACTTAATAAAATGTAACTTAATAAAAAATGTAACTGAGTAAAATGTAACTTAGGAAAATGTAATTTAGTAAAATGTAACTTAATAAAATGTAACTTAATAAATTGTAACTTAATGAAATGTAACTTAATAAAATATGTAACTTAGTATAATGTAACGTAGTTAAATGTAACTTAGTAAAATGAAACTTAATAAAATGTAACTTAATGAAATGTAACTTAATAAAAAATGTAACTTAGTATAATGTAACGTAGTAAAATGTAACTTAGTAAAATGTAACTTAATAAAATGTAACTTAATAAAAAATGTAACTTAATAAAATGTAACTTAATGAAATGTAACGTAATAAAAAATGTATCTTTTAAAATGTAACTTAGGAAAATGTAACTTAATAAAATGTTACTTAATAAAAAATGTAACTTAATAAAATGTAACATAATAAAATGGAACTTAATAAAATGAAACTTAATAAAAAATGTAACTGAGTAAAATGTAACTGAGGAAAATGTAATTTATTAAAATGTAACTTAATAAAATGTAACTTAATAAATTGTAACTTAATGAAATGTAACTTAATAAAAAATGTAATTTAATAAAATGTAACTTAATAAAATGTAACTTAATAAATTGTAACTCAATGAAAATAACTTAATAAAAAATGTAACTTAGTATAATGTAACGTAGTAAAATGTAACTTAGTAAAATGTAACTTAATAAAATGTAACTTAATAAAAAATGTAACTTAATAAAATGTAACTTAATAAATTGTAACTTAATGAAATGTAACTTAATAAAATATGTAACTTAGTATAATGTAACGTAGTAAAATGTAACTTAGTAAAATGTTACTTAATAAAATGTAACTTAATGATATGTAACTTAATAAAAAATGTAACTTAGTATAATGTAACGTAGTAAAATGTAACTTAGTAAAATGTAACTTAATAAAATGTAACTTAATAAACAATGTAACTTAATAAAATGTAACTTAATGAAATGTAACCTAATAAAAAATCTAACTTAGTAAAATGTAACTTAGGAAAATGTAACTTAATAAAATGTAACTTAATAAAATGTTACTTAATAAAAAATGCAACTTAATAAAATGTTACTTAATAAAATGTAACATAATAAAACATGTAACTGAGTAAAATGTAACTTAGGAAAATGTAATTTAGTAAAATGTAACTTAATAAAATGTAACTTAATAAATTGTAACATAATGAAATGTAACTTAATAAAAAATGTAACTTAGGAAAATGTAATTTAGTAAAATGTAACTTAATAAAATGTAACTTAATACATTGTATCTTAATGATATGTAACTTAATAAAAAATGTAACTTAGTATAATGTAACGTAGTAAAATGTAACTTAGTAAAATGTAACTTAATAAAATGTAACTTAATAAAAAATGTAACTTAATAAAATGTAACTTAATGAAATGTAACCTAATAAAAAATGTAACTTAGTAAAATGTAACTTAGGAAAATGTAACTTAATAAAATGTAACTTAATAAAATGTTACTTAATAAATAATGTAACTGAGTAAAGTGTAACTTAGGAATATGTAACTTAGTAAAATGTAACTTTATTAAATGTAACATAATAAAATGTAACTTAATGAAATGTAACTTAATAAAAAAAGTAACTTAGTAAAATGTAACTTAATAAATTGTAACTTAATAAAATGTAACTTAATAAAAAATGTAACTTAATAAAATGTAACTGAGTAATATGTAACTTAGGAAAATGTAATTTAGTAAAATGTAACTTAATAAAATGTAACTTAATAAATTGTAACTTAATGAAATGTAACTTAATAAAATATGTAACTTAGTATAATGTAACGTAGTTAAATGTAACTTAGTAAAATGAAACTTAATAAAATGTAACTTAATGAAATGTAACTTAATAAAAAATGTAACTTAGTATAATGTAACGTAGTAAAATGTAACTTAGTAAAATGTAACTTAATAAAATGTAACTTAATAAAAAATGTAACTTAATAAAATGTAACTTAATGAAATGTAACCTAATAGAAAATGTATCTTTTAAAATGTAACTTAGGAAAATGTAACTTAATAAACTGTTACTTAATAAAAAATGTAACTTAATAAAATGTAACATAATAAAATGGAACTTAATAAAATGAAACTTAATAAAAAATGTAACTGAGTAAAATGTAACTTAGGAAAATGTATTTTAGTAAAATGTAACTTAATAAAATGTAACTTAATAAATTGTAACTTAATGAAATGTAACTTAATAAAAAATGTAACTTAGGAAAATGTAATTTAGTAAAATGTAACTTAATAAAATGTAACTTAATAAATTGTAACTTAATGAAAAAACTTAATAAAAAATGTAACTTAGTATAATGTAACGTAGTAAAATGTTACTTAGTAAAATGTAACTTAATAAAATGTAACTTAATAAAAAATGTAACTTAATAAAATGTAACTTAATGAAATGTAACCTAATAAAAAATGTAACTTAGTAAAATGTAACTTAGGAAAATGTAACTTAATAAAATGTAACTTAATAAAAAATGTAACTTAGTAAAATGTAACTTAGGAAAATGTAATTTAGTAAAATGTAACTTAATAAACTGTAACTTAATAAATTGTAACTTAATGAAATGTAACTTAATAAAATATGTAACTTAGTATAATGTAACGTAGTAAAATGTAACTTAGTAAAATGTAACTTAGTAAAATGTAACTTAATAAAATGTAACTTAATAAAAAATGTAACTTAATAAAATGTAACTTAATAAAATGTAACTTAATAAAAAATGTAATTGAGTAAAATGTAACTTAGGAAAATGTAATTTAGTAAAATTTAACTTAATAAAATGTAACTTAATAAATTGTAACTCTAATAAATGTAACTTAATAAAATATGTAACTTAGTATAATGTAACGTAGTAAAATGTAACTTAGTAAAATGTTACTTAATAAAAAATGTAACTTAATAAAATGTAACTTAATGAAATGTAACCTAATAAAAAATGTAACTTAGTAAAATGTAACTTAGGAAAATGCAACTTAATAAAATGTAACTTAATAAAATGTTACTTAATAAATAATGTAACTGAGTAAAATGTAACTTAGGAATATGTAACTTAGTAAAATGTAACTTAATAAAATGTAACTTAATAAAATGTAACTTAGTGAAAAATGTAACTGAGTAAATTGTACCTTAGTAAAATGTAACTTAATAAAATGTAACTTAATAAAATGTAACTTAATAAAAAATGTAACTTAATAAAATGTAACTTAATAAAATGTAACTTAATAAAAAATGTAACTGAGTAAAATGTAACTTAGTAAAATGTAACTTAATAAAATGTAACTTAATAAAATGTAACTTAATAAAAAATTTAACATAGTAAAATGTAACTTAGTTAAATAAAACTTTATTAAATGTAACTTAATAAAATGTAACTTAATGAAATGTAACTTAATAAAAAATTTAACTTAGTAAAATGTAATTTAGTAAAATGTAACTTATTAAAATGTTACTTAATAAAATGTAACATAATAAAACATGTAACTGAGTAAAATGTAACTTAGGAAAATGTAATTTAGTAAAATGTAACTTAATAAAATGTAACTTAATAAATTGTAACATAATGAAATGTAACTTAATAAAAAATGTAACTTAGGAAAATGTAATTTAGTAAAATGTAACTTAATAAAATGTAACTTAATACATTGTATCTTAATGATATGTAACTTAATAAAAAATGTAACTTAGTATAATGTAACGTAGTAAAATGTAACTTAGTAAAATGTAACTTAATAAAATGTAACTTAATAAAAAATGTAACTTAATAAAATGTAACTTAATGAAATGTAACCTAATAAAAAATGTAACTTAGTAAAATGTAACTTAGGAAAATGTAACTTAATAAAATGTAACTTAATAAAATGTTACTTAATAAATAATGTAACTGAGTAAAGTGTAACTTAGGAATATGTAACTTAGTAAAATGTAACTTTATTAAATGTAACATAATAAAATGTAACTTAATGAAATGTAACTTAATAAAAAAAGTAACTTAGTAAAATGTAACTTAATAAATTGTAACTTAATAAAATGTAACTTAATAAAAAATGTAACTTAATAAAATGTAACTTAATAAAATGTAGCTTAATAAAAAATGTAACTGAGTAAAATGTAACTTAGGAAAATGTAATTTAGTAAAATGTAACTTAATAAAATGTAACTTAATAAATTGTAACTTAATGTAATGTAACTTAATAAAATATGTAACTTAGTATAATGTAACGTAGTTAAATGTAACTTAGTAAAATGAAACTTAATAAAATGTAACTTAATGAAATGTAACTTAATAAAAAATGTAACTTAGTATAATGTAACGTAGTAAAATGTAACTTAGTAAAATGTAACTTAATAAAATGTAACTTAATAAAAAATGTAACTTAATAAAATGTAACTTAATGAAATGTAACCTAATAGAAAATGTATCTTTTAAAATGTAACTTAGGAAAATGTAACTTAATAAACTGTTACTTAATAAAAAATGTAACTTAATAAAATGTAACATAATAAAATGGAACTTAATAAAATGAAACTTAATAAAAAATGTAACTGAGTAAAATGTAACTTAGGAAAATGTATTTTAGTAAAATGTAACTTAATAAAATGTAACTTAATAAATTGTAACTTAATGAAATGTAACTTAATAAAAAATGTAACTTAGGAAAATGTAATTTAGTAAAATGTAACTTAATAAAATGTAACTTAATAAATTGTAACTTAATGAAAAAACTTAATAAAAAATGTAACTTAGTATAATGTAACGTAGTAAAATGTTACTTAGTAAAATGTAACTTAATAAAATGTAACTTAATAAAAAATGTAACTTAATAAAATGTAACTTAATGAAATGTAACCTAATAAAAAATGTAACTTAGTAAAATGTAACTTAGGAAAATGTAACTTAATAAAATGTAACTTAATAAAAAATGTAACTTAGTAAAATGTAACTTAGGAAAATGTAATTTAGTAAAATGTAACTTAATAAAATGTAACTTAATAAATTGTAACTTAATGAAATGTAACTTAATAAAATATGTAACTTAGTATAATGTAACGTAGTAAAATGTAACTTAGTAAAATGTAACTTAGTAAAATGTAACTTAATAAAATGTAACTTAATAAAAAATGTAACTTAATAAAATGTAACTTAATAAAATGTAACTTAATAAAAAATGTAATTGAGTAAAATGTAACTTAGGAAAATGTAATTTAGTAAAATTTAACTTAATAAAATGTAACTTAATAAATTGTAACTCTAATAAATGTAACTTAATAAAATATGTAACTTAGTATAATGTAACGTAGTAAAATGTAACTTAGTAAAATGTTACTTAATAAAAAATGTAATTTAATAAAATGTAACTTAATGAAATGTAACCTAATAAAAAATGTAACTTAGTAAAATGTAACTTAGGAAAATGCAACTTAATAAAATGTAACTTAATAAAATGTTACTTAATAAATAATGTAACTGAGTAAAATGTAACTTAGGAATATGTAACTTAGTAAAATGTAGCTTAATAAAATGTAACTTAATAAAATGTAACTTAGTGAAAAATGTAACTGAGTAAATTGTACCTTAGTAAAATGTAACTTAATAAAATGTAACTTAATAAAATGTAACTTAATAAAAAATGTAACTTAATAAAATGTAACTTAATAAAATGTAACTTAATAAAAAATGTAACTGAGTAAAATGTAACTTAGTAAAATGTAACTTAATAAAATGTAACTTAATAAAATGTAACTTAATAAAAAATTTAACTTAGTAAAATGTAACTTAGTTAAATAAAACTTTATTAAATGTAACTTAATAAAATGTAACTTAATGAAATGTAACTTAATAAAAAATTGAACTTAGTAAAATGTAATTTAGTAAAATGTAACTTATTAAAATGTAACTTAATAAAATGTAACTTAATAAAAAATGTAACTTAATAAAATGTAACTTAATAAAATGTAACTTAATAAAATGTAACTTAATAAAAAATGTAACTGAGTAAAATGTAACTTAGTAAAATGTAACTTAATAAAATGTAACTTAATAAAATGTAACTTAATAAAAAATGTAACTTAGTAAAATGTAACTTAGTAAAATGTAACTTTATTAAATGTAACTTAATAAAATGTAACTTAATGAAATGTAACTTAATAAAAAATGTAACTTAGTAAAATGTAATTTAGTAAAATGTAACTTAATAAAATATAACTTTATAAATTGTAACTTAGTAAAATGTAACTTAATAAAATGTAACTTAATAAAAAATGTAACTTAATAAAATGCAACTTAATGAAATGTAACTTAATAAAAAATGTAACTTAGTAAAATGTAACTTAGGAAAATGTAACTTAATAAAATGTAACTTAATAAAATGTAACTTAATAAATAATGTAACTGAGTATAATGTAACTTAGGAATATGTAACTTAGTAAAATGTAACTTAATTAAATGTAACTTAAAAAAATGTAACTTAGTAAAAAATGTAACTGAGTAAATTGTAACTTAGTAAAATGCAACTTAATAAAATGTAACTAAATAAAATGTAACTTAATAAAATGTTACTTAATAAAAAATGTAACTTAATAAAATGTTACTTAATAAAATGTAACATAATAAAACATGTAACTGAGTAAAATGTAACTTAGGAAAATGTAATTTAGTAAAATGTAACTTAATAAAATGTAACTTAATACATTGTAACTTAATGAAATGTAACTTAATAAAAAATGTAACTTAGTAAAATGTAACTTAATACAATGTAACTTAATAAAAAATGTAACTTAATAAAATGTAACTTAATGAAATGTAACCTAATAAAAAATGTAACTTAGTAAAATGTAACTTAGGAAAATGTAACTTAATAAAATGTAACTTAATAAAATGTTACTTAATAAATAATGTAACTGAGTAAAGTGTAACTTAGGAATATGTAACTTAGTAAAATGTAACTTTATTAAATGTAACTTAATAAAATGTAACTTAATGAAATGTAACTTAATAAAAAATGTAACTTAGTAAAATGTAATTTAGTAAAATGTAACTTAATAAATTGTAACTTAATAAAATGTAACTTAATAAAAAATGTAACTTAATAAAATGTAACTTAATCAAATGTAACTTAATCAAATGTAACTTAATAAAATGTAACTTAATAAAAAATGTAACTGAGTAAAATGTAACTTAGGAAAATGTAATTTAGTAAAATGTAACTTAATAAAATGTAACTTAATAAATTGTAACTTAATGAAATGTAACTTAATAAAATATGTAACTTAGTATAATGTAACGTAGTTAAATGTAACTTAGTAAAATGAAACTTAATAAAATGTAACTTAATGAAATGTAACTTAATAAAAAATGTAACTTAGTATAATGTAACGTAGTAAAATGTAACTTAGTAAAATGTAACTTAATAAAATGTAACTTAATAAAAAATGTAACTTAATAAAATGTAACTTAATGAAATGTAACCTAATAAAAAATGTATCTTTTAAAATGTAACTTAGGAAAATGTAACTTAATAAAATGTTACTTAATAAAAAATGTAACTTAATAAAATGTAACATAATAAAATGGAACTTAATAAAATGAAACTTAATAAAAAATGTAACTGAGTAAAATGTAACTTAGGAAAATGTAATTTATTAAAATGTAACTTAATAAAATGTAACTTAATAAATTGTAACTTAATGAAATGTAACTTAATAAAAAATGTAATTTAATAAAATGTAACTTAATAAAATGTAACTTAATAAATTGTAACTCAATGAAAATAACTTAATAAAAAATGTAACTTAGTATAATGTAACGTAGTAAAATGTAACTTAGTAAAATGTAACTTAATAAAATGTAACTTAATAAAAAATGTAACTTAATAAAATGTAACTTAATAAATTGTAACTTAATGAAATGTAACTTAATAAAATATGTAACTTAGTATAATGTAACGTAGTAAAATGTAACTTAGTAAAATGTTACTTAATAAAATGTAACTTAATGATATGTAACTTAATAAAAAATGTAACTTAGTATAATGTAACGTAGTAAAATGTAACTTAGTAAAATGTAACTTAATAAAATGTAACTTAATAAACAATGTAACTTAATAAAATGTAACTTAATGAAATGTAACCTAATAAAAAATGTAACTTAGTAAAATGTAACTTAGGAAAATGTAACTTAATAAAATGTAACTTAATAAAATGTTACTTAATAAAAAATGTAACTTAATAAAATGTTACTTAATAAAATGTAACATAATAAAACATGTAACTGAGTAAAATGTAACTTAGGAAAATGTAATTTAGTAAAATGTAACTTAATAAAATGTAACTTAATAAATTGTAACATAATGAAATGTTACTTAATAAAAAATGTAACTTAATAAAATGTAACTTAATGAAATGTAACCTAATAAAAAATGTAACTTAGTAAAATGTAACTTAGGAAAATGCAACTTAATAAAATGTAACTTAATAAAATGTTACTTAATAAATAATGTAACTGAGTAAAATGTAACTTAGGAATATGTAACTTAGTAAAATGTAGCTTAATAAAATGTAACTTAATAAAATGTAACTTAGTGAAAAATGTAACTGAGTAAATTGTACCTTAGTAAAATGTAACTTAATAAAATGTAACTTAATAAAATGTAACTTAATAAAAAATGTAACTTAATAAAATGTAACTTAATAAAATGTAACTTAATAAAAAATGTAACTGAGTAAAATGTAACTTGGTAAAATGTAACTTAATAAAATGTAACTTAATAAAATGTAACTTAATAAAAAATTTAACTTAGTAAAATGTAACTTAGTTAAATAAAACTTTATTAAATGTAACTTAATAAAATGTAACTTAATGAAATGTAACTTAATAAAAAATTTAACTTAGTAAAATGTAATTTAGTAAAATGTAACTTATTAAAATGTAACTTAATAAAATGTAACTTAATAAAAAATGTAACTTAATAAAATGTAACTTAATAAAATGTAACTTAATAAAATGTAACTTAATAAAAAATGTAACTGAGTAAAATGTAACTTAGTAAAATGTAACTTAATAAAATGTAACTTAATAAAATGTAACTTAATAAAAAATGTAACTTAGTAAAATGTAACTTAGTAAAATGTAACTTTATTAAATGTAACTTAATAAAATGTAACTTAATGAAATGTAACTTAATAAAAAATGTAACTTAGTAAAATGTAATTTAGTAAAATGTAACTTAATAAAATATAACTTTATAAATTGTAACTTAGTAAAATGTAACTTAATAAAATGTAACTTAATAAAAAATGTAACTTAATAAAATGCAACTTAATGAAATGTAACTTAATAAAAAATGTAACTTAGTAAAATGTAACTTAATACAATGTAACTTAATAAAAAATGTAACTTAATAAAATGTAACTTTATAAAATGTAACTTAATAAATAATGTAACTGAGTATAATGTAACTTAGGAATATGTAACTTAGTAAAATGTAACTTAATTAAATGTAACTTAAAAAAATGTAACTTAGTAAAAAATGTAACTGAGTAAATTGTAACTTAGTAAAATGCAACTTAATAAAATGTAACTAAATAAAATGTAACTTAATAAAATGTTACTTAATAAAAAATGTAACTTAATAAAATGTTACTTAATAAAATGTAACATAATAAAACATGTAACTGAGTAAAATGTAACTTAGGAAAATGTAATTTAGTAAAATGTAACTTAATAAAATGTAACTTAATACATTGTAACTTAATGAAATGTAACTCAATAAAAAATGTAACTTAGTAAAATGTAACTTAATACAATGTAACTTAATAAAAAATGTAACTTAATAAAATGTAACTTAATGAAATGTAACCTAATAAAAAATGTAACTTAGTAAAATGTAACTTAGGAAAATGTAACTTAATAAAATGTAACTTAATAAAATGTTACTTAATAAATAATGTAACTGAGTAAAGTGTAACTTAGGAATATGTAACTTAGTAAAATGTAACTTTATTAAATGTAACTTAATAAAATGTAACTTAATGAAATGTAACTTAATAAAAAATGTAACTTAGTAAAATGTAATTTAGTAAAATGTAACTTAATAAATTGTAACTTAATAAAATGTAACTTAATAAAAAATGTAACTTAATAAAATGTAACTTAATCAAATGTAACTTAATCAAATGTAACTTAATAAAATGTAACTTAATAAAAAATATAACTGAGTAAAATGTAACTTAGGAAAATGTAATTTAGTAAAATGTAACTTAATAAAATGTAACTTAATAAATTGTAACTTAATGAAATGTAACTTAATAAAATATGTAACTTAGTATAATGTAACGTAGTTAAATGTAACTTAGTAAAATGAAACTTAATAAAATGTAACTTAATGAAATGTAACTTAATAAAAAATGTAACTTAGTTTAATGTAACGTAGTAAAATGTAATTTAGTAAAATGTAACTTATTAAAATGTTACTTAATAAAATGTAACATAATAAAACATGTAACTGAGTAAAATGTAACTTAGGAAAATGTAATTTAGTAAAATGTAACTTAATAAAATGTAACTTAATAAATTGTAACATAATGAAATGTAACTTAATAAAAAATGTAACTTAGGAAAATGTAATTTAGTAAAATGTAACTTAATAAAATGTAACTTAATACATTGTATCTTAATGATATGTAACTTAATAAAAAATGTAACTTAGTATAATGTAACGTAGTAAAATGTAACTTAGTAAAATGTAACTTAATAAAATGTAACTTAATAAAAAATGTAACTTAATAAAATGTAACTTAATGAAATGTAACCTAATAAAAAATGTAACTTAGTAAAATGTAACTTAGGAAAATGTAACTTAATAAAATGTAACTTAATAAAATGTTACTTAATAAATAATGTAACTGAGTAAAGTGTAACTTAGGAATATGTAACTTAGTAAAATGTAACTTTATTAAATGTAACATAATAAAATGTAACTTAATGAAATGTAACTTAATAAAAAAAGTAACTTAGTAAAATGTAACTTAATAAATTGTAACTTAATAAAATGTAACTTAATAAAAAATGTAACTTAATAAAATGTAACTTAATAAAATGTAGCTTAATAAAAAATGTAACTGAGTAAAATGTAACTTAGGAAAATGTAATTTAGTAAAATGTAACTTAATAAAATGTAACTTAATAAATTGTAACTTAATGTAATGTAACTTAATAAAATATGTAACTTAGTATAATGTAACGTAGTTAAATGTAACTTAGTAAAATGAAACTTAATAAAATGTAACTTAATGAAATGTAACTTAATAAAAAATGTAACTTAGTATAATGTAACGTAGTAAAATGTAACTTAGTAAAATGTAACTTAATAAAATGTAACTTAATAAAAAATGTAACTTAATAAAATGTAACTTAATGAAATGTAACCTAATAGAAAATGTATCTTTTAAAATGTAACTTAGGAAAATGTAACTTAATAAACTGTTACTTAATAAAAAATGTAACTTAATAAAATGTAACATAATAAAATGGAACTTAATAAAATGAAACTTAATAAAAAATGTAACTGAGTAAAATGTAACTTAGGAAAATGTATTTTAGTAAAATGTAACTTAATAAAATGTAACTTAATAAATTGTAACTTAATGAAATGTAACTTAATAAAAAATGTAACTTAGGAAAATGTAATTTAGTAAAATGTAACTTAATAAAATGTAACTTAATAAATTGTAACTTAATGAAAAAACTTAATAAAAAATGTAACTTAGTATAATGTAACGTAGTAAAATGTTACTTAGTAAAATGTAACTTAATAAAATGTAACTTAATAAAAAATGTAACTTAATAAAATGTAACTTAATGAAATGTAACCTAATAAAAAATGTAACTTAGTAAAATGTAACTTAGGAAAATGTAACTTAATAAAATGTAACTTAATAAAAAATGTAACTTAGTAAAATGTAACTTAGGAAAATGTAATTTAGTAAAATGTAACTTAATAAAATGTAACTTAATAAATTGTAACTTAATGAAATGTAACTTAATAAAATATGTAACTTAGTATAATGTAACGTAGTAAAATGTAACTTAGTAAAATGTAACTTAGTAAAATGTAACTTAATAAAATGTAACTTAATAAAAAATGTAACTTAATAAAATGTAACTTAATAAAATGTAACTTAATAAAAAATGTAATTGAGTAAAATGTAACTTAGGAAAATGTAATTTAGTAAAATTTAACTTAATAAAATGTAACTTAATAAATTGTAACTCTAATAAATGTAACTTAATAAAATATGTAACTTAGTATAATGTAACGTAGTAAAATGTAACTTAGTAAAATGTTACTTAATAAAAAATGTAATTTAATAAAATGTAACTTAATGAAATGTAACCTAATAAAAAATGTAACTTAGTAAAATGTAACTTAGGAAAATGCAACTTAATAAAATGTAACTTAATAAAATGTTACTTAATAAATAATGTAACTGAGTAAAATGTAACTTAGGAATATGTAACTTAGTAAAATGTAGCTTAATAAAATGTAACTTAATAAAATGTAACTTAGTGAAAAATGTAACTGAGTAAATTGTACCTTAGTAAAATGTAACTTAATAAAATGTAACTTAATAAAATGTAACTTAATAAAAAATGTAACTTAATAAAATGTAACTTAATAAAATGTAACTTAATAAAAAATGTAACTGAGTAAAATGTAACTTAGTAAAATGTAACTTAATAAAATGTAACTTAATAAAATGTAACTTAATAAAAAATTTAACTTAGTAAAATGTAACTTAGTTAAATAAAACTTTATTAAATGTAACTTAATAAAATGTAACTTAATGAAATGTAACTTAATAAAAAATTGAACTTAGTAAAATGTAATTTAGTAAAATGTAACTTATTAAAATGTAACTTAATAAAATGTAACTTAATAAAAAATGTAACTTAATAAAATGTAACTTAATAAAATGTAACTTAATAAAATGTAACTTAATAAAAAATGTAACTGAGTAAAATGTAACTTAGTAAAATGTAACTTAATAAAATGTAACTTAATAAAATGTAACTTAATAAAAAATGTAACTTAGTAAAATGTAACTTAGTAAAATGTAACTTTATTAAATGTAACTTAATAAAATGTAACTTAATGAAATGTAACTTAATAAAAAATGTAACTTAGTAAAATGTAATTTAGTAAAATGTAACTTAATAAAATATAACTTTATAAATTGTAACTTAGTAAAATGTAACTTAATAAAATGTAACTTAATAAAAAATGTAACTTAATAAAATGCAACTTAATGAAATGTAACTTAATAAAAAATGTAACTTAGTAAAATGTAACTTAGGAAAATGTAACTTAATAAAATGTAACTTAATAAAATGTAACTTAATAAATAATGTAACTGAGTATAATGTAACTTAGGAATATGTAACTTAGTAAAATGTAACTTAATTAAATGTAACTTAAAAAAATGTAACTTAGTAAAAAATGTAACTGAGTAAATTGTAACTTAGTAAAATGCAACTTAATAAAATGTAACTAAATAAAATGTAACTTAATAAAATGTTACTTAATAAAAAATGTAACTTAATAAAATGTTACTTAATAAAATGTAACATAATAAAACATGTAACTGAGTAAAATGTAACTTAGGAAAATGTAATTTAGTAAAATGTAACTTAATAAAATGTAACTTAATACATTGTAACTTAATGAAATGTAACTTAATAAAATGTAACATAATAAAATGGAACTTAATAAAATGAAACTTAATAAAAAATGTAACTGAGTAAAATGTAACTTAGGAAAATGTAATTTATTAAAATGTAACTTAATAAAATGTAACTTAATAAATTGTAACTTAATGAAATGTAACTTAATAAAAAATGTAATTTAATAAAATGTAACTTAATAAAATGTAACTTAATAAATTGTAACTCAATGAAAATAACTTAATAAAAAATGTAACTTAGTATAATGTAACGTAGTAAAATGTAACTTAGTAAAATGTAACTTAATAAAATGTAACTTAATAAAAAATGTAACTTAATAAAATGTAACTTAATAAATTGTAACTTAATGAAATGTAACTTAATAAAATATGTAACTTAGTATAATGTAACGTAGTAAAATGTAACTTAGTAAAATGTTACTTAATAAAATGTAACTTAATGATATGTAACTTAATAAAAAATGTAACTTAGTATAATGTAACGTAGTAAAATGTAACTTAGTAAAATGTAACTTAATAAAATGTAACTTAATAAACAATGTAACTTAATAAAATGTAACTTAATGAAATGTAACCTAATAAAAAATGTAACTTAGTAAAATGTAACTTAGGAAAATGTAACTTAATAAAATGTAACTTAATAAAATGTTACTTAATAAAAAATGTAACTTAATAAAATGTTACTTAATAAAATGTAACATAATAAAACATGTAACTGAGTAAAATGTAACTTAGGAAAATGTAATTTAGTAAAATGTAACTTAATAAAATGTAACTTAATAAATTGTAACATAATGAAATGTTACTTAATAAAAAATGTAACTTAATAAAATGTAACTTAATGAAATGTAACCTAATAAAAAATGTAACTTAGTAAAATGTAACTTAGGAAAATGCAACTTAATAAAATGTAACTTAATAAAATGTTACTTAATAAATAATGTAACTGAGTAAAATGTAACTTAGGAATATGTAACTTAGTAAAATGTAGCTTAATAAAATGTAACTTAATAAAATGTAACTTAGTGAAAAATGTAACTGAGTAAATTGTACCTTAGTAAAATGTAACTTAATAAAATGTAACTTAATAAAATGTAACTTAATAAAAAATGTAACTTAATAAAATGTAACTTAATAAAATGTAACTTAATAAAAAATGTAACTGAGTAAAATGTAACTTGGTAAAATGTAACTTAATAAAATGTAACTTAATAAAATGTAACTTAATAAAAAATTTAACTTAGTAAAATGTAACTTAGTTAAATAAAACTTTATTAAATGTAACTTAATAAAATGTAACTTAATGAAATGTAACTTAATAAAAAATTTAACTTAGTAAAATGTAATTTAGTAAAATGTAACTTATTAAAATGTAACTTAATAAAATGTAACTTAATAAAAAATGTAACTTAATAAAATGTAACTTAATAAAATGTAACTTAATAAAATGTAACTTAATAAAAAATGTAACTGAGTAAAATGTAACTTAGTAAAATGTAACTTAATAAAATGTAACTTAATAAAATGTAACTTAATAAAAAATGTAACTTAGTAAAATGTAACTTAGTAAAATGTAACTTTATTAAATGTAACTTAATAAAATGTAACTTAATGAAATGTAACTTAATAAAAAATGTAACTTAGTAAAATGTAATTTAGTAAAATGTAACTTAATAAAATATAACTTTATAAATTGTAACTTAGTAAAATGTAACTTAATAAAATGTAACTTAATAAAAAATGTAACTTAATAAAATGCAACTTAATGAAATGTAACTTAATAAAAAATGTAACTTAGTAAAATGTAACTTAATACAATGTAACTTAATAAAAAATGTAACTTAATAAAATGTAACTTTATAAAATGTAACTTAATAAATAATGTAACTGAGTATAATGTAACTTAGGAATATGTAACTTAGTAAAATGTAACTTAATTAAATGTAACTTAAAAAAATGTAACTTAGTAAAAAATGTAACTGAGTAAATTGTAACTTAGTAAAATGCAACTTAATAAAATGTAACTAAATAAAATGTAACTTAATAAAATGTTACTTAATAAAAAATGTAACTTAATAAAATGTTACTTAATAAAATGTAACATAATAAAACATGTAACTGAGTAAAATGTAACTTAGGAAAATGTAATTTAGTAAAATGTAACTTAATAAAATGTAACTTAATACATTGTAACTTAATGAAATGTAACTCAATAAAAAATGTAACTTAGTAAAATGTAACTTAATACAATGTAACTTAATAAAAAATGTAACTTAATAAAATGTAACTTAATGAAATGTAACCTAATAAAAAATGTAACTTAGTAAAATGTAACTTAGGAAAATGTAACTTAATAAAATGTAACTTAATAAAATGTTACTTAATAAATAATGTAACTGAGTAAAGTGTAACTTAGGAATATGTAACTTAGTAAAATGTAACTTTATTAAATGTAACTTAATAAAATGTAACTTAATGAAATGTAACTTAATAAAAAATGTAACTTAGTAAAATGTAATTTAGTAAAATGTAACTTAATAAATTGTAACTTAATAAAATGTAACTTAATAAAAAATGTAACTTAATAAAATGTAACTTAATCAAATGTAACTTAATCAAATGTAACTTAATAAAATGTAACTTAATAAAAAATATAACTGAGTAAAATGTAACTTAGGAAAATGTAATTTAGTAAAATGTAACTTAATAAAATGTAACTTAATAAATTGTAACTTAATGAAATGTAACTTAATAAAATATGTAACTTAGTATAATGTAACGTAGTTAAATGTAACTTAGTAAAATGAAACTTAATAAAATGTAACTTAATGAAATGTAACTTAATAAAAAATGTAACTTAGTTTAATGTAACGTAGTAAAATGTAATTTAGTAAAATGTAACTTATTAAAATGTTACTTAATAAAATGTAACATAATAAAACATGTAACTGAGTAAAATGTAACTTAATAAAATGCAACTTAATGAAATGTAACTTAATAAAAAATGTAACTTAGTAAAATGTAACTTAATACAATGTAACTTAATAAAAAATGTAACTTAATAAAATGTAACTTTATAAAATGTAACTTAATAAATAATGTAACTGAGTATAATGTAACTTAGGAATATGTAACTTAGTAAAATGTAACTTAATTAAATGTAACTTAAAAAAATGTAACTTAGTAAAAAATGTAACTGAGTAAATTGTAACTTAGTAAAATGCAACTTAATAAAATGTAACTAAATAAAATGTAACTTAATAAAATGTTACTTAATAAAAAATGTAACTTAATAAAATGTTACTTAATAAAATGTAACATAATAAAACATGTAACTGAGTAAAATGTAACTTAGGAAAATGTAATTTAGTAAAATGTAACTTAATAAAATGTAACTTAATACATTGTAACTTAATGAAATGTAACTCAATAAAAAATGTAACTTAGTAAAATGTAACTTAATACAATGTAACTTAATAAAAAATGTAACTTAATAAAATGTAACTTAATGAAATGTAACCTAATAAAAAATGTAACTTAGTAAAATGTAACTTAGGAAAATGTAACTTAATAAAATGTAACTTAATAAAATGTTACTTAATAAATAATGTAACTGAGTAAAGTGTAACTTAGGAATATGTAACTTAGTAAAATGTAACTTTATTAAATGTAACTTAATAAAATGTAACTTAATGAAATGTAACTTAATAAAAAATGTAACTTAGTAAAATGTAATTTAGTAAAATGTAACTTAATAAATTGTAACTTAATAAAATGTAACTTAATAAAAAATGTAACTTAATAAAATGTAACTTAATCAAATGTAACTTAATCAAATGTAACTTAATAAAATGTAACTTAATAAAAAATATAACTGAGTAAAATGTAACTTAGGAAAATGTAATTTAGTAAAATGTAACTTAATAAAATGTAACTTAATAAATTGTAACTTAATGAAATGTAACTTAATAAAATATGTAACTTAGTATAATGTAACGTAGTTAAATGTAACTTAGTAAAATGAAACTTAATAAAATGTAACTTAATGAAATGTAACTTAATAAAAAATGTAACTTAGTTTAATGTAACGTAGTAAAATGTAACTTAGTAAAATGTAACTTAATAAAATGTAACTTAATAAAAAATGTAACTTAATAAAATGTAACTTAATGAAATGTAACCTAATAAAAAATGTATCTTTTAAAATGTAACTTAGGAAAATGTAACTTAATAAAATGTTACTTAATAAAAAATGTAACTTAATAAAATGTAACATAATAAAATGGAACTTAATAAAATGAAACTTAATAAAAAATGTAACTGAGTAAAATGTAACTTAGGAAAATGTAATTTATTAAAATGTAACTTAATAAAATGTAACTTAATAAATTGTAACTTAATTAAATGTAACTTAATAAAAAATGTAATTTAATAAAATGTAACTTAATAAAATGTAACTTAATAAATTGTAACTCAATGAAAATAACTTAATAAAAAATGTAACTTAGTATAATGTAACGTAGTAAAATGTAACTTAGTAAAATGTAACTTAATAAAATGTAACTTAATAAAAAATGTAACTTAATAAAATGTAACTTAATAAATTGTAACTTAATGAAATGTAACTTAATAAAATATGTAACTTAGTATAATGTAACGTAGTAAAATGTAACTTAGTAAAATGTTACTTAATAAAATGTAACTTAATGATATGTAACTTAATAAAAAATGTAACTTAGTATAATGTAACGTAGTAAAATGTAACTTAGTAAAATGTAACTTAATAAAATGTAACTTAATAAACAATGTAACTTAATAAAATGTAACTTAATGAAATGTAACCTAATAAAAAATGTAACTTAGTAAAATGTAACTTAGGAAAATGTAACTTAATAAAATGTAACTTAATAAAATGTTACTTAATAAAAAATGTAACTTAATAAAATGTTACTTAATAAAATGTAACATAATAAAACATGTAACTGAGTAAAATGTAACTTAGGAAAATGTAATTTAGTAAAATGTAACTTAATAAAATGTAACTTAATAAATTGTAACATAATGAAATGTAACTTAATAAAAAATGTAACTTAGGAAAATGTAATTTAGTAAAATGTAACTTAATAAAATGTAACTTAATACATTGTATCTTAATGATATGTAACTTAATAAAAAATGTAACTTAGTATAATGTAACGTAGTAAAATGTAACTTAGTAAAATGTAACTTAATAAAATGTAACTTAATAAAAAATGTAACTTAATAAAATGTAACTTAATGAAATGTAACCTAATAAAAAATGTAACTTAGTAAAATGTAACTTAGGAAAATGTAACTTAATAAAATGTAACTTAATAAAATGTTACTTAATAAATAATGTAACTGAGTAAAGTGTAACTTAGGAATATGTAACTTAGTAAAATGTAACTTTATTAAATGTAACATAATAAAATGTAACTTAATGAAATGTAACTTAATAAAAAAAGTAACTTAGTAAAATGTAACTTAATAAATTGTAACTTAATAAAATGTAACTTAATAAAAAATGTAACTTAATAAAATGTAACTTAATAAAATGTAACTTAATAAAATGTAGCTTAATAAAAAATGTAACTGAGTAATATGTAACTTAGGAAAATGTAATTTAGTAAAATGTAACTTAATAAAATGTAACTTAATAAATTGTAACTTAATGAAATGTAACTTAATAAAATATGTAACTTAGTATAATGTAACGTAGTTAAATGTAACTTAGTAAAATGAAACTTAATAAAATGTAACTTAATGAAATGTAACTTAATAAAAAATGTAACTTAGTATAATGTAACGTAGTAAAATGTAACTTAGTAAAATGTAACTTAATAAAATGTAACTTAATAAAAAATGTAACTTAATAAAATGTAACTTAATGAAATGTAACCTAATAGAAAATGTATCTTTTAAAATGTAACTAAGGAAAATGTAACTTAATAAACTGTTACTTAATAAAAAATGTAACTTAATAAAATGTAACATAATAAAATGGAACTTAATAAAATGAAACTTAATAAAAAATGTAACTGAGTAAAATGTAACTTAGGAAAATGTATTTTAGTAAAATGTAACATAATAAAATGTAACTTAATAAATTGTAACTTAATGAAATGTAACTTAATAAAAAATGTAACCTAGGAAAATGTAATTTAGTAAAATGTAACTTAATAAAATGTAACTTAATAAATTGTAACTTAATGAAAAAACTTAATAAAAAATGTAACTTAGTATAATGTAACGTAGTAAAATGTTACTTAGTAAAATGTAACCTAATAAAATGTAACTTAATAAAAAATGTAACTTAATAAAATGTAACTTAATGAAATGTAACCTAATAAAAAATGTAACTTAGTAAAATGTAACTTAGGAAAATGTAACTTAATAAAATGTAACTTAATAAAAAATGTAACTTAGTAAAATGTAACTTAGGAAAATGTAATTTAGTAAAATGTAACTTAATAAAATGTAACTTAATAAATTGTAACTTAATGAAATGTAACTTAATAAAATATGTAACTTAGTATAATGTAACGTAGTAAAATGTAACTTAGTAAAATGTAACTTAGTAAAATGTAACTTAATAAAATGTAACTTAATAAAAAATGTAACTTAATAAAATGTAACTTAATAAAATGTAACTTAATAAAAAATGTAATTGAGTAAAATGTAACTTAGGAAAATGTAATTTAGTAAAATTTAACTTAATAAAATGTAACTTAATAAATTGTAACTCTAATAAATGTAACTTAATAAAATATGTAACTTAGTATAATGTAACGTAGTAAAATGTAACTTAGTAAAATGTTACTTAATAAAAAATGTAACTTAATAAAATGTAACTTAATGAAATGTAACCTAATAAAAAATGTAACTTAGTAAAATGTAACTTAGGAAAATGCAACTTAATAAAATGTAACTTAATAAAATGTTACTTAATAAATAATGTAACTGAGTAAAATGTAACTTAGGAATATGTAACTTAGTAAAATGTAACTTAATAAAATGTAACTTAATAAAATTTAACTTAGTGAAAAATGTAACTGAGTAAATTGTACCTTAGTAAAATGTAACTTAATAAAATGTAACTTAATAAAATGTAACTTAATAAAAAATGTAACTTAATAAAATGTAACTTAATAAAATGTAACTTAATAAAATGTAACTTAATAAAAAATGTAACTGAGTAAAATGTAACTTAGTAAAATGTAACTTAATAAAATGTAACTTAATAAAATGTAACTTAATAAAAAATGTAACTTAGTAAAATGTAACTTAGTAAAATGTAACTTTATTAAATGTAACTTAATAAAATGTAACTTAATGAAATGTAACTTAATAAAAAATGTAACTTAGTAAAATGTAATTTAGTAAAATGTAACTTAATAAAATATAACTTTATAAATTGTAACTTAGTAAAATGTAACTTAATAAAATGTAACTTAATAAAAAATGTAACTTAATAAAATGCAACTTAATGAAATGTAACTTAATAAAAAATGTAACTTAGTAAAATGTAACTTAGGAAAATGTAACTTAATAAAATGTAACTTAATAAAATGTAACTTAATAAATAATGTAACTGAGTATAATGTAACTTAGGAATATGTAACTTAGTAAAATGTAACTTAATAAAATGTAACTTAAAAAAATGTAACTTAGTAAAAAATGTAACTGAGTAAATTGTAACTTAGTAAAATGCAACTTAATAAAATGTAACTAAATAAAATGTAACTTAATAAAAAATGTAACTTAATAAAATGTAACTTAATAAAATGTAACTTAATAAAATGTAACTTAATAAAAAATGTAATTGAGTAAAATCTAACTTAGGAAAATTTAATTTAGTAAAATGTAACTTAATAAAATGTAACTTAATAAAATGTAACTTAATAAATTGTAACTTAATGAAATGTAACTTAATAAAATATAACTTATGTAACTTAATAAAAACTTAACTTAAACTTAACCTTAAACCTTTTAACTTAAACTTAAACTTAACTTAAATGTAAATGACTGTAAAATGTAACTTAGTATAATGTAACGTAGTAAAATGTAACTTAGTAAAATGTTACTTAATAAAATGTAAATTAATGAAATGTAACTTAATAAAAAATGTAACTTAGTATAATGTAACGTAGTAAAATGTAACTCAGTAAAATGTAACTTAATAAAATGTAACTTAATAAAAAATGTAACTTAATAAAATGTAACTTAATGAAATGTAACCTAATAAAAAATGTAAATTAATAAAATGTTACTTAATAAAATGTAACTTAATAAAAAATGTAACTGAGTAAAATGTAACTTAGGAAAATGTAATTTTGTAAAATGTAACTTAATAAAATGTAACTTAATAAATTGTAACTTAATGAAATGTAACTTAATAAAAAATGTAACTTAGTATAATGTAACGTAGTAAAATGTAACTTAGTAAAATGTAACTTAATAAAATGTTACTTAATAAAAAATGTAAGTAAGTAAAATGTAACTTAGGAAAATGTAATTTAATAAAATGTAACTTAATAAAATGTTACCTAATAAATAATGTAACTGAGTAAAATGTAACTTAGGAATATGTAACTTAGTAAAATGTAACTTAATAAAATGTAACTTAATAAAATGTAACTTAGTGAAAAATGTAACTGAGTAAATTGTAACTTAGTAAAATGTAACTTAATAAAATGTAACTTAATAAAATGTAACTTATTAAAAAATGTAACTTAATAAAATGTAACTTAATAAAATGTAACTTAATAAAAAATGTATCTGAGTAAAATGTAACTTAGTAAAATGTAGCTTAATAAAATGTAACTTAATAAAATGTAACTTAAAAAAATGTAACTTAGTAAAAAATGTAACTGAGTAAATTGTAACTTAGTAAAATGCAACTTAATAAAATGTAACTAAATAAAATGTAACTTAATAAAAAATGTAACTTAATAAAATGTAACTTAATAAAATGTAACTTAATAAAATGTAACTTAATAAAAAATGTAATTGAGTAAAATCTAACTTAGGAAAATTTAATTTAGTAAAATGTAACTTAATAAAATGTAACTTAATAAAATGTAACTTAATAAATTGTAACTTAATGAAATGTAACTTAATAAAATATAACTTATGTAACTTAATAAAAACTTAACTTAAACTTAACCTTAAACCTTTTAACTTAAACTTAAACTTAACTTAAATGTAAATGACTGTAAAATGTAACTTAGTATAATGTAACGTAGTAAAATGTAACTTAGTAAAATGTTACTTAATAAAATGTAAATTAATGAAATGTAACTTAATAAAAAATGTAACTTAGTATAATGTAACGTAGTAAAATGTAACTCAGTAAAATGTAACTTAATAAAATGTAACTTAATAAAAAATGTAACTTAATAAAATGTAACTTAATGAAATGTAACCTAATAAAAAATGTAAATTAATAAAATGTTACTTAATAAAATGTAACTTAATAAAAAATGTAACTGAGTAAAATGTAACTTAGGAAAATGTAATTTTGTAAAATGTAACTTAATAAAATGTAACTTAATAAATTGTAACTTAATGAAATGTAACTTAATAAAAAATGTAACTTAGTATAATGTAACGTAGTAAAATGTAACTTAGTAAAATGTAACTTAATAAAATGTTACTTAATAAAAAATGTAAGTAAGTAAAATGTAACTTAGGAAAATGTAATTTAATAAAATGTAACTTAATAAAATGTTACCTAATAAATAATGTAACTGAGTAAAATGTAACTTAGGAATATGTAACTTAGTAAAATGTAACTTAATAAAATGTAACTTAATAAAATGTAACTTAGTGAAAAATGTAACTGAGTAAATTGTAACTTAGTAAAATGTAACTTAATAAAATGTAACTTAATAAAATGTAACTTAATAAAAAATGTAACTTAATAACATGTAACTTAATAAAATGTAACTTATTAAAAAATGTATCTGAGTAAAATGTAACTTAGTAAAATGTAGCTTAATAAAATGTAACTTAATAAAATGTAACATAATAAAAAATGTAACTTAGTAAAATGTAACTTAGTAAAATGTAACTTTATTAAATGTAACATAATAAAATGTAACTTAATGAAATGTAACTTAATAAAAAATGTAACTTAGTAAAATGTAATTTAGTAAAATGTAACTTAATAAAATGTAACTTAATAAAAAATGTAACTTAAAAATGTAACTTAATAAAATGCAACTTAATAAAATGTAACTTAATAAAAAATGTAACTGAGTAAAATGTAACTTAGGAAAATGTAATTTAGTAAAATGAAACTTAATAAAATGTAACTTAATAAAATGTAACTTAATGAAATGTAACTTAATAAAAAATGTAACTTAGTATAATGTAACGTAGTAAAATGTAACTTAGTAAAATGTAACTTAATAAAATGTAACTTAATAAAAAATGTAACTTAATAAAATGTAACTTAATGAAATGTAACCTAATAAAAAATGTAACTTAGTAAAATGTAACTTAGGAAAATGTAACTTAATAAAATGTAACTTAATAAAATGTTACTTAATAAAAAATGTAACTTAATAAAATGTAACTTAATAAAATGTAACTTAATAAAATGAAACTTAATAAAAAATGTAACTGAGTAAAATGTAACTTAGGAAAATGTAATTTATTAAAATGTAACTTAATAAAATGTAACTTAATAAATTGTAACTTAATGAAATGTAACTTAATAAAAAATGTAATTTAGTAAAATGTAACTTAATAAAATGTAACTTAATAAATTGTAACTCAATGAAAATAACTTAATAAAAAATGTAACTTAGTATAATGTAACGTAGTAAAATGTAACTTAGTAAAATGTAACTTAATAAAATGTAACTTAATAAAAAATGTAACTTAATAAAATGTAACTTAATAAATTGTAACTTAATGAAATGTAACTTAATAAAATATGTAACTTAGTATAATGTAACGTAGTAAAATGTAACTTAGTAAAATGTTACTTAATAAAATGTAACTTAATGAAATGTAACTTAATGAAATGTAACCTAATAAAAAATGTAACTTAGTAAAATGTAACTTAGGAAAATGTAACTTAATAAAATGTAAATTAATAAAATGTTACTTAATAAAAAATGTAACTTAATTAAATGTTACTTAATAAAATGTAACATAATAAAACATGTAACTGAGTAAAATGTAACTTAGGAAAATGTAATTTAGTAAAATGTAACTTAATAAAATGTAACTTAATAAATTGTAACTTAATGAAATGTAACTTAATAAAAAATGTAACTTAGGAAAATGTAATTTAGTAAAATGTAACTTAATAAAATGTAACTTAATACATTGTAACTTAATGAAATGTAACTTAATAAAAAATGTAACTTAGTATAATGTAACGTAGTAAAATGTAACTTAGTAAAATGTAACTTAATAAAATGTAACTTAATAAAAAATGTAACTTAATAAAATGTAACTTAATGAAATGTAACCTAATAAAAAATGTAACTTAGTAAAATGTAACTTAGGAAAATGTAACTTAATAAAATGTAACTTAATAAAATGTTACTTAATAAATAATGTAACTGAGTAAAGTGTAACTTAGGAATATGTAACTTAGTAAAATGTAACTTTATTAAATGTAACTTAATAAAATGTAACTTAATGAAATGTAACTTAATAAAAAATGTAACTTAGTAAAATGTAATTTAGTAAAATGTAACTTAATAAATTGTAACTTAATAAAATGTAACTTAATAAAAAATGTAACTTAATAAAATGTAACTTAATCAAATGTAACTTAATCAAATGTAACTTAATAAAATGTAACTTAATAAAAAATGTAACTGAGTAAAATGTAACATAGGAAAATGTAATTTAGTAAAATGTAACTTAATAAAATGTAACTTAATAAATTGTAACTTAATGAAATGTAACTTAATAAAATATGTAACTTAGTATAATGTAACGTAGTTAAATGTAACTTAGTAAAATGAAACTAAAAAATGTAACTTAATGAAATGTAACTTAATAAAAAATGTAACTTAGTATAATGTAACGTAGTGAAATGTAACTTAGTAAAATGTAACTTAATAAAATGTAACTTAATAAAAAATGTAACTTAATAAAATGTAACTTAATGAAATGTAACCTAATAAAAAATGTATCTTTTAAAATGTAACTTAGGAAAATGTAGCTTAATAAAATGTTACTTAATAAAAAATGTAACTTAATAAAATGTAACATAATAAAATGGAACTTAATAAAATGAAACTTAATAAAAAATGTAACTGAGTAAAATGTAACTTAGGAAAATGTATTTTAGTAAAATGTAACATAATAAAATGTAACTTAATAAATTGTAACTTAATGAAATGTAACTTAATAAAAAATGTAACCTAGGAAAATGTAATTTAGTAAAATGTAACTTAATAAAATGTAACTTAATAAATTGTAACTTAATGAAAAAACTTAATAAAAAATGTAACTTAGTATAATGTAACGTAGTAAAATGTTACTTAGTAAAATGTAACCTAATAAAATGTAACTTAATAAAAAATGTAACTTAATAAAATGTAACTTAATGAAATGTAACCTAATAAAAAATGTAACTTAGTAAAATGTAACTTAGGAAAATGTAACTTAATAAAATGTAACTTAATAAAAAATGTAACTTAGTAAAATGTAACTTAGGAAAATGTAATTTAGTAAAATGTAACTTAATAAAATGTAACTTAATAAATTGTAACTTAATGAAATGTAACTTAATAAAATATGTAACTTAGTATAATGTAACGTAGTAAAATGTAACTTAGTAAAATGTAACTTAGTAAAATGTAACTTAATAAAATGTAACTTAATAAAAAATGTAACTTAATAAAATGTAACTTAATAAAATGTAACTTAATAAAAAATGTAATTGAGTAAAATGTAACTTAGGAAAATGTAATTTAGTAAAATTTAACTTAATAAAATGTAACTTAATAAATTGTAACTCTAATAAATGTAACTTAATAAAATATGTAACTTAGTATAATGTAACGTAGTAAAATGTAACTTAGTAAAATGTTACTTAATAAAAAATGTAACTTAATAAAATGTAACTTAATGAAATGTAACCTAATAAAAAATGTAACTTAGTAAAATGTAACTTAGGAAAATGCAACTTAATAAAATGTAACTTAATAAAATGTTACTTAATAAATAATGTAACTGAGTAAAATGTAACTTAGGAATATGTAACTTAGTAAAATGTAACTTAATAAAATGTAACTTAATAAAATTTAACTTAGTGAAAAATGTAACTGAGTAAATTGTACCTTAGTAAAATGTAACTTAATAAAATGTAACTTAATAAAATGTAACTTAATAAAAAATGTAACTTAATAAAATGTAACTTAATAAAATGTAACTTAATAAAATGTAACTTAATAAAAAATGTAACTGAGTAAAATGTAACTTAGTAAAATGTAACTTAATAAAATGTAACTTAATAAAATGTAACTTAATAAAAAATGTAACTTAGTAAAATGTAACTTAGTAAAATGTAACTTTATTAAATGTAACTTAATAAAATGTAACTTAATGAAATGTAACTTAATAAAAAATGTAACTTAGTAAAATGTAATTTAGTAAAATGTAACTTAATAAAATATAACTTTATAAATTGTAACTTAGTAAAATGTAACTTAATAAAATGTAACTTAATAAAAAATGTAACTTAATAAAATGCAACTTAATGAAATGTAACTTAATAAAAAATGTAACTTAGTAAAATGTAACTTAGGAAAATGTAACTTAATAAAATGTAACTTAATAAAATGTAACTTAATAAATAATGTAACTGAGTATAATGTAACTTAGGAATATGTAACTTAGTAAAATGTAACTTAATAAAATGTAACTTAAAAAAATGTAACTTAGTAAAAAATGTAACTGAGTAAATTGTAACTTAGTAAAATGCAACTTAATAAAATGTAACTAAATAAAATGTAACTTAATAAAAAATGTAACTTAATAAAATGTAACTTAATAAAATGTAACTTAATAAAATGTAACTTAATAAAAAATGTAATTGAGTAAAATCTAACTTAGGAAAATTTAATTTAGTAAAATGTAACTTAATAAAATGTAACTTAATAAAATGTAACTTAATAAATTGTAACTTAATGAAATGTAACTTAATAAAATATAACTTATGTAACTTAATAAAAACTTAACTTAAACTTAACCTTAAACCTTTTAACTTAAACTTAAACTTAACTTAAATGTAAATGACTGTAAAATGTAACTTAGTATAATGTAACGTAGTAAAATGTAACTTAGTAAAATGTTACTTAATAAAATGTAAATTAATGAAATGTAACTTAATAAAAAATGTAACTTAGTATAATGTAACGTAGTAAAATGTAACTCAGTAAAATGTAACTTAATAAAATGTAACTTAATAAAAAATGTAACTTAATAAAATGTAACTTAATGAAATGTAACCTAATAAAAAATGTAAATTAATAAAATGTTACTTAATAAAATGTAACTTAATAAAAAATGTAACTGAGTAAAATGTAACTTAGGAAAATGTAATTTTGTAAAATGTAACTTAATAAAATGTAACTTAATAAATTGTAACTTAATGAAATGTAACTTAATAAAAAATGTAACTTAGTATAATGTAACGTAGTAAAATGTAACTTAGTAAAATGTAACTTAATAAAATGTTACTTAATAAAAAATGTAAGTAAGTAAAATGTAACTTAGGAAAATGTAATTTAATAAAATGTAACTTAATAAAATGTTACCTAATAAATAATGTAACTGAGTAAAATGTAACTTAGGAATATGTAACTTAGTAAAATGTAACTTAATAAAATGTAACTTAATAAAATGTAACTTAGTGAAAAATGTAACTGAGTAAATTGTAACTTAGTAAAATGTAACTTAATAAAATGTAACTTAATAAAATGTAACTTATTAAAAAATGTAACTTAATAAAATGTAACTTAATAAAATGTAACTTAATAAAAAATGTATCTGAGTAAAATGTAACTTAGTAAAATGTAGCTTAATAAAATGTAACTTAATAAAATGTAACTTAAAAAAATGTAACTTAGTAAAAAATGTAACTGAGTAAATTGTAACTTAGTAAAATGCAACTTAATAAAATGTAACTAAATAAAATGTAACTTAATAAAAAATGTAACTTAATAAAATGTAACTTAATAAAATGTAACTTAATAAAATGTAACTTAATAAAAAATGTAATTGAGTAAAATCTAACTTAGGAAAATTTAATTTAGTAAAATGTAACTTAATAAAATGTAACTTAATAAAATGTAACTTAATAAATTGTAACTTAATGAAATGTAACTTAATAAAATATAACTTATGTAACTTAATAAAAACTTAACTTAAACTTAACCTTAAACCTTTTAACTTAAACTTAAACTTAACTTAAATGTAAATGACTGTAAAATGTAACTTAGTATAATGTAACGTAGTAAAATGTAACTTAGTAAAATGTTACTTAATAAAATGTAAATTAATGAAATGTAACTTAATAAAAAATGTAACTTAGTATAATGTAACGTAGTAAAATGTAACTCAGTAAAATGTAACTTAATAAAATGTAACTTAATAAAAAATGTAACTTAATAAAATGTAACTTAATGAAATGTAACCTAATAAAAAATGTAAATTAATAAAATGTTACTTAATAAAATGTAACTTAATAAAAAATGTAACTGAGTAAAATGTAACTTAGGAAAATGTAATTTTGTAAAATGTAACTTAATAAAATGTAACTTAATAAATTGTAACTTAATGAAATGTAACTTAATAAAAAATGTAACTTAGTATAATGTAACGTAGTAAAATGTAACTTAGTAAAATGTAACTTAATAAAATGTTACTTAATAAAAAATGTAAGTAAGTAAAATGTAACTTAGGAAAATGTAATTTAATAAAATGTAACTTAATAAAATGTTACCTAATAAATAATGTAACTGAGTAAAATGTAACTTAGGAATATGTAACTTAGTAAAATGTAACTTAATAAAATGTAACTTAATAAAATGTAACTTAGTGAAAAATGTAACTGAGTAAATTGTAACTTAGTAAAATGTAACTTAATAAAATGTAACTTAATAAAATGTAACTTAATAAAAAATGTAACTTAATAACATGTAACTTAATAAAATGTAACTTATTAAAAAATGTATCTGAGTAAAATGTAACTTAGTAAAATGTAGCTTAATAAAATGTAACTTAATAAAATGTAACATAATAAAAAATGTAACTTAGTAAAATGTAACTTAGTAAAATGTAACTTAGTAAAATGTAACTTTATTAAATGTAACATAATAAAATGTAACTTAATGAAATGTAACTTAATAAAAAATGTAACTTAGTAAAATGTAATTTAGTAAAATGTAACTTAATAAAATGTAACTTAATAAAAAATGTAACTTAAAAATGTAACTTAATAAAATGCAACTTAATAAAATGTAACTTAATAAAAAATGTAACTGAGTAAAATGTAACTTAGGAAAATGTAATTTAGTAAAATGAAACTTAATAAAATGTAACTTAATAAAATGTAACTTAATGAAATGTAACTTAATAAAAAATGTAACTTAGTATAATGTAACGTAGTAAAATGTAACTTAGTAAAATGTAACTTAATAAAATGTAACTTAATAAAAAATGTAACTTAATAAAATGTAACTTAATGAAATGTAACCTAATAAAAAATGTAACTTAGTAAAATGTAACTTAGGAAAATGTAACTTAATAAAATGTAACTTAATAAAATGTTACTTAATAAAAAATGTAACTTAATAAAATGTAACTTAATAAAATGTAACTTAATAAAATGAAACTTAATAAAAAATGTAACTGAGTAAAATGTAACTTAGGAAAATGTAATTTATTAAAATGTAACTTAATAAAATGTAACTTAATAAATTGTAACTTAATGAAATGTAACTTAATAAAAAATGTAATTTAGTAAAATGTAACTTAATAAAATGTAACTTAATAAATTGTAACTCAATGAAAATAACTTAATAAAAAATGTAACTTAGTATAATGTAACGTAGTAAAATGTAACTTAGTAAAATGTAACTTAATAAAATGTAACTTAATAAAAAATGTAACTTAATAAAATGTAACTTAATAAATTGTAACTTAATGAAATGTAACTTAATAAAATATGTAACTTAGTATAATGTAACGTAGTAAAATGTAACTTAGTAAAATGTTACTTAATAAAATGTAACTTAATGAAATGTAACTTAATGAAATGTAACCTAATAAAAAATGTAACTTAGTAAAATGTAACTTAGGAAAATGTAACTTAATAAAATGTAAATTAATAAAATGTTACTTAATAAAAAATGTAACTTAATTAAATGTTACTTAATAAAATGTAACATAATAAAACATGTAACTGAGTAAAATGTAACTTAGGAAAATGTAATTTAGTAAAATGTAACTTAATAAAATGTAACTTAATAAATTGTAACTTAATGAAATGTAACTTAATAAAAAATGTAACTTAGGAAAATGTAATTTAGTAAAATGTAACTTAATAAAATGTAACTTAATACATTGTAACTTAATGAAATGTAACTTAATAAAAAATGTAACTTAGTATAATGTAACGTAGTAAAATGTAACTTAGTAAAATGTAACTTAATAAAATGTAACTTAATAAAAAATGTAACTTAATAAAATGTAACTTAATGAAATGTAACCTAATAAAAAATGTAACTTAGTAAAATGTAACTTAGGAAAATGTAACTTAATAAAATGTAACTTAATAAAATGTTACTTAATAAATAATGTAACTGAGTAAAGTGTAACTTAGGAATATGTAACTTAGTAAAATGTAACTTTATTAAATGTAACTTAATAAAATGTAACTTAATGAAATGTAACTTAATAAAAAATGTAACTTAGTAAAATGTAATTTAGTAAAATGTAACTTAATAAATTGTAACTTAATAAAATGTAACTTAATAAAAAATGTAACTTAATAAAATGTAACTTAATCAAATGTAACTTAATCAAATGTAACTTAATAAAATGTAACTTAATAAAAAATGTAACTGAGTAAAATGTAACTTAGGAAAATGTAATTTAGTAAAATGTAACTTAATAAAATGTAACTTAATAAATTGTAACTTAATGAAATGTAACTTAATAAAATATGTAACTTAGTATAATGTAACGTAGTTAAATGTAACTTAGTAAAATGAAACTAAAAAATGTAACTTAATGAAATGTAACTTAATAAAAAATGTAACTTAGTATAATGTAACGTAGTGAAATGTAACTTAGTAAAATGTAACTTAATAAAATGTAACTTAATAAAAAATGTAACTTAATAAAATGTAACTTAATGAAATGTAACCTAATAAAAAATGTATCTTTTAAAATGTAACTTAGGAAAATGTAACTTAATAAAATGTTACTTAATAAAAAATGTAACTTAATAAAATGTAACATAATAAAATGGAACTTAATAAAATGAAACTTAATAAAAAATGTAACTGAGTAAAATGTAACTTAGGAAAATGTAATTTATTAAAATGTAACTTAATAAAATGTAACTTAATAAATTGTAACTTAATGAAATGTAACTTAATAAAAAATGTAATTTAATAAAATGTAACTTAATAAAATGTAACTTAATAAATTGTAACTCAATGAAAATAACTTAATAAAAAATGTAACTTAGTATAATGTAACGTAGTAAAATGTAACTTAGTAAAATGTAACTTAATAAAATGTAACTTAATAAAAAATGTAACTTAATAAAATGTAACTTAATAAATTGTAACTTAATGAAATGTAACTTAATAAAATATGTAACTTAGTATAATGTAACGTAGTAAAATGTAACTTAGTAAAATGTTACTTAATAAAATGTAACTTAATGATATGTAACTTAATAAAAAAATGTAACTTAGTATAATGTAACGTAGTAAAATGTAACTTAGTAAAATGTAACTTAATAAAATGTAACTTAATAAACCATGTAACTTAATAAAATGTAACTTAATGAAATGTAACTTAGGAAAATGTAACTTAATAAAATGTAACTTAATAAAATGTTACGTAATAAAAAATGTAACTTAATTAAATGTTACTTAATAAAATGTAACATAATAAAACATGTAACTGAGTAAAATGAAACTTAGGAAAATGTAATTTAGTAAAATGTAACTTAATAAAATGTAACTTAATAAATTGTAACATAATGAAATGTAACTTAATAAAAAATGTAACTTAGGAAAATGTAATTTAGTAAAATGTATTTTAATAAAATGTAACTTAATACATTGTAACTTAATGATATGTAACTTAATAAAAAATGTAACTTAGTATAATGTAACGTAGTAAAATGTAACTTAGTAAAATGTAACTTAATAAAATGTAACTTAATAAAAAATGTAACTTAATAAAATGTAACTTAATGAAATGTAACCTAATAAAAAATGTAACTTAGTAAAATGTAACTTAGGAAAATGTAACTTAATAAAATGTAACTTAATAAAATGTTACTTAATAAATAATGTAACTGAGTAAAGTGAAACTTAGGAATATGTAACTTAGTAAAATGTAACTTTATTAAATGTAACATAATAAAATGTAACTTAATGAAATGTAACTTAATAAAAAAAGTAACTTAGTAAAATGTAACTTAATAAATTGTAACTTAATAAAATGTAACTTAATAAAAAATGTAACTTAATAAAATGTAACTTAATAAAATGTAACTTAATAAAATGTAACTTAATAAAAAATGTAACTGAGTAAAATGTAACTTAGGAAAATGTAATTTAGTAAAATGTAACTTAATAAAATGTAACTTAATAAATTGTAACTTAATGAAATGTAACTTAATAAAATATGTAACTTAGTATAATGTAACGTAGTTAAATGTAACTTAGTAAAATGAAACTTAATAAAATGTAACTTAATGAAATGTAACTTAATAAAAAATGTAACTTAGTATAATGTAACGTAGTAAAATGTAACTTAGTAAAATGTAACTTACATTTTTTATTAAGTTACATTTTATTTAGGTTCATTTTACTAAGTTACATTTTATTAAGTTACATTTTACTAAGTTACATTTTACTAAGTTACATATTTTATTAAATTACATTTTATTAAGTTACATTTTATTAAGTTTTTATTTAACCAAGTTACATTTTATTAGGTTACATTTTATAAAGTTACATTTTATTAAGTTACATTTTACTAAGTTACATTTTACTAAGTTACATTTTACTAAGTTACATTTTTTATTAAGTTACATTTCATTAAGTTACATTTTATTAAGTTACATTTTATTATGTTACATTTTCATAAGTTACATTTTACTAAGTTACATTTTTTATTAAGTTACATTTTATTAAGTTACATTTTATTAAGTTACATTTTATTAAGTTACATTTTTTATTAAGTTACATTTCATTAAGTTACATTTTATTAAGTTACATTTTACTAAGTTACATTTTATTAAGTTACATTTTTCTAAGTTACATTTTACTAAGTTAAATTTTTTATTAAGTTGCATTTTATTAAGTTACATTTTACTAAGTTACATTTTACTAAGTTACATTATACTAAGTTACATTTTTTATTAAGTTACATTTCATTAAGTTACAATTTATTAAGTTACATTTTATTAAGTTACATTTTACTAAGTTACAATTTACTCAGTTACATTTTTTACTAAGTTACATTTTATTAAGTTACATTTTATTAAATTACATTTTATTAAGTTACATTTTACTAAGTTACATTTTACTAAGTTACATTTTTTATTATGTTACATTTTATTAAGTTACATTTTACTAAATTACATTTTACTAAGTTACATTATACTAAGTTACATTTTTTATTAAGTTACATTTTATTAAGATACATTTTATTAAGTTACATTTTATTAAGATACATTATACTAAGTTACATATTTTATTAAATTACATTTTATTAGGTTACATTTTATTAAGTTACATTTTATTAAATTACATTTTACTAAAATACATTTTACACAGTTACATTTTTTACTAAGTTACATTTTATTAAGTTATATTTTATTAAGTTACATTTTACTAAGTTACATTTTATTAGGTTACATTTTATTAAGTTAAATTTTACTAAGTTACATTTTCCTAAGTTACATTTTACTAAGTTACATATTTTATTAAGTTACATTTTATTTAGTTACATTTTATTATGTTACATTTTAATAAGTTACATTTAACTAAGTCATATTTTTTATTAAGTTACATTTTATTAAGTTACATTTTATTAAGTTACATTTTTTATTAAGTTACATTTTATTAAGTTACATTTCATTAAGTTAAATTTTACTAAGTTTTATTTTACTAAGTTACATTTTTTATTAAGTTACATTTCATTAAGTTACATTTTATTAAGTTACATTTGACTAAGTTACATTTTATTAAGTTACATTTTACTAAGTTACATTTTACTAAATTACATTTTTTATTAAGTTACATTTTATTAAGTTACATTTTACTAAGTTACATTTTACTAAGTTACAATTTACTCAGTTACATTTTTTACTAAGTTACATTTTATTAAGTTACATTTTATTAAGCTACATTTTACTAAGTTACATTTTACTAAGTTACATTTTTTATTAAGTTACATTTTATTAAGTTACATTTTACTAAGTGTCATTTTACTAAGTTACATTATACTAAGTTACATTTTTTATTAAGTTACATTTCATTAAGTAACAATTTATTAAGTTACATTTTATTAAGTTACATTTTATTAAGTTACATTTTATTAAGTTACATTTTATTAAGTTACATTTTACTAAGTTACATTTTACTAAGTTACATATTTTATTAAATTTCATTTTATTAAGTTACATTTTATTAAGTTACATTTAACTAAGTTACATTTTATTAGGTTACATTTTATTAAGTAACATTTTATTAAGTTACATTTTACTAAGTTACATTTTACTCAGTTACATTTTTTACTAAGCTACATTTTATTAAGTTACATTTTATTAAGTTACATTTTACTAAGTTACATTTTATTAGATTACATTTTATTAAGTTAGATTTTACTAAGTTACATTTTCCTAAGTTACATTTTACTCAGTTACATTTTTTATTAAGTTACATTTTGAGCCGTGACATGTCCACCTAGCGTCCCACCAATGTCACGCCTCAGTGATTTTTGTATAGTGCGAGTGCTGGCCTTGCGCCGGAACTCAATCGGTTTGGGTCTGGCAGCAGACCTGCAGACTCCGGGGCATTTTCCGCTGTCGGACACTTTTTCGGCAGAAGAACAGCGACTGTCATCGTTTCATGTCAAGTTTTGTGTTTGTAATGTTATATTTGTATCAGTTAACATCTAGTCACATTTTTTACTGTGCTTCATACAAACCAAATTCTTTTAACATGTAATTAAACGGATTGCCAGTCGTCAGATGAGGTCCCGGATGGGAGGCTTGGTTCGGCTGCTGTCTTCGGAGAGGGTCGCCCGGGGGAACATAACATCTTCTTCCTCCTCGGGCTGCCAATGGCCCAGCTTCTCCGGGGACCATTAGGCCACCATCCGCCCTCTACCACCACCGCCTGCCACCAACAAGGACTACTGTGTATTGTGCCGCCATGAACCGCAAGTGTTTTGGACTGATTAAAATTTTTAAAGATTTCTATAAAAAAAAGGGGGCCCCTAAATTATTTATTATCTGTTATTTATTTATAGTAATTTATTAGATTGTTGATTTATTTAAAGTTTAAAGCAGTATTTACAGTTACCATCTTTTAAATTATTCATAGTTAGGCCTAATTTTTTCAGTCACAGTTACCGTCCAATTTAAATTTTGTTAGGTCAATTTTGTATTTACTGGTACCAGTTTGTAAGTTCAGGAGGGTAGATATAAATTCATTTTGCTTTAAAATTTCTGAGAAAGAGATTATTTAAAAGAAATTCTTTGGATGGATGGAATTTGTTGTTTGTTGTTATTGTTAATTTTGAAAATTATAGGCTTTGTTGACAACTGTTTGTTTTTTTATGTTCACCCACGGCCTTTCACTTTTGTTAGGGATGTGGGGCGGCCACTCGCACTGTCACTATGGGGGGCATGCTTCCAATAGTTGTTCGTCTGGGGGCGGTGCGAGGGGTCGGCTCAATTTTATTAAGTTACATTTAATATGTTACATTTTCCTAAGTTACATTTTACTAAGTTACATTTTTTATTAAGTTACATTTCATTAAGTTACAATTTATTAAGTTACATTTTTCTAAGTTACATTTTACTAAGTTACATTTTTTATTAAGTTACATTTTATTAAGTTACATTTTACTAAGTTACATTTTACTAAGTTACATTATACTAAGTTACATTTTTATTAAGTTACATTTCATTAAGTTACAATTTATTAAGTTACATTTTATTAAGTTACATTTTACTAAGTTACAATTTACTCAGTTACATTTTTTACTAAGTTACATTTTATTAAGTTACATTTTATTAAGTTACATTTTATTAAGTTACATTTTACTAAGTTACATTTTACTAAGTTACATTTTTTATTATGTTACATTTTATTAAGTTACATTTTACTAAATTACATTTTACTAAGTTACATTATACTAAGTTACATTTTTATTTAGTTACATTTCATTAAGTTACTATTTATTAAGTTACATTTTATTAAGTTACATTTTACTAAATTACATTTTCCTAAGTTACATTTTACTCAGTTACATTTTTTATTAAGTTACATTTTATTAAGATACATTTTATTAAGTTACATTTTATTAAGTTACATTATACTAAGTTACATATTTTATTAAATTACATTGTACTAAAATACATTTTACACAGTTACATTTTTTACTAAGTTACATTTTATTAAGTTACATTTTATTAAGTTACATTTTACTAAGTTACATTTTATTAGGTTACATTTTATTAAGTTAAATTTTACTAAGTTACATTTTCCTAAGTTACATTTTACTCAGTTACATATTTTATTAAGTTACATTTTATTTAGTTACATTTTATTATGTTACATTTTCCTAAGTTACATTTTACTAAGTTATATTTTTTATTAAGTTACATTTTATTAAGTTACATTTTATTAAGTTACATTTTTTATTAAGTTACATTTTATTAAGTTACATTTTATTAAGTTAAATTTTACTAAGTTTTATTTTACTAAGTTACATTTTTTATTAAGTTACATTTCATTAAGTTACATTTTATTAAGTTACATTTGACTAAGTTACATTTTATTAAGTTACATTTTACTAAGTTACATTTTACTAAGTTACATTTTTTATTAAGTTACATTTTATTAAGTTACATTTTACTAAGTTACATTTTACTAAGTTACAATTTACTCAGTTACATTTTTTACTAAGTTACATTTTATTAAGTTACATTTTATTAAGCTACATTTTACTAAGTTACATTTTACTAAGTTACATTTTTTATTAAGTTACATTTTATTAAGTTACATTTTACTAAGTGTCATTTTACTAAGTTACATTATACTAAGTTACATTTTTTATTAAGTTACATTTCATTAAGTTACAATTTATTAAGTTACATTTTATTAAGTTACATTTTATTAAGTTACATTTTATTAAGTTACATTTTATTAAGTTACATTTTACTAAGTTACATTTTACTAAGTTACATATTTTATTAAATTTCATTTTATTAAGTTACATTTTATTAAGTTACATTTAACTAAGTTACATTTTATTAGGTTACATTTTATTAAGTAACATTTTATTAAGTTACATTTTACTAAGTTACATTTTACTCAGTTACATTTTTTACTAAGCTACATTTTATTAAGTTACATTTTATTAAGTTACATTTTACTAAGTTACATTTTATTAGATTACATTTTATTAAGTTAGATTTTACTAAGTTACATTTTCCTAAGTTACATTTTACTCAGTTACATTTTTTATTAAGTTACATTTTGAGCCGTGACATGTCCACCTAGCGTCCCACCAATGTCACGCCTCAGTGATTTTTGTATAGTGCGAGTGCTGGCCTTGCGCCGGAACTCAATCGGTTTGGGTCTGGCAGCAGACCTGCAGACTCCGGGGCATTTTCCGCTGTCGGACACTTTTTCGGCAGAAGAACAGCGACTGTCATCGTTTCATGTCAAGTTTTGTGTTTGTAATGTTATATTTGTATCAGTTAACATCTAGTCACATTTTTTACTGTGCTTCATACAAACCAAATTCTTTTAACATGTAATTAAACGGATTGCCAGTCGTCAGATGAGGTCCCGGATGGGAGGCTTGGTTCGGCTGCTGTCTTCGGAGAGGGTCGCCCGGGGGAACATAACATCTTCTTCCTCCTCGGGCTGCCAATGGCCCAGCTTCTCCGGGGACCATTAGGCCACCATCCGCCCTCTACCACCACCGCCTGCCACCAACAAGGACTACTGTGTATTGTGCCGCCAAGAACCGCAAGTGTTTTGGACTGATTAAAATTTTTAAAGATTTCTATAAAAAAAAGGGGGCCCCTAAATTATTTATTATCTGTTATTTATTTATAGTAATTTATTAGATTGTTGATTTATTTAAAGTTTAAAGCAGTATTTACAGTTACCATCTTTTAAATTATTCATAGTTAGGCCTAATTTTTTCAGTCACAGTTACCGTCCAATTTAAATTTTGTTAGGTCAATTTTGTATTTACTGGTACCAGTTTGTAAGTTCAGGAGGGTAGATATAAATTCATTTTGCTTTAAAATTTCTGAGAAAGAGATTATTTAAAAGAAATTCTTTGGATGGATGGAATTTGTTGTTTGTTGTTATTGTTAATTTTGAAAGTTATAGGCTTTGTTGACAACTGTTTGTTTTTTTATGTTCACCCACGGCCTTTCACTTTTGTTAGGGATGTGGGGCGGCCACTCGCACTGTCACTATGGGGGGCATGCTTCCAATAGTTGTTCGTCTGGGGGCGGTGCGAGGGGTCGGCTCAATTTTATTAAGTTACATTTAATATGTTACATTTTCCTAAGTTACATTTTACTAAGTTACATTTTTTATTAAGTTACATTTCATTAAGTTACAATTTATTAAGTTACATTTAATTAAGTTACATTTTACTAAGTTTTATTTTACTAAGTTACATTTTTTATTAAGTTACATTTCATTAAGTTACATTTTATTAAGTTACATTTTACTAAGTTACATTTTATTAAGTTACATTTTACTAAGTTACATTTTACTAAGTTAAATTTTTTAATGAGTTACATTTTATTAAGTTACATTTTACTAAGTTACATTTTACTAAGTTACATTATACTAAGTTACATTTTTTATTAAGTTACATTTCATTAAGTTACAATTTATTAAGTTACATTTTATTAAGTTACATTTTACTAAATTCATTTTCCTAAGTTACATTTTACTCAGTTACATTTTTTATTAAGTTACATTTTATTAAGTTACATTTTATCAAGTTACATTTTATTAAGTTACATTTTACTAAGTTACATTTTACTAAGTTACATATTTTATTAAATTACATTTTATTAAGTTACATTTTATTAAGTTACATTTAACCAAGTTACATTTTATTAGGTTACATTTTATTAAGTTACATTTTATTAAGTTACATTTTACTAAGTTACATTTTACTAAGTTACATTTTACTAAGTTACATTTTTTATTAAGTTACATTTCATTAAGTTACATTTTATTAAGTTACATTTCATAAATTACATTTTATTAAGTTACATTTTATTATGTTACATTTTCATAAGTTACATTTTACTAAGTTACATTTTTTATTAAGTTACATTTTATTAAGTTACATTTTATTAAGTTACATTTTATTAAGTTAAATTTTTTATTAAGTTACATTTCATTAAGTTACATTTTATTAAGTTACATTTTACTAAGTTACATTTAATTAAGTTACATTTTTCTAAGTTACATTTTACTAAGTTACATTTTTTATTAAGTTACATTTTATTAAGTTACATTTTACTAAGTTACATTTTACTAAGTTACATTATACTAAGTTACATTTTTTATTAAGTTACATTTCATTAAGTTTCAATTTATTAAGTTACATTTTATTAAGTTACATTTTACTAAGTTACAATTTACTCAGTTACATTTTTTACTAAGTTACATTTTATTAAGTTACATTTTATTAAGTTACATTTTACTAAGTTACATTTTACTAAGTTACATTTTTTATTATGTTACATTTTATTAAGTTACATTTTACTAAGTTACATTTTACTAAGTTACATTATACTAAGTTACATTTTTTAATTAGTTACATTTCATTAAGTTACATTTTACTAAATTACATTTTCCTAAGTTACATTTTACTCAGTTACATTTTTTATTAAGTTACATTTTATTAAGATACATTTTATTAAGTTACATTTTATTAAGTTACATTTTACTAAGTTACATTATACTAAGTTACATATTTTATTAAATTACATTTTATTAAGTTACATTTTATTAAGTTACATTTAACTAAGTTACATTTTATTAGGTTACATTTTATTAAGTTACATTTTATTAAATTACATTTTACACAGTTGCATTTTTTACTAAGTTACATTTTATTAGGTTACATTTTATTAAGTTAAATTTTACTAAGTTACATTTTCCTAAGTTACATTTTACTCAGTTACATATTTTATTAAGTTTATTTTATTAAGTTACATTTTATTATGTTACATTTTCCTAAGTTACATTTTACTAAGTTATATTTTTTATTAAGTTACATTTTATTAAGTTACATTTTATTAAGTTACATTTTTTATTAAGTTACATTTTATTAAGTTACATTTTATTAAGTTACATTTTACTAAGTTTTATTTTACTAAATTACATTTTTTATTAAGTTACATTTCATTAAGTTACATTTTATTAAGTTACATTTTACTAAGTTACATTTTATTAAGTTACATTTTACTAAGTTACATTTTACTAAGTTAAATTTTTTATTAAGTTACATTTTATTAAGTTACATTTTACTAAGTTACATTTTACTAAGTTACATTATACTAAGTTAAATTTTTTATTAAGTTACATTTCATTAAGTTACAATTTATTAAGTTACATTTTACAAAGTTACATTTTACTAAGTTACAATTTACTCAGTTACATTTTTTACTAAGTTACATTTTATTAAGTTACATTTTATTAAGCTACATTTTACTAAGTTACATTTTACTAAGTTACATTTTTTATTAAGTTACATTTTATTAAGTTACATTTTACTAAGTTACATTTTACTAAGTCACATTATACTAAGTTACATTTTTTATTAAGTTACATTTCATTAAGTTACAATTTATTAAGTTACATTTTATTAAGTTACATTTTAATAAATTACATTTTCCTAAGTTACATTTTACTCAGTTACATTTTTTATTAAGTTACATTTTATTAAGTTACATTTTATTAAGTTACATTTTATTAAGTTACATTTTACTAAGTTACATTTTACTAAGTTACATATTTTATTAAATTTCATTTTATTAAGTTACATTTTATTAAGTTACATTTTAATAAATTACATTTTCCTAAGTTACATTTTACTCAGTTACATTTTTTATTAAGTTACATTTTATTAAGTTACATTTTATTAAGTTACATTTTATTAAGTTACATTTTACTAAGTTTTATTTTACTAAGTTACATTTTTTATTAAGTTACATTTCATTAAGTTACATTTTATTAAGTTACATTTTACTAAGTTACATTTTACTAAGTTACATTTTTTATTAAGTTACATTTTATTAAGTTACATTTTACTAAGTTACATTTTACTAAGTTACATTATACTAAGTTACATTTTTTATTAAGTTACATTTCATTAAGTTACAATTTATTAAGTTACATTTTATTAAGTTACATTTTACTAAGTTACAATTTACTCAGTTACATTTTTTACTAAGTTACATTTTATTAAGTTACATTTTATTAAGTTACATTTTACTATGTTACATTTTACTAAGTTACATTTTTTATTAAGTTACATTTTATTAAGTTACATTTTACTAAGTTACATTTTACTAAGTTACATTATACTAAGTTACATTTTTTATTTAGTTACATTTCATTAAGTTACAATTTATTAAGTTACATTTTATTAAGTTACATTTTACTAAATTACATTTTCCTAAGTTACATTTTACTCAGTCACATTTTTTATTAAGTTACATTTTATTAAGATACATTTTATTAAGTTACATTTTACTAAGTTACATTTTACTAAGTTACATATTTTATTAAATTACATTTTATTAAGTTACATTTTATTAAGTTACATTTAACTAAGTTACATTTTATTAGGTTACATTTTATTAAGTTACATTTTATTAAATTACATTTTACTAAGTTACAATTTACTCAGTTACATTTTTTACTAAGTTACATTTTATTAAGTTACATTTTATTAAGTTACATTTTACTAAGTTACATTTTACTAAGTTACATTTTTTATTATGTTACATTTTATTAAGTTACATTTTACTAAGTTACATTTTACTAAGTTACATTATACTAAGTGACATTTTTTATTTAGTTACATTTCATTAAGTTACAATTTATTAAGTTACATTTTATTAAGTTACATTTTACTAAATTACATTTTCCTAAGTTACATTTTACTCAGTTACATTTTTTATTAAGTTACATTTTATTAAGATACATTTTATTAAGTTACATTTTATTAAGTTACATTTAATTAAGTTACATTTTACTAAGTTTTATTTTACTAAGTTACATTTTTTATTAAGTTACATTTCATTAAGTTACATTTTATTAAGTTACATTTTACTAAGTTACATTTTATTAAGTTACATTTTACTAAGTTACATTTTACTAAGTTAAATTTTTTAATGAGTTACATTTTATTAAGTTACATTTTACTAAGTTACATTTTACTAAGTTACATTATACTAAGTTACATTTTTTATTAAGTTACATTTCATTAAGTTACAATTTATTAAGTTACATTTTATTAAGTTACATTTTACTAAATTCATTTTCCTAAGTTACATTTTACTCAGTTACATTTTTTATTAAGTTACATTTTATTAAGTTACATTTTATTAAGTTACATTTAACCAAGTTACATTTTATTAGGTTACATTTTATTAAGTTACATTTTATTAAGTTACATTTTACTAAGTTACATTTTACTAAGTTACATTTTACTAAGTTACATTTTTTATTAAGTTACATTTCATTAAGTTACATTTTATTAAGTTACATTTCATAAATTACATTTTATTAAGTTACATTTCATTGTTACATTTTATTAAGTTACATTTCATAAATTACATTTTATTAAGTTACATTTTATTATGTTACATTTTCATAAGTTACATTTTACTAAGTTACATTTTTTATTAAGTTACATTTTATTAAGTTACATTTTATTAAGTTACATTTTATTAAGATAAATTTTTCATTAAGTTACATTTCATTAAGTTACATTTTATTAAGTTACATTTTACTAAGTTACATTTAATTAAGTTACATTTTTCTAAGTTACATTTTACTAAGTTACATTTTTTATTAAGTTACATTTTATTAAGTTACATTTTACTAAGTTACATTTTACTAAGTTACATTATACTAAGTTACATTTTTTATTAAGTTACATTTCATTAAGTTTCAATTTATTAAGTTACATTTTATTAAGTTACATTTTACTAAGTTACAATTTACTCAGTTACATTTTTTACTAAGTTACATTTTATTAAGTTACATTTTATTAAGTTACATTTTACTAAGTTACATTTTACTAAGTTACATTTTTTATTATGTTACATTTTATTAAGTTACATTTTACTAAGTTACATTTTACTAAGTTACATTATACTAAGTTACATTTTTTATTTAGTTACATTTCATTAAGTTACAATTTATTAAGTTACATTTTATTAAGTTACATTTTACTAAATTACATTTTCCTAAGTTACATTTTACTCAGTTACATTTTTTATTAAGTTACATTTTATTAAGATACATTTTATTAAGTTACATTTTATTAAGTTACATTTTATTAAGTTACATTTTACTAAGTTACATTATACTAAGTTACATATTTTATTAAATTACATTTTATTAAGTTACATTTTATTAAGTTACATTTAACTAAGTTACATTTTATTAGGTTACATTTTATTAAGTTACATTTTATTAAATTACATTTTACTAAAATACATTTTACACAGTTACATTTTTTACTAAGTTACATTTTATTAGGTTACATTTTATTAAGTTAAATTTTACTAAGTTACATTTTCCTAAGTTACATTTTACTCAGTTACATATTTTATTAAGTTTATTTTATTAAGTTACATTTTATTATGTTACATTTTCCTAAGTTACATTTTACTAAGTTATATTTTTTATTAAGTTACATTTTATTAAGTTACATTTTATTAAGTTACATTTTTTATTAAGTTACATTTTATTAAGTTACATTTTATTAAGTTACATTTTACTAAGTTTTATTTTACTAAATTACATTTTTTATTAAGTTACATTTCATTAAGTTACATTTTATTAAGTTACATTTTACTAAGTTACATTTTATTGAGTTACATTTTACTAAGTTACATTTTACTAAGTTAAATTTTTTATTAAGTTACATTTTATTAAGTTACATTTTACTAAGTTACATTTTACTAAGTTACATTATACTAAGTTAAATTTTTTATTAAGTTACATTTCATTAAGTTACAATTTATTAAGTTACATTTTACAAAGTTACATTTTACTAAGTTACAATTTACTCAGTTACATTTTTTACTAAGTTACATTTTATTAAGTTACATTTTATTAAGCTACATTTTACTAAGTTACATTTTACTAAGTTACATTTTTTATTAAGTTACATTTTATTAAGTTACATTTTACTAAGTTACATTTTACTAAGTCACATTATACTAAGTTACATTTTTTATTAAGTTACATTTCATTAAGTTACAATTTATTAAGTTACATTTTATTAAGTTACATTTTAATAAATTACATTTTCCTAAGTTACATTTTACTCAGTTACATTTTTTATTAAGTTACATTTTATTAAGTTACATTTTATTAAGTTACATTTTATTAAGTTACATTTTACTAAGTTACATTTTACTAAGTTACATATTTTATTAAATTTCATTTTATTAAGTTACATTTTATTAAGTTACATTTTAATAAATTACATTTTCCTAAGTTACATTTTACTCAGTTACATTTTTTATTAAGTTACATTTTATTAAGTTACATTTTATTAAGTTACATTTTATTAAGTTACATTTTACTAAGTTTTATTTTACTAAGTTACATTTTTTATTAAGTTACATTTCATTAAGTTACATTTTATTAAGTTACATTTTACTAAGTTACATTTTACTAAGTTACATTTTTTATTAAGTTACATTTTATTAAGTTACATTTTACTAAGTTACATTTTACTAAGTTACATTATACTAAGTTACATTTTTTATTAAGTTACATTTCATTAAGTTACAATTTATTAAGTTACATTTTATTAAGTTACATTATACTAAGTTACATTTTTTATTAAGTTACATTTTATTAAGATACATTTTATTAAGTTACATTTTACTAAGTTACATTTTACTAAGTTACATATTTTATTAAATTACATTTTATTAAGTTACATTTTATTAAGTTACATTTAACTAAGTTACATTTTATTAGGTTACATTTTATTAAGTTACATTTTATTAAATTACATTTTACTAAGTTACAATTTACTCAGTTACATTTTTTACTAAGTTACATTTTATTAAGTTACATTTTATTAAGTTACATTTTACTAAGTTACATTTTACTAAGTTACATTTTTATTATGTTACATTTTATTAAGTTACATTTTACTAAGTTACATTTTACTAAGTTACATTATACTAAGTTACATTTTTTATTTAGTTACATTTCATTAAGTTACAATTTATTAAGTTACATTTTATTAAGTTACATTTTACTAAATTACATTTTCCTAAGTTACATTTTACTCAGTTACATTTTTTATTAAGTTACATTTTATTAAGATACATTTTATTAAGTTACATTTTATTAAGTTACATTTTACTAAGTTACATTATACTAAGTTACATATTTTATTAAATTACATTTTATTAAGTTACATTTTATTAAGTTACATTTAACTAAGTTACATTTTATTAGGTTACATTTTATTAAGTTACATTTTATTAAATTACATTTTACTAAAATACATTTTACACAGTTACATTTTTTACTAAGTTACATTTTATTAGGTTACATTTTATTAAGTTAAATTTTACTAAGTTACATTTTCCTAAGTTACATTTTACTCAGTTACATATTTTATTAAGTTTATTTTATTAAGTTACATTTTATTATGTTACATTTTCCTAAGTTACATTTTACTAAGTTATATTTTTTATTAAGTTACATTTTATTAAGTTACATTTTATTAAGTTACATTTTTTATTAAGTTACATTTTATTAAGTTACATTTTATTAAGTTACATTTTACTAAGTTTTATTTTACTAAATTACATTTTTTATTAAGTTACATTTCATTAAGTTACATTTTATTAAGTTACATTTTACTAAGTTACATTTTATTAAGTTACATTTTACTAAGTTACATTTTACTAAGTTAAATTTTTTATTAAGTTACATTTTATTAAGTTACATTTTACTAAGTTACATTTTACTAAGTTACATTATACTAAGTTAAATTTTTTATTAAGTTACATTTCATTAAGTTACAATTTATTAAGTTACATTTTACAAAGTTACATTTTACTAAGTTACAATTTACTCAGTTACATTTTTTACTAAGTTACATTTTATTAAGTTACATTTTATTAAGCTACATTTTACTAAGTTACATTTTACTAAGTTACATTTTTTATTAAGTTACATTTTATTAAGTTACATTTTACAAAGTTACATTTTACTAAGTTACAATTTACTCAGTTACATTTTTTACTAAGTTACATTTTATTAAGTTACATTTTATTAAGTTACATTTTTTATTAAGTTACATTTTATTAAGTTACATTTTATTAAGTTACATTTTACTAAGTTTTATTTTACTAAATTACATTTTTTATTAAGTTACATTTCATTAAGTTACATTTTATTAAGTTACATTTTACTAAGTTACATTTTATTGAGTTACATTTTACTAAGTTACATTTTACTAAGTTAAATTTTTTATTAAGTTACATTTTATTAAGTTACATTTTACTAAGTTACATTTTACTAAGTTACATTATACTAAGTTAAATTTTTTATTAAGTTACATTTCATTAAGTTACAATTTATTAAGTTACATTTTACAAAGTTACATTTTACTAAGTTACAATTTACTCAGTTACATTTTTTACTAAGTTACATTTTATTAAGTTACATTTTATTAAGCTACATTTTACTAAGTTACATTTTACTAAGTTACATTTTTTATTAAGTTACATTTTATTAAGTTACATTTTACTAAGTTACATTTTACTAAGTCACATTATACTAAGTTACATTTTTTATTAAGTTACATTTCATTAAGTTACAATTTATTAAGTTACATTTTATTAAGTTACATTTTAATAAATTACATTTTCCTAAGTTACATTTTACTCAGTTACATTTTTTATTAAGTTACATTTTATTAAGTTACATTTTATTAAGTTACATTTTATTAAGTTACATTTTACTAAGTTACATTTTACTAAGTTACATATTTTATTAAATTTCATTTTATTAAGTTACATTTTATTAAGTTACATTTTAATAAATTACATTTTCCTAAGTTACATTTTACTCAGTTACATTTTTTATTAAGTTACATTTTATTAAGTTACATTTTATTAAGTTACATTTTATTAAGTTACATTTTACTAAGTTTTATTTTACTAAGTTACATTTTTTATTAAGTTACATTTCATTAAGTTACATTTTATTAAGTTACATTTTACTAAGTTACATTTTACTAAGTTACATTTTTTATTAAGTTACATTTTATTAAGTTACATTTTACTAAGTTACATTTTACTAAGTTACATTATACTAAGTTACATTTTTTATTAAGTTACATTTCATTAAGTTACAATTTATTAAGTTACATTTTATTAAGTTACATTTTACTAAGTTACAATTTACTCAGTTACATTTTTTACTAAGTTACATTTTATTAAGTTACATTTTATTAAGTTACATTTTACTATGTTACATTTTACTAAGTTACATTTTTTATTAAGTTACATTTTATTAAGTTACATTTTACTAAGTTACATTTTACTAAGTTACATTATACTAAGTTACATTTTTTATTTAGTTACATTTCATTAAGTTACAATTTATTAAGTTACATTTTATTAAGTTACATTTTACTAAATTACATTTTCCTAAGTTACATTTTACTCAGTCACATTTTTTATTAAGTTACATTTTATTAGGATACATTTTATTAAGTTACATTTTACTAAGTTACATTTTACTAAGTTACATATTTTATTAAATTACATTTTATTAAGTTACATTTTATTAAGTTACATTTAACTAAGTTACATTTTATTAGGTTACATTTTATTAAGTTACATTTTATTAAATTACATTTTACTAAGTTACAATTTACTCAGTTACATTTTTTACTAAGTTACATTTTATTAAGTTACATTTTATTAAGTTACATTTTACTAAGTTACATTTTACTAAGTTACATTTTTATTATGTTACATTTTATTAAGTTACATTTTACTAAGTTACATTTTACTAAGTTACATTATACTAAGTTACATTTTTTATTTAGTTACATTTCATTAAGTTACAATTTATTAAGTTACATTTTATTAAGTTACATTTTACTAAATTACATTTTCCTAAGTTACATTTTACTCAGTTACATTTTTTATTAAGTTACATTTTATTAAGATACATTTTATTAAGTTACATTTTATTAAGTTACATTTTACTAAGTTACATTATACTAAGTTACATATTTTATTAAATTACATTTTATTAAGTTACATTTTATTAAGTTACATTTAACTAAGTTACATTTTATTAGGTTACATTTTATTAAGTTACATTTTATTAAATTACATTTTACTAAAATACATTTTACACAGTTACATTTTTTACTAAGTTACATTTTATTAGGTTACATTTTATTAAGTTAAATTTTACTAAGTTACATTTTCCTAAGTTACATTTTACTCAGTTACATATTTTATTAAGTTTATTTTATTAAGTTACATTTTATTATGTTACATTTTCCTAAGTTACATTTTACTAAGTTATATTTTTTATTAAGTTACATTTTATTAAGTTACATTTTATTAAGTTACATTTTTTATTAAGTTACATTTTATTAAGTTACATTTTATTAAGTTACATTTTACTAAGTTTTATTTTACTAAATTACATTTTTTATTAAGTTACATTTCATTAAGTTACATTTTATTAAGTTACATTTTACTAAGTTACATTTTATTAAGTTACATTTTACTAAGTTACATTTTACTAAGTTAAATTTTTTATTAAGTTACATTTTATTAAGTTACATTTTACTAAGTTACATTTTACTAAGTTACATTATACTAAGTTAAATTTTTTATTAAGTTACATTTCATTAAGTTACAATTTATTAAGTTACATTTTACAAAGTTACATTTTACTAAGTTACAATTTACTCAGTTACATTTTTTACTAAGTTACATTTTATTAAGTTACATTTTATTAAGCTACATTTTACTAAGTTACATTTTACTAAGTTACATTTTTTATTAAGTTACATTTTATTAAGTTACATTTTACTAAGTTACATTTTACTAAGGCACATTATACTAAGTTACATTTTTTATTAAGTTACATTTCATTAAGTTACAATTTATTAAGTTACATTTTATTAAGTTACATTTTAATAAATTACATTTTCCTAAGTTACATTTTACTCAGTTACATTTTTTATTAAGTTACATTTTATTAAGTTACATTTTATTAAGTTACATTTTATTAAGTTACATTTTACTAAGTTACATTTTACTAAGTTACATATTTTATTAAATTTCATTTTATTAAGTTACATTTTATTAAGTTACATTTTAATAAATTACATTTTCCTAAGTTACATTTTACTCAGTTACATTTTTTATTAAGTTACATTTTATTAAGTTACATTTTATTAAGTTACATTTTATTAAGTTACATTTTACTAAGTTTTATTTTACTAAGTTACATTTTTTATTAAGTTACATTTCATTAAGTTACATTTTATTAAGTTACATTTTACTAAGTTACATTTTACTAAGTTACATTTTTTATTAAGTTACATTTTATTAAGTTACATTTTACTAAGTTACATTTTACTAAGTTACATTATACTAAGTTACATTTTTTATTAAGTTACATTTCATTAAGTTACAATTTATTAAGTTACATTTTATTAAGTTACATTTTACTAAGTTACAATTTACTCAGTTACATTTTTTACTAAGTTACATTTTATTAAGTTACATTTTATTAAGTTACATTTTACTATGTTACATTTTACTAAGTTACATTTTTTATTAAGTTACATTTTATTAAGTTACATTTTACTAAGTTACATTTTACTAAGTTACATTATACTAAGTTACATTTTTTATTTAGTTACATTTCATTAAGTTACAATTTATTAAGTTACATTTTATTAAGTTACATTTTACTAAATTACATTTTCCTAAGTTACATTTTACTCAGTCACATTTTTTATTAAGTTACATTTTATTAAGATACATTTTATTAAGTTACATTTTACTAAGTTACATTTTACTAAGTTACATATTTTATTAAATTACATTTTATTAAGTTACATTTTATTTAGTTACATTTAACTAAGTTACATTTTATTAGGTTACATTTTATTAAGTTACATTTTATTAAATTACATTTTACTAAGTTACATTTTACACAGTTACATTTTTTACTAAGTTACATTTTATTAAGTTACATTTTATTAAGTTACATTTTACTAAGTTACATTTTATTATGTTACATTTTATTAAGTTAAATTTTACTAAGTTACATTTTCCTAAGTTACATTTTACTCAGTTACATTTTTTATTAAGTTACATTTTATTAAGTTACATTTTACTAAGTTTTATTTTACTAAGTTACATTTTTTATTAAGTTACATTTCATTAAGTTACATTTTATTAAGTTACATTTACTAAGTTACATTTTATTAAGTTACATTTTACTAAGTTACATTTTACTAAGTTACAATTTATTAAGTTACATTTTATTAAGTTACATTTTACTAAATTCATTTTCCTAAGTTACATTTTACTCAGTTACATTTTTTATTAAGTTACATTTTATTAAGTTACATTTTACTAAGTTACATTTTATTAAGTTACATTTTATTAAGTTACATTTTACTAAGTTACATTTTATTAAGTTACATTTTACTAAGTTTTATTTTACTAAATTACATTTTTTATTAAGTTACATTTCATTAAGTTACATTTTATTAAGTTACATTTTACTAAGTTACATTTTATTAAGTTACATTTTACTAAGTTACATTTTACTAAGTTAAATTTTTTATTAAGTTACATTTTATTAAGTTACATTTTACTAAGTTACATTTTACTAAGTTACATTATACTAAGTTAAATTTTTTATTAAGTTACATTTCATTAAGTTACAATTTATTAAGTTACATTTTACAAAGTTACATTTTACTAAGTTACAATTTACTCAGTTACATTTTTTACTAAGTTACATTTTATTAAGTTACATTTTATTAAGCTACATTTTACTAAGTTACATTTTACTAAGTTACATTTTTTATTAAGTTACATTTTATTAAGTTACATTTTACAAAGTTACATTTTACTAAGTTACAATTTACTCAGTTACATTTTTTACTAAGTTACATTTTATTAAGTTACATTTTATTAAGTTACATTTTTTATTAAGTTACATTTTATTAAGTTACATTTTATTAAGTTACATTTTACTAAGTTTTATTTTACTAAATTACATTTTTTATTAAGTTACATTTCATTAAGTTACATTTTATTAAGTTACATTTTACTAAGTTACATTTTATTGAGTTACATTTTACTAAGTTACATTTTACTAAGTTAAATTTTTTATTAAGTTACATTTTATTAAGTTACATTTTACTAAGTTACATTTTACTAAGTTACATTATACTAAGTTAAATTTTTTATTAAGTTACATTTCATTAAGTTACAATTTATTAAGTTACATTTTACAAAGTTACATTTTACTAAGTTACAATTTACTCAGTTACATTTTTTACTAAGTTACATTTTATTAAGTTACATTTTATTAAGCTACATTTTACTAAGTTACATTTTACTAAGTTACATTTTTTATTAAGTTACATTTTATTAAGTTACATTTTACTAAGTTACATTTTACTAAGTCACATTATACTAAGTTACATTTTTTATTAAGTTACATTTCATTAAGTTACAATTTATTAAGTTACATTTTATTAAGTTACATTTTAATAAATTACATTTTCCTAAGTTACATTTTACTCAGTTACATTTTTTATTAAGTTACATTTTATTAAGTTACATTTTATTAAGTTACATTTTATTAAGTTACATTTTACTAAGTTACATTTTACTAAGTTACATATTTTATTAAATTTCATTTTATTAAGTTACATTTTATTAAGTTACATTTTAATAAATTACATTTTCCTAAGTTACATTTTACTCAGTTACATTTTTTATTAAGTTACATTTTATTAAGTTACATTTTATTAAGTTACATTTTATTAAGTTACATTTTACTAAGTTTTATTTTACTAAGTTACATTTTTTATTAAGTTACATTTCATTAAGTTACATTTTATTAAGTTACATTTTACTAAGTTACATTTTACTAAGTTACATTTTTTATTAAGTTACATTTTATTAAGTTACATTTTACTAAGTTACATTTTACTAAGTTACATTATACTAAGTTACATTTTTTATTAAGTTACATTTCATTAAGTTACAATTTATTAAGTTACATTTTATTAAGTTACATTTTACTAAGTTACAATTTACTCAGTTACATTTTTTACTAAGTTACATTTTATTAAGTTACATTTTATTAAGTTACATTTTACTATGTTACATTTTACTAAGTTACATTTTTTATTAAGTTACATTTTATTAAGTTACATTTTACTAAGTTACATTTTACTAAGTTACATTATACTAAGTTACATTTTTTATTTAGTTACATTTCATTAAGTTACAATTTATTAAGTTACATTTTATTAAGTTACATTTTACTAAATTACATTTTCCTAAGTTACATTTTACTCAGTCACATTTTTTATTAAGTTACATTTTATTAGGATACATTTTATTAAGTTACATTTTACTAAGTTACATTTTACTAAGTTACATATTTTATTAAATTACATTTTATTAAGTTACATTTAACTAAGTTACATTTTATTAGGTTACATTTTATTAAGTTACATTTTATTAAATTACATTTTACTAAGTTACAATTTACTCAGTTACATTTTTTACTAAGTTACATTTTATTAAGTTACATTTTATTAAGTTACATTTTACTAAGTTACATTTTACTAAGTTACATTTTTATTATGTTACATTTTATTAAGTTACATTTTACTAAGTTACATTTTACTAAGTTACATTATACTAAGTTACATTTTTTATTTAGTTACATTTCATTAAGTTACAATTTATTAAGTTACATTTTATTAAGTTACATTTTACTAAATTACATTTTCCTAAGTTACATTTTACTCAGTTACATTTTTTATTAAGTTACATTTTATTAAGATACATTTTATTAAGTTACATTTTATTAAGTTACATTTTACTAAGTTACATTATACTAAGTTACATATTTTATTAAATTACATTTTATTAAGTTACATTTTATTAAGTTACATTTAACTAAGTTACATTTTATTAGGTTACATTTTATTAAGTTACATTTTATTAAATTACATTTTACTAAAATACATTTTACACAGTTACATTTTTTACTAAGTTACATTTTATTAGGTTACATTTTATTAAGTTAAATTTTACTAAGTTACATTTTCCTAAGTTACATTTTACTCAGTTACATATTTTATTAAGTTTATTTTATTAAGTTACATTTTATTATGTTACATTTTCCTAAGTTACATTTTACTAAGTTATATTTTTTATTAAGTTACATTTTATTAAGTTACATTTTATTAAGTTACATTTTTTATTAAGTTACATTTTATTAAGTTACATTTTATTAAGTTACATTTTACTAAGTTTTATTTTACTAAATTACATTTTTTATTAAGTTACATTTCATTAAGTTACATTTTATTAAGTTACATTTTACTAAGTTACATTTTATTAAGTTACATTTTACTAAGTTACATTTTACTAAGTTAAATTTTTTATTAAGTTACATTTTATTAAGTTACATTTTACTAAGTTACATTTTACTAAGTTACATTATACTAAGTTAAATTTTTTATTAAGTTACATTTCATTAAGTTACAATTTATTAAGTTACATTTTACAAAGTTACATTTTACTAAGTTACAATTTACTCAGTTACATTTTTTACTAAGTTACATTTTATTAAGTTACATTTTATTAAGCTACATTTTACTAAGTTACATTTTACTAAGTTACATTTTTTATTAAGTTACATTTTATTAAGTTACATTTTACTAAGTTACATTTTACTAAGGCACATTATACTAAGTTACATTTTTTATTAAGTTACATTTCATTAAGTTACAATTTATTAAGTTACATTTTATTAAGTTACATTTTAATAAATTACATTTTCCTAAGTTACATTTTACTCAGTTACATTTTTTATTAAGTTACATTTTATTAAGTTTCATTTTATTAAGTTACATTTTATTAAGTTACATTTTACTAAGTTACATTTTACTAAGTTACATATTTTATTAAATTTCATTTTATTAAGTTACATTTTATTAAGTTACATTTTAATAAATTACATTTTCCTAAGTTACATTTTACTCAGTTACATTTTTTATTAAGTTACATTTTATTAAGTTACATTTTATTAAGTTACATTTTATTAAGTTACATTTTACTAAGTTTTATTTTACTAAGTTACATTTTTTATTAAGTTACATTTCATTAAGTTACATTTTATTAAGTTACATTTTACTAAGTTACATTTTACTAAGTTACATTTTTTATTAAGTTACATTTTATTAAGTTACATTTTACTAAGTTACATTTTACTAAGTTACATTATACTAAGTTACATTTTTTATTAAGTTACATTTCATTAAGTTACAATTTATTAAGTTACATTTTATTAAGTTACATTTTACTAAGTTACAATTTACTCAGTTACATTTTTTACTAAGTTACATTTTATTAAGTTACATTTTATTAAGTTACATTTTACTATGTTACATTTTACTAAGTTACATTTTTTATTAAGTTACATTTTATTAAGTTACATTTTACTAAGTTACATTTTACTAAGTTACATTATACTAAGTTACATTTTTTATTTAGTTACATTTCATTAAGTTACAATTTATTAAGTTACATTTTATTAAGTTACATTTTACTAAATTACATTTTCCTAAGTTACATTTTACTCAGTCACATTTTTTATTAAGTTACATTTTATTAAGATACATTTTATTAAGTTACATTTTACTAAGTTACATTTTACTAAGTTACATATTTTATTAAATTACATTTTATTAAGTTACATTTTATTAAGTTACATTTAACTAAGTTACATTTTATTAGGTTACATTTTATTAAGTTACATTTTATTAAATTACATTTTACTAAGTTACATTTTACACAGTTACATTTTTTACTAAGTTACATTTTATTAAGTTACATTTTATTAAGTTACATTTTACTAAGTTACATTTTATTATGTTACATTTTATTAAGTTAAATTTTACTAAGTTACATTTTCCTAAGTTACATTTTACTCAGTTACATTTTTATTAAGTTACATTTTATTAAGTTACATTTTACTAAGTTTTATTTTACTAAGTTACATTTTTTATTAAGTTACATTTCATTAAGTTACATTTTATTAAGTTACATTTACTAAGTTACATTTTATTAAGTTACATTTTACTAAGTTACATTTTACTAAGTTACAATTTATTAAGTTACATTTTATTAAGTTACATTTTACTAAATTCATTTTCCTAAGTTACATTTTACTCAGTTACATTTTTTATTAAGTTACATTTTATTAAGTTACATTTTACTAAGTTACATTTTATTAAGTTACATTTTATTAAGTTACATTTTACTAAGTTACATTTTATTAAGTTACATTTTATTAAGTTACATTTAACCAAGTTACATTTTATTAGGTTACATTTTATTAAGTTACATTTTATTAAGTTACATTTTACTAAGTTACATTTTACTAAGTTACATTTTACTAAGTTACATTTTTTTTAAGTTACATTTCATTAAGTTACATTTTATTAAGTTACATTTTATTATGTTACATTTTCATAAGTTACATTTTACTAAGTTACATTTTTTATTAAGTTACATTTTATTAAGTTACATTTTATTAAGTTACATTTTATTAAGTTACATTTTTTATTAAGTTACATTTCATTAAGTTACATTTTATTAAGTTACATTTTACTAAGTTACATTTTATTAAGTTACATTTTTCTAAGTTACATTTTTTATTAAGTTACATTTTATTAAGTTACATTTTACTAAGTTACATTTTACTAAGTTACATTTTTTATTATGTTACATTTTATTAAGTTACATTTTACTAAGTTACATTTTACTAAGTTACATTATACTAAGTTACATTTTTTATTTAGTTACATTTCATTAAGTTACAATTTATTAAGTTACATTTTATTAAGTTACATTTTATTAAATTACATTTTCCTAAGTTACATTTTACTCAGTTACATTTTTTATTAAGTTACATTTTATTAAGATACATTTTATTAAGTTACAATTTATTAAGTTACATTTTACTAAGTTACATTATACTAAGTTACATATTTTATTAAATTACATTTTATTAGGTTACATTTTATTAAGTTACATTTAACTAAGTTACATTTTATTAGGTTACATTTTATTAAGTTACATTTTATTAAATTACATTTTACTAAAATACATTTTACACAGTTACATTTTTTACTAAGTTACATTTTATTAAGTTACATTTTATTAAGTTACATTTTACTAAGTTACATTTTATTAGGTTACATTTTATTAAGTTAAATTTTACTAAGTTACATTTTCCTAAGTTACATTTTACTCAGTTACATATTTTATTAAGTTACATTTTATTAAGTTACATTTTATTATGTTACATTTTCCTAAGTTACATTTTACTAAGTTAAATTTTTTATTAAGTTACATTTTATTAAGTTACATTTTATTAAGTTACATTTTTTATTAAGTTACATTTTATTAAGTTACATTTTATTAAGTTAAATTTTACTAAGTTTTATTTTACTAAGTTACATTATACTAAGTTACATTTTTTATTAAGTTACATTTCATTAAGTTACATTTTATTAAGTTACATTTTACTAAGTTACATTTTATTAAGTTACATTGTACTAAGTTACATTTTACTAAGTTACATTTTTTATTAAGTTACATTTTATTAAGTTACATTTTACTAAGTTACATTTTACTAAGTTACATTATACTAAGTTACATTTTTTATTAAGTTACATTTCATTAAGTTACAATTTATTAAGTTACATTTTACTAAGTTACATTTTACTAAGTTACAATTTACTCAGTTACATTTTTTACTAAGTTACATTTTATTAAGCTACATTTTACTAAGTTACATTTTACTAAGTTACATTTTTTATTAAGTTACATTTTATTAAGTTACATTTTACAAAGTGTCATTTTACTAAGTTACATTATACTAAGTTACATTTTTTATTAAGTTACATTTCATTAAGTTACAATTTATTAAGTTACATTTTATTAAGTTACATTTTATTAATTTACATTTTACTAAGTTACATTTTACTAAGTTACATATTTTATTAAATTTCATTTTATTAAGTTACATTTTATTAAGTTACATTTAACTAAGTTACATTTTATTAGGTTACATTTTATTAAGTAACATTTTATTAAGTTACATTTTACTAAGTTACATTTTACTCAGTTACATTTTTTACTAAGTTACATTTTATTAAGTTACATTTTATTAAGTTACATTTTACTAAGTTACATTTTATTAGGTTACATTTTATTAAGTTAGATTTTACTAAGTTACATTTTCCTAAGTTACATTTTACTCAGTTACATTTTTTATTAAGTTACATTTTGAGCCGCGACATGTCCACCTAGCGTCCCACCAATGTCACGCCTCAGTGATTTTTGTATAGTGCGAGTGCTGGCCTTGCGCCGGAACTCAATCGGTTTGGGTCTGGCAGCAGACCTGCAGACTCCGGGGCATTTTCCGCTGTCGGACACTTTTTCGGCAGAAGAACAGCGACTGTCATCGTTTCATGTCAAGTTTTGTGTTTGTAATGTTATATTTGTATCAGTTAACATCTAGTCACATTTTTTACTGTGCTTCATACAAACCAAATTCTTTTAACATGTAATTAAACGGATTGCCAGTCGTCAGATGAGGTCCCGGATGGGAGGCTTGGTTCGGCTGCTGTCTTCGGAGAGGGTCGCCCGGGGGAACATAACATCTTCTTCCTCCTCGGGCTGCCAATGGCCCAGCTTCTCCGGGGACCATTAGGCCACCATCCGCCCTCTACCACCACCGCCTGCCACCAACAAGGACTACTGTGTATTGTGCCGCCAAGAACCGCAAGTGTTTTGGACTGATTAAAATTTTTAAAGATTTCTATTTAAAAAAAGGGGGCCCCTAAATTATTTATTATCTGTTATTTATTTATAGTAATTTATTAGATTGTTGATTTATTTAAAGTTTAAAGCAGTATTTACAGTTACCATCTTTTAAATTATTCATAGTTAGGCCTAATTTTTTCAGTCACAGTTACCGTCCAATTTAAATTTTGTTAGGTCAATTTTGTATTTACTGGTACCAGTTTGTAAGTTCAGGAGGGTAGATATAAATTCATTTTGCTTTAAAATTTCTGAGAAAGAGATTATTTAAAAGAAATTCTTTGGATGGATGGAATTTGTTGTTTGTTGTTATTGTTAATTTTGAAAATTATAGGCTTTGTTGACAACTGTTTGTTTTTTTATGTTCACCCACGGCCTTTCACTTTTGTTAGGGATGTGGGGCGGCCACTCGCACTGTCACTATGGGGGGCATGCTTCCAATAGTTGTTCGTCTGGGGGCGGTGCGAGGGGTCGGCTCAATTTTATTAAGTTACATTTAATATGTTACATTTTCCTAAGTTACATTTTACTAAGTTACATTTTTTATTAAGTTACAATTTACTCAGTTACATTTTTTACTAAGTTACATTTTATTAAGTTACATTTTATTAAGTTACATTTTACTATGTTACATTTTACTAAGTTACATTTTTTATTAAGTTACATTTTATTAAGTTACATTTTACTAAGTTACATTTTACTAAGTTACATTATACTAAGTTACATTTTTTATTTAGTTACATTTCATTAAGTTACAATTTATTAAGTTACATTTTATTAAGTTACATTTTACTAAATTACATTTTCCTAAGTTACATTTTACTCAGTCACATTTTTTATTAAGTTACATTTTATTAAGATACATTTTATTAAGTTACATTTTACTAAGTTACATTTTACTAAGTTACATATTTTATTAAATTACATTTTATTAAGTTACATTTTATTAAGTTACATTTAACTAAGTTACATTTTATTAGGTTACATTTTATTAAGTTACATTTTATTAAATTACATTTTACTAAGTTACATTTTACACAGTTACATTTTTTACTAAGTTACATTTTATTAAGTTACATTTTATTAAGTTACATTTTACTAAGTTACATTTTATTATGTTACATTTTATTAAGTTAAATTTTACTAAGTTACATTTTCCTAAGTTACATTTTACTCAGTTACATTTTTTATTAAGTTACATTTTATTAAGTTACATTTTACTAAGTTTTATTTTACTAAGTTACATTTTTTATTAAGTTACATTTCATTAAGTTACATTTTATTAAGTTACATTTACTAAGTTACATTTTATTAAGTTACATTTTACTAAGTTACATTTTACTAAGTTACAATTTATTAAGTTACATTTTATTAAGTTACATTTTACTAAATTCATTTTCCTAAGTTACATTTTACTCAGTTACATTTTTTATTAAGTTACATTTTATTAAGTTACATTTTACTAAGTTACATTTTATTAAGTTACATTTTATTAAGTTACATTTTACTAAGTTACATTTTATTAAGTTACATTTTATTAAGTTACATTTAACCAAGTTACATTTTATTAGGTTACATTTTATTAAGTTACATTTTATTAAGTTACATTTTACTAAGTTACATTTTACTAAGTTACATTTTACTAAGTTACATTTTTTATTAAGTTACATTTCATTAAGTTACATTTTATTAAGTTACATTTTATTATGTTACATTTTCATAAGTTACATTTTACTAAGTTACATTTTTTATTAAGTTACATTTTATTAAGTTACATTTTATTAAGTTACATTTTATTAAGTTACATTTTTTATTAAGTTACATTTCATTAAGTTACATTTTATTAAGTTACATTTTACTAAGTTACATTTTATTAAGTTACATTTTTCTAAGTTACATTTTTTATTAAGTTACATTTTATTAAGTTACATTTTACTAAGTTACATTTTACTAAGTTACATTTTTTATTATGTTACATTTTATTAAGTTACATTTTACTAAGTTACATTTTACTAAGTTACATTATACTAAGTTACATTTTTTATTTAGTTACATTTCATTAAGTTACAATTTATTAAGTTACATTTTATTAAGTTACATTTTATTAAATTACATTTTCCTAAGTTACATTTTACTCAGTTACATTTTTTATTAAGTTACATTTTATTAAGTTACATTTTATTAAGATACATTTTATTAAGTTACATTTTATTAAGTTACATTTTACTAAGTTACATTATACTAAGTTACATATTTTATTAAATTACATTTTATTAGGTTACATTTTATTAAGTTACATTTAACTAAGTTACATTTTATTAGGTTACATTTTATTAAGTTACATTTTATTAAATTACATTTTACTAAAATACATTTTACACAGTTACATTTTTTACTAAGTAACATTTTATTAAGTTACATTTTATTAAGTTACATTTAACTAAGTTACATTTTATTAGGTTACATTTTATTAAGTTAAATTTTACTAAGTTACATTTTCCTAAGTTACATTTTACTCAGTTACATATTTTATTAAGTTACATTTTATTAAGTTACATTTTATTATGTTACATTTTCCTAAGTTACATTTTACTAAGTTAAATTTTTTATTAAGTTACATTTTATTAAGTTACATTTTATTAAGTTACATTTTTTATTAAGTTACATTTTATTAAGTTACATTTTATTAAGTTAAATTTTACTAAGTTTTATTTTACTAAGTTACATTATACTAAGTTACATTTTTTATTAAGTTACATTTCATTAAGTTACATTTTATTAAGTTACATTTTACTAAGTTACATTTTATTAAGTTACATTTACTAAGTTACATTTTACTAAGTTACATTTTTTATTAAGTTACATTTTATTAAGTTGCATTTTACTAAGTTACATTTTACTAAGTTACATTATACTAAGTTACATTTTTTATTAAGTTACATTTCATTAAGTTACAATGTATTAAGTTACATTTTACTAAGTTACATTTTACTAAGTTACAATTTACTCAGTTACATTTTTTACTAAGTTACATTTTATTAAGCTACATTTTACTAAGTTACATTTTACTAAGTTACATTTTTTATTAAGTTACATTTTATTAAGTTACATTTTACTAAGTGTCATTTTACTAAGTTACATTATACTAAGTTACATTTTTTATTAAGTTACATTTCATTAAGTTACAATTTATTAAGTTACATTTTATTAAGTTACATTTTATTAAGTTACATTTTACTAAGTTACATTTTACTAAGTTACATATTTTATTAAATTTCATTTTATTAAGTTACATTTTATTAAGTTACATTTAACTAAGTTACATTTTATTAGGTTACATTTTATTAAGTAACATTTTATTAAGTTACATTTTACTAAGTTACATTTTACTCAGTTACATTTTTTACTAAGTTACATTTTATTAAGTTACATTTTATTAAGTTACATTTTACTAAGTTACATTTTATTAGGTTACATTTTATTAAGTTAGATTTTACTAAGTTACATTTTCCTAAGTTACATTTTACTCAGTTACATTTTTTATTAAGTTACATTTTGAGCCGCGACATGTCCACCTAGCGTCCCACCAATGTCACGCCTCAGTGATTTTTGTATAGTGCGAGTGCTGGCCTTGCGCCGGAACTCAATCGGTTTGGGTCTGGCAGCAGACCTGCAGACTCCGGGGCATTTTCCGCTGTCGGACACTTTTTCGGCAGAAGAACAGCGACTGTCATCGTTTCATGTCAAGTTTTGTGTTTGTAATGTTATATTTGTATCAGTTAACATCTAGTCACATTTTTTACTGTGCTTCATACAAACCAAATTCTTTTAACATGTAATTAAACGGATTGCCAGTCGTCAGATGAGGTCCCGGATGGGAGGCTTGGTTCGGCTGCTGTCTTCGGAGAGGGTCGCCCGGGGGAACATAACATCTTCTTCCTCCTCGGGCTGCCAATGGCCCAGCTTCTCCGGGGACCATTAGGCCACCATCCGCCCTCTACCACCACCGCCTGCCACCAACAAGGACTACTGTGTATTGTGCCGCCAAGAACCGCAAGTGTTTTGGACTGATTAAAATTTTTAAAGATTTCTATTTAAAAAAAGGGGGCCCCTAAATTATTTATTATCTGTTATTTATTTATAGTAATTTATTAGATTGTTGATTTATTTAAAGTTTAAAGCAGTATTTACAGTTACCATCTTTTAAATTATTCATAGTTAGGCCTAATTTTTTCAGTCACAGTTACCGTCCAATTTAAATTTTGTTAGGTCAATTTTGTATTTACTGGTACCAGTTTGTAAGTTCAGGAGGGTAGATATAAATTCATTTTGCTTTAAAATTTCTGAGAAAGAGATTATTTAAAAGAAATTCTTTGGATGGATGGAATTTGTTGTTTGTTGTTATTGTTAATTTTGAAAATTATAGGCTTTGTTGACAACTGTTTGTTTTTTGATGTTCACCCACGGCCTTTCACTTTTGTTAGGGATGTGGGGCGGCCACTCGCACTGTCACTATGGGGGGCATGCTTCCAATAGTTGTTCGTCTGGGGGCGGTGCGAGGGGTCGGCTCAATTTTATTAAGTTACATTTAATATGTTACATTTTCCTAAGTTACATTTTACTAAGTTACATTTTTTATTAAGTTACATTTTATTAAGTTACATTTTACTAAGTTTTATTTTATTAAGTTACATTTCATTAAGTTACATTTTATTAAGTTACATTTTACTAAGTTACATTTTATTAAGTTACATTTTACTAAGTTACATTTTACTAAGTTAAATTTTTTATTAAGTTACATTTTATTAAGTTACATTTTACTAAGTTACATTTTACTAAGTTACATTATACTAAGTTACATATTTTATTAAGTTACATTTCATTAAGTTACAATTTATTAAGTTACATTTTATTAAGTTACATTTTACTAAATTCATTTTCCTAAGTTACATTTTACTCAGTTACATTTTTTATTAAGTTACATTTTATTAAGTTACATTTTATTAAGTTACATTTTATTAAGTTACATTTTACTAAGTTACATTTTACTAAGTTACATATTTTATTAAATTACATTTTATTAAGTTACATTTTATTAAGTTACATTTAACCAAGTTACATTTAATTGTTTTGAGTGACATTCGCCCGGTTGATGGTTTAGAGGTGGAACCTTTGATGGAGTTTTTGGGTAAGGTGTTGCACCTGAAGGAGTTCCCAGGCATGGAGGACTCAGTAGTGTTGGAACTGCTGGTTCCACTCTGCCTGAGACCTCTTGGTGACAAATTGTTAGATTGTTTGAAACGGGGAGTAAATTTTGACAATTTTCACAGTGAAGTGCTTGAGCTCTTTGTCCCCTTCAGGGTCATGGAAAGATTGAAGGTTGAGAGAGTGTTTCGACCTCAAAAGTTTGATGAAACTCTCAGTCAGTATGTGGGTGACATTTGTGGCGTGTGGCGTGTCCTACGGCTGGGCATCCCTGAAAACCAACTGGTGGACATTGTCTTGCAGGGGTTGAAGCCTGAGGAGCGGTCCAGACTGATTTTTGCTCCGAAGCCTTCTTCTTTTGCAGACCTGGATAGGTTGGTCATCCTTTCACGGAGCGTTCAAGACGCTGATTTTCAGAGGGAGCATGTTTCGGGGCATCTTCCCCAGACTGTTCCCCATCCCGTTGTAGCTTCCGTGGGTCAAGGTCCTGAAACACCGCAGAGACAGAGGCGTCCTATTGTTTGCTTTGGTTGTGGTCAGTCAGGTCACATGAGACGAGAGTGTCGTCAGAGGCTTAATCTTGGGACTTTGTCCAAAAGCCTGAGCTGCTCACAAAGGGAAAGTTTGCCCAAACCGCCCTGTGAGAAAGCTGTTTTGGAGGAAGTCAGTAGGAATTTGGTTTCTGTGAGTACTGCCCCTTCTGGGAGTGCTGGTTTTGGGGAGCCTCTGTCGCGGGGAATGAGGGAGCTTGCATGCATGGGAGTGAAAGCGGCGCGCTCAACTTGCCCACGACTCAACATCTTCTTAGGTAAAACGGTGCAGAAGGCCCTTGTGGATTCTGGGTCAGCCCGTTGTCTCATTTCCTTGTCCCTGTTTGAAAATCTAAAAACTTCTGGGCTAATCAAGCAAGTTGAGCGAAGTACTCACATCTGCTGGACTGCATCGAAATCCCCACTTCCAATCATCTATGAAGCCCGTTTGAAATTCAAGATTGAACATTTTTCTTGGGTGTGGAGTTTTTGGGTAGCCAAGGACCTTTGCATTCCTGTCATTTTGGGAGCGGATTTCATCAAGCATTGTGGCCTGATTTTGGATTTAGGCAGAGGCCAGTGCTTCTTTCGTTTCGCAAGACGGGTGCTCATTCCTTTCGCAGATGAAATTGTGGATGGTGCAGCTGTGGTAGAGCCTGAGACACCCAGCAAACCAAAAGTTGATCCATTAGGGCATCTGACTCCTGGTGAGGCTGAAGCAATCAGAACATTGTGTTCTCGTTTTCCTGAGGTGCTGACGCCAAAGCTTAGAGTCACCAATCTTTTGGAGTACGAAATCCGTTTGACTGACACCCGTCCAGTTCGTTCCCATCCTTACAAACTTGCTCCACCCAAGATGGAAACACTCCGTGGAATCATCAATGAGCTTCTTGAAAATGGGGTAATTGAGCCTTCTCGCTCAAGTCACGCAAGTCCAGCTTTTCTAGTTCCAAAGCCAAATGGCAAGTCTCGAATGGTTCTAGATTATCGCAAGTTGAATGCTCAGATTGAAATTGACTCTGTCCCTCTCCCCGATTTGCATTCGGCGTTCGATTGGTTCGGTAAGGCCAAGTATTTTTCCGTCTTTGATTTGAACCAGGCTTACCATCAGATTCCTTTGAAACCTGAATCTCGGCCTCTCACTGCCTTCTGCGTTCCGTGGAACTTGTACCAGTTCACACGTGTTCCCATGGGCCTAGCTGTGGGGGCCCAGACCCTCACCAGACTTCTGGACTCCATCTTTCATGACGTCAAATTCAAATTTGTGTTCAACTATCTTGACGATCTTTTGGTGTACAGTGAGAGCTTTGAAGACCATCTGGTTCATCTTGAGGAAGTCATGAATAGGTTGCTTAGGGCTAGCCTTACCGTAAATCCCGAGAAAGTTAGTTTTGCTCAGGCTGAGATTTCTTTCCTAGGTCATCTGGTATCTTCTCGAGGTGTCTGTATCGATCCGGCTAGAACCCAGGCTATCAGGGAGTTTCCTCCTCCCAGAGATGTCAAAGGCATTGCCCGTTTCATTGGCATGGTGGGTTTCTACCGGCGCTTCATCCCCAATGTGGCAGAGTTGGCGGCTCCTCTCAATGAGCTTCGGAAGAAGGGCGCCAAGTTTGTTTGGGGTGAAGCACAGCAGATGTCTTTTGATCTTCTGAAGGAAGCTATCATGCAACCCCCGGTTTTGGCGATGCCAGATTTCAGTCAAAAGTTTGTTTTGCAAACCGATGCTTCCTCCGTCGCAATTGCGGCTGTGTTGTCCCAAGAGTTAGATGGTGTTAGGCAGCCAATTGCGTATGCCTCACGCACTTTGAACCCTTGCGAAAAGAAAAGCTCTTCTGTGTATGAGTTAGAGTGTTTGGCTGTCGTGTTTGGAGTGAATAAGTTCAGACGTTTTTTGGAACACAAAGAGTTTTTGCTGGAAACCGACAACCAAGCACTCTCGTGGCTCCTTGCACATCCTCGCCAGCTTGGGAAAATTGGTCGTTGGGTTGTCCAAATATCTTCCCTCAAATTCCAAGTGCAACATGTTCGAGGCACGCAGAATGTGATTGCTGACACTTTATCCAGGATGTATCATTCACCTGACGACCAACCTTCTGATCAGGAGGAGCACACAGGGTGTGCCGTGCTCCTGGAGTTTCCCCTTGCCTTTTCTGAGTTCATCCCACATCAGCTAAAAGATCCCGAGCTGGCTAAAATCATTGGTGAGCTTCAAAATGGGGGAGCCCACCCCCCATATTTTCTGTCCCAGGGTGCCCTTTGTTGTCGAGACCGACAGCGAGGTAAACCCAAGGTTGTGCTGCCTAGTCTTCTTGTACCCATGGTCTTTGCGTACTTTCACTCTTCCCCTGTGGGTGGGCACTTAGGGATTCACAAGACCATTGCGAAGGTTAGGGAAATGTTCATCTGGAAGGGTATGGACAGGGACATTGCGGCACGAGTGCGTTCTTGTCAAACATGCTCGCTAAGCAAGCCTGCTCAGAATACCAAGTATGGGTTGTTGTCATCTGAGGTGGCGGAGAGACCTTTGGATAAGGTTTTCATAGACTATGTAGGGCCTCTCCCACGTAGCAAGTCAGGAAACAAATTCTTGCTTGTTTGTGTGGATGCCTTCTCCAAGTTTTGTTGGCTTTTTCCTTTGAGGAACGCCACTGCACAGCTCACCGTGCAGGCACTTCGTACCCATTTGTTTCAACACTTTGGAATACCCGCCACCATTGTTTCCGACAACGGAACTCAGTTCGTTTCTCACCTTTTCAAAAGAATGTGCTTTGGGCACGGTATCCGCCATGTGACCACTTCTCCTTACTATCCACAGCCTTCCCATGCTGAGAGGTTCAACAGAAATCTTCGATCCGCTCTCATAGCTTTTCATGCTGACAAGCAGACCACCTGGGACCAGGAACTTCCTTGGATTCAATTTGCTTTCAATACTGCACACCACGAGAGTCACAAGGCGGTCCCTTTCGAGTTGTTGTTGGGCTATCCACCCAATAATCCCTTGGCAAATGTGTGGAAAATTGGCGACCTTCTGCCACCCCCTGGTGCTGCCAATGTCAAGGCAACTTGGCAGGCGGCTAGGAGGAACTTGATCAGAGCTAGGGAATTGGTCCGGAGGAAGCACAATCGAGGTCGGTTGGACAACCCAGGTGGGGGATTTGGTTTTCTGTAAGGCTCATCCGGTCAGTTCGGCCGTGGACAAGAGAGCCGCTAAGTTGTCTCATCGGTGGTCAGGTCCCCACCGCATCTTGACGTTCTTGACTCCTGTCTCCGTGCTGCTGGGAAATCCGCAGACTGGAGAAGTTTTTCGGAGGGCTCACATTTCTCATCTGAAGCCTTTCCAGGGAACAATTCCGTAGGTCATCTTTCATTACTCTTGTGTCTGAGTGGGAAGTGCACTGGGCCAGAGAGCTTGATCACCTCTTCTGTCCCTTGTGCGCTGCTGAAGATTTTTCCCTAGTAAATTTTCCAGCACTGGCCAGTGCAAACCCTGGGGGTGAGTAGTCCCTCCAGTTGAAAGACTTTTGGCGTTCCCCACTTCAGACATTTGAGTTGATCTGTGGTGTTGAGATCTTCTAGAATTGGGAGGGGTTGTTTTTTTTTTTTGAAGGGGAAGTCCTCCTTTGGGGGGGGGAGGTTGAGCCGTGACATGTCCACCTAGCGTCCCACCAATGTCACGCCTCAGTGATTTTTGTATAGTGCGAGTGCTGGCCTTGCGCCGGAACTCAATCGGTTTGGGTCTGGCAGCAGACCTGCAGACTCCGGGGCATTTTCCGCTGTCGGACACTTTTTCGGCAGAAGAACAGCGACTGTCATCGTTTCATGTCAAGTTTTGTGTTTGTAATGTTATATTTGTATCAGTTAACATCTAGTCACATTTTTTACTGTGCTTCATACAAACCAAATTCTTTTAACATGTAACTAAACGGATTGCCAGTCGTCAAATGAGGTCCCGGATGGGAGGCTTGGTTTGGCTGCTGTCTTCGGAGAGGGTCGCCCGGGGGAACATAACATCTTCTTCCTCCTCGGGCTGCCAATGGCCCAGCTTCTCCGGGGACCATTAGGCCACCATCCGCCCTCTACCACCACCGCCTGCCACCAACAAGGACTACTGTGTATTGTGCCGCCAAGAACCGCAAGTGTTTTGGACTGATTAAAATTTTTAAAGATTTCTATTTAAAAAAAAAGGGGGCCCCTAAATTATTTATTATCTGTTATTTATTTATAGTAATTTATTAGATTGTTGATTTATTTAAAGTTTAAAGCAGTATTTACAGTTACCATCTTTTAAATTATTCATAGTTAGGCCTAATTTTTTCAGTCACAGTTACCGTCTAATTTAAATTTTGTTAGGTCAATTTTGTATTTACTGGTACCAGTTTGTAAGTTCAGGAGGGTAGATATAAATTCATTTTGCTTTAAAATTTCTGAGAAAGAGATTATTTAAAATAAATTCTTTGGATGGATGGAATTTGTTGTTTGTTGTTATTGTTAATTTTGAAAATTATAGGCTTTGTTGACAACTGTTTGTTTTTTGATGTTCACCCACGGCCTTTCACTTTTGTTAGGGATGTGGGGCGGCCACTCGCACTGTCACTATGGGGGGCATGCTTCCAATAGTTGTTCGTCTGGGGGCGGTGCGAGGGGTCGGCTCAATTTTATTAAGTTACATTTAATATGTTACATTTTCCTAAGTTACATTTTACTAAGTTACATTTTTTATTAAGTTACATTTCATTAAGTTACAATTTATTAAGTTACATTTTATTAAGTAACATTTTACTAAGTTTTATTTTACTAAGTTACATTTTTTATTAAGTTACATTTCATTAAGTTACATTTTATTAAGTTACATTTTACTAAGTTACATTTTATTAAGTTACATTTTACTAAGTTACATTTTACTAAGTTAAATTTTTTATTAAGTTACATTTTATTAAGTTACATTTTACTAAGTTACATTATACTAAGTTACATTTTTTATTAAGTTACATTTCATTAAGTTACATTTTATTAAGTTACATTTTACTAAGTTACATTTTATTAAGTTACATTTTACTAAATTCATTTTCCTAAGTTACATTTTACTCAGTTACATTTTTTATTAAGTTACATTTTATTAAGTTACATTTTATTAAGTTACATTTTATTAAGTTACATTTTACTAAGTTACATTTTACTAAGTTACATATTTTATTAAATTACATTTTATTAAGTTACATTTTATTAAGTTACATTTAACCAAGTTACATTTTATTAGGTTACATTTTATTAAGTTACATTTTATTAAGTTACATTTTACTAAGTTACATTTTACTAAGTTACATTTTACTAAGTTACATTTTTTATTAAGTTACATTTCATTAAGTTACATTTTATTAAGTTACATTTCATAAGTTACATTTTATTAAGTTACATTTTATTATGTTTTATTATGTTTTGAAAATTGTCATACAAAAGGATATCATACTTTAGGGGTGCATTCGTTTTATTATACTAAGATAACAAGGTTATTTTAAATAAGATTAGTTATATTTTAAGCCCAATTTTACATTTGTTACAGTTAAAAATCACACAACATATCTAAACAGTTCAACAATTTAAATAGGTTTTAGAAACGTTCTTCAATAGAGTAGGCTATTCATTTATTGAGTAAATATGGTTTAATATATTTATACCGGTACATGTTATGTATTTTTTAAAAGCCTACATTCAACCCGACAACCACTGCAGCTTGTTAAAATAATGTGTATAAAAATGTGCTTACCTATGTTTATAAATAAATCGACGAAGATTGAGTTTCCAAGTATGCTAAGTTTAGTATAAATAGCCGCATGAATATTGAATAATTGATTTGGTTAATATCACAGACCCACTCAAACAATATTTATAGCGGCCTATTGGTTTTTTATTCTTTTTTACGTATAGTATTTACAACCTTACCACAATCATAATACGTAAATAATAGGTGAGAGAATTATTAGCACTTCAATTACAATTATAATTATTTAACGGTATAATTATATTTACAATACTTACATACAAACCCAAACATAATTATGTATAAAAAATATATACCAGTATTATTTATAACCCATCAAAATCATGATACGTAGTTTTGGTGTGATTTTTTGCAAATACTTACTTAAAAATATTTTTGACGTATTAACTTACTAATTAACACTTGCCGGTTTTCAACCCACACTTTACTGGTGGTAGAATGCCGTTACTCTTACATACATTCTTACAATATAAGAATTTAATAAATATAAAAACTATATTTTAGCATGGAAATAAGTTCAATTGAGCTTGTATTTAACACTTTTAATATTCCTCAGCGAAATGTATAATATGTCAAACATATTTTTGACTAGCTGTTGTACCCGCGCTTTGCAACGGGAAGAGGACACAAAATACAAACATTTTGATCTTTACATTTGTTGTATAAAATAGTTAAACAGTGGCCTTTGCTACCACTTTTAGAAAAAAAATTTGGCTGCACTTTAGTATCTGTCCTACACTCATTCCAATGAAAAATATCGATATAGGCTATGGATTATTCGATATATTCATTTAAATTAATAGTACTGTACCCTGTCGGTAAACTTTATAACTTGTTAATGCTATTTAATATCACAGAACCAACTTGTGTATTTGAAACAGCTGAAAAAATTCTTTTATTCCTTTTAAATATGATTACTCATAAGGTTAACATGGGGAATTCCAGAGCCACTGAGGCGGAGCCCTAAAGGATTTTTGAGATAAGAATATGACTATATGTTAATCGGGAATATGAGCTATCATCATGTCAAATTTCATCCCTATCCGTCCAGTATTTTTCGCGTTTACTTGTCACAAACATACATCCAAACTTTCTCATTTATAATATTAAGTAGGATTAAGTAATTGCAAATATATCATATCTAAACTATTACAACTTTGTTAAATGAAAAGTTACAGTGGTAATATTAAATTTATTTAACTCGCACGAATACCAAGTCCATGCTGAGCAAACATGAATAGTAGCATTTTTTACTCTATTTGGAATGTAAACAGCAAGATTCTATAACATTTTAACAACCAGCTTTTTTTTATTTATTTATTTATTTATTTTCCAATAATCACATAACATCATATTCAGACAGGTGATTCGTCATTGTTACAATATTTTATAGTCTCTATTATACTAAAATTATTACTAAAATAAATTTCATTTTTATGTTTATGCTGAACCTTAACATCTACATAGCTTCCATATATTCCTCCAATGAGAAGAAGGCCTTCTCCAAAAGAAAGTTTTTTAACTTCTTTTTGAATTTAGGGAATGAATCAGTGTCCCTAATTGAAGAAGGTAATTTGTTATATATTTTTGGGCCCATGTACTGAGGAGATAAATGGAATACTTTAAGTCTGTGTTGAACTGGTTTTATATTGTTTTTAAATCTAGTGTTGTGAGGATGGGCATGTTGATCTTCCATGAATGTGTCAAAATCACTTTTAACCATTAAAGCTAGTTTAAAGATATAAGAACTATACAAAGTAAGAATTTTAAACTGAATGAAAAACTCTTTACTGTGAGTAATTCGAGACACTTTTGCTAAGACTCTAACTGCTCTTTTTTGGAGGATAAAAATTTGTTCGGCATGACTAGAAGAACCCCATACCGTTAAACCGTAATTCATAATGGAAGAAAAATAAGCGTGGTATACTGCTAATTGTGTGTCTAAATTTGTAGTATGTCGAATTACCCGAAGAACAAGTATAGCTGATCTAAGTCTCTTTGATAGATTCTTAATGTTTGTTTGCCAATTAAGTTGCCAATCTATATCAATTCCAAGGTAATTAACTGAGTTTTGAGAATATATTGATGTTTGGTTTGAATTTACAACAATGTCTCTATTCTCATTAGCAACTGAAAAGTGAATTAGTTGTGTCTTTGACACATTCATAGAAAGACCATTTACTGTGAACCAGTCCCCGAGGAGTTGAAACTCATTAGTAATTAAGTCTTGCTTAAAATCCAATGTTTTTTGTTCGGTGCAGATTAAAGCAGTATCATCTGCATATTGAAAAGTATGCATTTTTGTAACATTACATAAATCATTTACATAAATTAAAAATAAACAAGGTCCAAGAATGGAACCTTGAGGAACTCCGTAGGGTGTGTAACCCCACTCTGACTTATATTTGGTTTGGCATTTCTGTAATATAATTCTTTGTTTACGGCTTTTTAAATATGAAATGAACCATTTTAATTCCACATTTTTTATTCCATGTCTACTTAATTTTTCTAGCAATATATCATGATCAACACAGTCAAAAGCCTTGGACAGGTCACACAGCACACCTATTGTGCGCTGCGACCCGTCCAAGGCCTCCGCAATGCAGTTAATCATCCTGGTAATAGCCTTTTCAGTACTGGATTTTGAGCGGAAGCCAAACTGAGATGGATTTAGTAAATTATTTTGTTCCAAATAATCTGTAAGTTGAGTTTTTACAATTTTTTCAAAAACTTTGGAAAAACAGGGCAAAAGAGCAACTGGACGGTAGTCAGAAGGATTGTTAACATCACCCTTTTTAAAAAGAGGTTTTATCTCTGCATATTTAAGTTTTTCAGGGAAAATTCCTTCCTCAAGGGACTGATTCACTAGTGTGCAGAGAGGTTGTTCAATAAGTTTAAAAACTCTACTAATAACAAAGAGGGGAATTTCGTCCCAACCTGAAGATTTAGTATTGTTAAGACTGGTAAAAACTTTTCTTAGATCCTGAACTGAAATTTTCCTAAATTTAAATTGTAAAGCAGAATTTTGAAATCTAATTAAATGTTGACTATTGTTTAGTAGCTGAATGGATTTATCTTTATCTGTCATTTGGTTAGCAATTTGTGAAACATTTATAAAAAAATTGTTAAATTTATTTGCTATTGCCAATGCACTACCATATTGGTCGTTTCCATCATTCAATTGGATCTCAACCGGTGTGTCCGAGTTTTTTCTATTTAATCCAATTTCTTGTTTTACGACTGACCAAGATGCTTTACTTTTATTTTTGGACCTATTAATAAAATCATCATTTGCCTTTAATTTAGCTAATGCAACGACTTTTTTGAAAGTTTTCCTGTAATTGTTGTAGTAAGTTAAAAATTGTGGGTTTCTATTCCATTTTGATTCCTGGTGCAATTTTCTTTTATTTTCTGCTGAAATTTTGATTCCTAAAGTAATCCAATTTTTCCTTTTTTGTGTTTTATTTGATCTTGTATTAACTGTTTTTGGAAAAACCTCATTAAATAAATTTAGAAATGTATTAAGAAAGTTGTTGTAGTTTGTATCTACATTTGGTGTGTTGATATCATAATGTGCATTCTTTAAAGCCATTTCGAAAGTTTTTAAATTTTGTTCTGTAAATTTGCTTTAGCAGTTGATAGTTGCTCAATGAAGAGCCCACATGATTTAATAGTACTTGTTCAGTATTTAAAAGGCCAGCTGACCATATGTGTGTGAGAGAGAGAGCATATTAAAATAATCCCCACATGTCAACAACAATACAATAATAAAAAATTTGAAAATATAAACATTCTAGTAAAAAGTGCAATGTCTTTTACCTTCCTCATGTTTTGTCTACCTATTTTCACTTTTCCCCTCTTACATTATTACATTCAAAACTCATCTTTGTATAATCAATTGACCGCTTTATTTTCAACTCAAATTGTGTGTGTGTGATTCTAAAACTCTTAAACTGTCATTTTGAAGATTGGTTCAACAGAAGAAACACAAGTTACTTGTAGGCCTACATCATCAAGACCTTCCAGAACTTCATGTGTGGTAACCTTGACTAAATTCTAACTAAACCAAAAGTCCATCAATTTTATTTTCTGTTGTTTTGCGAAATTAAATAATTAATAACCCCATATATACAGTCCACTTTATTATTTCTAAAATAGACTCTAGAATACGCTACATCTTTGGTCCGTTCGCGTCGGATTGTTGATTAACCAATTGATTGAACTAATTATGTGGACTTTTGGTGAATATTAAAGACGAACATAACCTGATAAACTCTCAATATTGTCGTTCCCGCATATTGTGTACTTTCTCTCTTTACTCTACCTCTATCTCTCTCACTCTCTGGATCACAGTAGCCTAATTCACGTTAGCCTATCCAGGCCTACTCCAATAACTGAAAGACTCTGTGACATTAATAGCCATTTTGCAAACATTATACCAATACTCCAGTGCTTATATTTTTTGTTGATTGGTTCCAAGTTTAGGCCCACAAACTATTTAAGTTGAACTAGCCTAATTCATTTTTTTTATGTAACGAAGTGAAATAACTTTTGTGTCTTGTGTATTTTGACTGTATTTGTGTTCAATGATGGCTCCTGTTAACCTAGGCCCTATTAAGGTTTCTACCTATGAAAGACTAACTAAACAATTCAAAGTTAGACTTGGAAAAATTCAAGAAAGTATAAATTCTATTAATGAAAGTGCTGAAGCAAACAACCTATCCTCTGTGCAAATAAAATCACTTCATAACTATTTAGATGAAATCAGGAAAAAGCGAGACGACTTTGAACTAAATTTCAGGCGCGTTTTAGAACATTGTTCTGACGAAGAACTCGATGGCATTATTCTAAATGATGATGAAAACACTATTGGTGAATTATGTATACATCTTTGTAGTACTATAGAGTCACTAATCCCTATTGACGAACCTCAATCTCCCCCTCAAGAAATGGTGAATGATTCCAACTGTACTGCTTTCATGCAACCTGTCCGCCTACCGCAACTTGACTTGAAAACCTTCTCGGGAAACTCAGCCGAGTGGATTAATTTCATCAATCTTTTTGATAGCGCTGTACACCTCAACACATCTCTCTCTCCAGTATCAAAATTTCAATACCTACTAAGCTGTCTAACTGAAGAACCTCTAAATTTAATTAAAAACTTAAACATCAGTGCATCTAACTACGAAATCGCATACAATTTGTTGCGCGATTGATACCACAATCACAGACGTTTAACTGCTTTACATTTAAATGCCATATTGGATCTTCCCATTGCCACATCTGAAAATACAAAATCAATACGTGAATTTCTAAATCATTTTCTGGAACATACACAATCACTTATTGCTTTAGAAAGTGACATCACTACCAATGACAATCCTTTGCTGTCAGCTCATTTGCTCCGTAGACTTGATAGAAATTTACGGCAAAAACTTGAACATTACCGCTCATTCAAATCATGTGAAACTCATTCGTTACCATCTGTGGACGAAATCATTAAATTTCTCAATGAAGAATGCTCAAACAGTGAAGATGCCAACCTACACTCTTCAACGTTTTGTCACAAGGCTAATTCAAAGCCTGCCCTCACATCTAGTAAAAATTACTCCAAACCAAGCACCCGCTATACTGCACTTGTAAGCTCAGATGATCACTCCACTTCTGTAAAGACATTTCCATCATGCTTTGCCTGTCAACAAACCGATCACAAAATCTACATGTGCAAGGTTTTTGCTAAGAAATCTCCAAACGAGCGTTACAAACTTGTAAAGGAGAAAAATAAATGTATTTCATGTCTTGGCAATCACACACTCAAAGATTGTCGCTCAACAGGCACATGTCATAAATGTAAACAAAAACACCACACCTTGTTACATTTCGAAAATGTTGTAAAGTCGGTGCAGCCTCCTCCTATAGCCAAACCCTCAAAACCTTCAACTGCTACACCTTCTGTAGTCGCTTCTGCTCAACCAGAAATGTCGCTCTCGATTTCTCAGCCTGCAACTACGGTACTTCTAGGCACCGCTCTCATTAAAATTACCGCTACTAATGGAATCTCTCATGTCTTTCGATGTCTGCTCGTCAGTGGAAGTCAACTCAACTTCATGACAGAGAGGGCAGCACAGCTATTAAACGTCTCTCGTCACCGCTCTACTCACACAATCGTGGGAATCTCTGCATCGCAATCCTCGACAAAGGGACATGCACTCCTAGAACTATCCACACTAGGCAGTGAAGTAATTGCTTCAAATCAACCTTTCCATATTCTAGATAGAATTTCCGCTCCTTTGCCTCGTACTCAACTCTCTTTTGAGGTTTACGAACTGGTAAAACCTTTTGTCCTCGCAGATCCGACCTTTCATATACCTCAGAATATTGACATTCTCATAGGAGGTGCTTTGTTTCCAGAAATTCTTACTCATCAAAACTACCCATTGGGCTCAAACCTTCCATTCGTTATTGGAACACGATTGGGATTTGTGTTAATGGGCAATGCACCAACTTCGTCTAACTCTTCTCCCACCTCATGCCATTCGTCTCTACTATCCACTACAGACGAGCTACATAATACTCTACTTCGCTTTTGGCAACAAGAAGAGGTACCGCAGTGCAATCTTATCTCTGAAGACGATCACATCGCTGAAGATCACTTCAAATCAACTCACTCCCGCTCTCCAGATGGAACATATGTGGTTCGACTCCCTTTCAAGGACCAACATCAACCTCTGGGCACTTCAAAATCTGCTGCTGAACATAGACTTCACTCAATTGAACGAAAGTTTGAATCCAACTCTAATTTCAAGGAATTGTACATACAGTTTATGACTGAATATGAACATCTCGGACACATGGTCAAAGCATCCCCTTCCGATCTTTCGCAGCCACACTACTATTTGCCTCATCACGGTGTACTGAAGGAAACCAGTAGTACAACCAAACTTCGTACAGTTTTTGATGGTAGTTGCAAAACCAGTACCGGTGTCTCACTAAATGATATTCTTTTAACCGGTCGCAAACTTCAAATTGACATTTGTGACATTTTGTTGAATTTTCGTTCACATAATTATGTGTTCAGTTGCGATATAAGGAAAATGTATCGTTGCATTCAAGTTCATCCTGACGACCAGAAGTATCAGTTAATTTTATGGCGTGATCCAAAGACTCAAGAAATCTCCACATACAAATTAACGACAGTTACATACGGTCTAAGCAGTTCACCTTTCCATGCCATCAGAACGTTACATCAACTTGCTGACGACGAAGGAGGGTCTTTCCCAGCAGCAGCCAAAGTTTTACGGGATAATACGTATGTGGATGACGTCATCTGTGGAGCGCATACTCTCAACGAACAGGGCCGGACTTAGGACTTCAGGGGCCCCGGGCAAATTTTCCAATGGGGCCCTAGGATTTCCGTGTGGGGGGCCTCCGGGGGGATTGGGGGGTATGGAATACCCCCCAAACCAAAGGGGGGTCAGGGGGTCCTCCCCCGGGAAAAATTTATAAATTTAGGCTTCAAATAGAGCAATTTAAGGCCAAATAAGCAATAAGTTCTATATCAAAAATCGTTCTTAAAACATAACTATTTTAACATATTTTTATATACAGCATCTTTTAATTTTATACACAAAAAATAAAAATGTTTGAAACCTAATCTCTTGCATTCACTATTTAAACAAACTCTGACCAAATGTTTCAATTGCTTTGTAGTACCAGTGACGGCATATTTGGTATGGTAGCATGGTAGGCTACCATAATATACTTGGAATAGAAGCATTGATATATTTTTGTTTATTACGTATTTACATTATCGATTATTGCCGTCGATTTGTATGATTTTTCAATATTCCTACAATATAGGTGTGATTATTTTTTTTCATAATGGTTTTGGTACCTATGACATTCTCGTTTTTATAATAATATGTTAAAGTCCTAGCGTGAAAAGTACCATTGAGGACTTTCAAGTTTGAGTTTTTTATTGACGAGCAAAATCTTGCAATGTCTAATAAACACTCACAAGCAAATATATTTATATAAGTTACTGAAAGAAGTCTAAATGGATCCAATATCGATTAATACAACACAAACATAGCATTGAATACAACATTACTCACTTCAGCTTTGATTTCGTACTGTTAGTTTGCAGAATTACAATAAAATAACTCAAAAGTAAGACGATTTCAACCAACTTGACGTGACCACTAGTCAGTCTCAAAGGACAAATTATGGGAGTAAAAGGATTTAAATTGTTTTGGATAGGCGATAAGGCATTTTATGTGTGTGTATGCGCGTGCGTGAGACAGACAGGACTAGACAGGATCCCTTATCAGCTCATTATCATTGATTGTTGCAGCTGCTTCTGCTTATCGCTTGTTTACGATTTCAGTCGACAACGCTCGCCCACTCCCAATAAATGTAATTTTGTGTTAACATCAGACGACTCTAGTTGTTTTAAAGTGTCTATATAGATTTTAAAAATCTTACTGGCGCAGTATGATTTTGACTCCAAAGACTAAATTGGAGGTCAACATTTCGACGCATAACTTAATTAATTACTATTTTACATTGAACGGATAATATACTTCTACCCCTTAAAATCCTGATTGGTATATACTTAGAGGTAAAAGAAAAGAATAACATTTAATAAAACATAAACGGAGCAATGTTTTTATTTTTTTAAGTATTTGAACTCCAGTGAATCTCCATTTAATACAACAAAAGTTACGTTCTAAGTTGGGACAAGAGTTTTCATATTTATTGTATTTTTGCCCCAAGCGCGGGGCCCCCTTCAACTCATTCGCCGCGGCCGTACGTTCGGGCGAGCGGCTTCATTGAAACTGAAACTTGTCCATCACAGCCTAGCACATGCTCGTGTAAACCAGGCCTAAGCGTGGGGCCCAGTGCAACTCTGAGGAAAAGTCCCTTAGGATCAAGAATTTCGCTCCTAGTAATGCCTTAAAATGCACCTAACAATAACCTTAAATATAGGATAACGAAAATAAAAATAAAGCTGTTACAAAAGAAGGCCATTTGGTAAGTGTCTGATCAATTTTCGAAGTTATTAATAAAAACTACTGTGCAAGGGGGCCCCTGTCGGGGCCCCCCTTGGCCCAGGGGCCCCGGGCGATCGCCCCTTCCGCCCATAGGTAAGTCCGGCCCTGTCAACGAAGCTAAAGAACTACGAGATCAGCTGATTGAACTTCTTGCACGTGGTGGTTTCGAGCTAAGAAAATGGACATCCAATTGCCCAGAACTACTCCAAGATTTGCCTCAAGATCATCTAGAAACACCAGTCTTTTTGGAAGCCACTAATCACCCTCATTTCGCCATTCTCGGACTACATTGGTCACCCATTTCAGATTGTTTCACCTACAACTTAAGTCTCCCTGATGGTCCTCCTACAAAACGATCAGTGCTGAGCATTATAGCACGCATTTTCGACCCTACCGGATTTTTGTCACCCGTGACCATGTGGGCAAAAACCCTCATGCAAATACTCTGGTCACAGGGTATCCAATGGGATGACACTCTTCCAAATGAACTCGCCGAAAAATGGCACATTTTCGTTGATGAAACCTCTCTACTTTCAAGTATTAAGATCCCTCGCTCGTTCCATTTCACTACCACATGTTTGTTACAACTCCATGGATTTTCAGATGCCTCCGAAGTAGGATACTCAGCAGTCTTATACTTCCGCTGTGAGTTTTCAACTGGAGAAATCATCACTCATCAGATTCTCGCAAAAACACGTGTAGCTCCTTTGAAACGTGTTACTCTACCCCGCTTGGAACTATGTGGTGCACACTTACTTGCAAAACTCACAACCTACTGTTTTCAAATTTTCAAAGAAAAGATTGAACTTTCTCAAACTACATTGTGGTGTGATTCATCAATAACCCTCACTTGGTTACACACCCCCTCATATCGACTTAAAACGTATGTTGCCAACAGAGTTGCTCAAGTCCAAGAATTGATCCCCTCTCAATCCTGGCGCTACGTTCCCTCAACGGACAACCCCGCTGATTGTGCGTCGCGTTGTTTGCTTCCCGCTCAAGTCATTGATCATCCTCTATGGTGGAATGGCCCTCCATGGTTAACTCTTTCAAATGATCATTGGCCAACTAATCGTTTCGTTCCCATCAACTTGCAAGACACTCAAGAAAGTAAAACTACTCCTCTAAATGTCCTAGTTTCAACCCAACCTCCAGAATGGGATCTTCTCTCCAAGTACTCATCCTGGTCCAAACTACTCAGAGTAACAAGCTATGTCTTGCGGTTTATCCATAATGCACGTAGCTCTGACCGAAGACATGGGCATCTCACCGTCTCTGAACTTAAGAACTCAGAGCGTACCATCATCAAGTGTGTCCAAGCTACATGTTTTACGAATGAATTGACTCTACTTCTCAAAAACACACCCAGTACCTCTAATCTTCAACCCTTAGACCCTTTTCTGGATGCTTCCGGCATAATTCGTGTGGGAGGCCGGTTAAGAAGCTAACACGTAAATTCAAAGACAAACCTCCTGTAAATAGTTGTAAATAACATTGAGAATATTCTTCAGTGCTCCGTTTTTTGTACAATTTTGGGTTCATTGTTATAAAACTATCGTTTTATGGAGGCCGGTATGTTCAGTATTTAAAAGGCCAGCTGACCATATGTGTGTGAGAGAGAGAGCATATTAAAATAATCCCCACATGTCAACAACAATACAATAATAAAAAATTTGAAAATATAAACATTCTAGTAAAAAGTGCAATGTCTTTTACCTTCCTCATGTTTTGTCTACCTATTTTCACTTTTCCCCTCTTACATTATTACATTCAAAACTCTATCTTTGTATAATCAATTGACCGCTTTATTTTCAACTCAAATTGTGTGTGTGTGATTCTAAAACTCTTAAACTGTCATTTTGAAGATTGGTTCAACAGAAGAAACACAAGTTACTTGTAGGCCTACATCATCAAGACCTTCCAGAACTTCATGTGTGGTAACCTTGACTAAATTCTAAACTAAACCAAAAGTCCATCAATTTTATTTTCTGTTGTTTTGCGAAATTAAATAATTAATAACCCCATATATACAGTCCACTTTATTATTTCTAAAATAGACTTTAGAATACGCTACAGTACTCGTGGAGTAAACATCCTAAAAATGTAAAATAGGCCATACGTGAGAACATTAGGGCCTATTACAATTAACACAAATAAAAATGCAATGCCATGCTTTGCAAAAGAGGAATTTATATCTGCAAGGTGGTACATAGGCAATACACCCTTATCCAAGGTAGTCCTGAGGGTGGTGAGTAATTTCCCACCGTTGCATTCTGCAGAGGTTGACAACGCCAGATTCCAAAACAAAGAATGCGCTTCTGACACTTTAGGGATGACCAATCACAGTTTGGACACCCCTCCCCTTAAAATATGCGAAAGAAGGTAAGTTTGACGAACCAAATTTACTTATTCTGTTTTGGGACACGACACCACCAAGCGCAATGGAGTTTTCGGTTAGTGCAAGAGGGAAACCTTGCGTATTGTATGATGGTTACCGGTACACCAACCATGTTTTTTATATATGATTATGATCGTGATTTTATGGTAAATTTAATTGTACTATTAAATAATACTCTAATATATTTTGTATCACAATTTTGATTGGGTTACAAACGATACTCGATTTATATATCCTGTTGTTTTATTTTGTTTATCATGACTGATTTATAAATATAATTAATTGTAGTGTTAATATTTCTCTCATCTATTATTTATGTATTATGATTGTGATAAGGTTGTAAATATTATACGTAATAAAAAATAAAAAGCCAAGAGGCCACTATAAATATTGTTTGAGTGGGTCTGTGATATTAATCAGATAATTTATTCAATATTCATGCGGCTATTTATACTAAGCTTAGCAGACTTGGGAACGCAACCTTCGTAGGTTTATTAAAAACATAGGTAAGTTTATTTTTACATTATTTACAAATTATTTTAACAAGTTGCAGTGGTTGCCGGATTGCATGTACTTGAGCTTCTGAAACTTAGATAACATATATAAATACATTAAACCATATTTACTCAAGTAAACTAAATTATTTTAACATTACTAACAATCTAAACAAAATTAAATGAATACTCTATTCAAGAACGTTTTTAAATTGTTGAATTGTTTAGATGTGTTGTATCGTTTTTAATTGTAGCAAATTAAAAATTGGGATTATAAATATAACTAGTCTTCAAAGTCAAAGTCAAAGTCCTTTATTAAGCCAGATTAACAATACATTGCATTGGCCAAGTCAAGAGATTACATTTATTATGAAATTAATTAACTACTAAATACATTATATACAAATTGTTTTCTTTTATGTTTAACTACTGTAGCTGTAACCCGCGGGCTTTGCCCCGTTTAACTTCTTAATTTTCAAGATGATCTCGTTCGCATGGCTCAATCACGTCCTGGTTGAAGTTCGTTCGCTACGCTCACTCACCTTTAGGTTGGAGCTCGTTCGCTACGCCCACTCACCTTTAGGTTGGAGCTCGTTCGCTGCGCTCACTTGCCTTCAGGTTAGCTCGTTCGCTACGCTAACTCGCCTCCAGGTTTTAGTTGCAAATTAGCTGTTGTCATAAATGTAAAAGAAATAATAGTGCTGCACCCTGTTGGTAATCCTTGTAACTTTAATGCTATTGAACATCATAGAACAGAACGAACTTGTTTAATTGAAACAGTTGTTAAGATTCATTAATTCCATTTCTCATAAGGTTAACATGGGAAACTCCAGAGCCACTGGGGCGGAGCCGATTGGACGGATCACGAAATTGATGGTGTATAAACCTATTCCATGAAATTCTACACGTATGTACCAAGTTTCGTGGCAATCGGTTCAGCGGTGTCTGAGTTTATCACTGCCAAACAAATATATATACAAACATCCTCTTTTATACTTATAGATAAGGTTAAAGACTACCAGCAAATTCCCGGACGCTGTAGCAGACCTTATTTATCAACATGGACTTAACTAATTTCCTGAATTTTCCGATGTCCTGTTCGGCTTTCAAAGGGAGAAGGAGGTCATTAAAAAGTTTTACTGCATTGAAGTGGAAATTTTTCTGAAAGAAAGTGGTTGAGTGTCGTGGTACTGAAAGATTGAAATTGTTGCGGAGACGATAGCTATGGATACTTGGAGAACTATATGGTGATGGTTTTTTCTTGATAAATGATAATGTTTCTAAAATGTAAATGGAAGGGAAAGTTAGAACTTTATGTGATCTGAAGACATCTTTGCAGGATTGACGACGGTGAAGGGAAAAAAACAGTTCGGAGAGCCTTTTTTTGAAGCCTGAATATGAACTGAGTCCTTTGGCTTTCACACCCCCAGACAGGTACAGCATATGTGAGATAAGGATAAACAAGTCCATAGTAGGCTGTCAAGAGGACCTCAGGCGAAACGGTATCTTTAAGAGTGCGGAGCATGAAAATTCCTACAGATATCTTGTTTGAAACGTGATCGATATGCTTGTGAAATTTGAGGTTCTCGTCAAGAATTAAACCAAGGAACTTTACATCTGGGGAGGGGCAAATAGTGGTATCATCAAGAAGAACGTGTATGTCAGTGGATGTGCGATGCTGAGAGATGCTAAATTGAAGGAGTGTGGTTTTGTTGGCATTCAAGATTAGTTCATTATCCTCACACCACTGAAGCAGGCAGTTGGATTCAAGAAATAAGGTCTGTTCTAATGCCTGAATACTGGGAATTGAAATGGTGATAGAAGTGTCATCAGCAAAAAGGCATATGTTTGCAAGATTCAAGCTGGATGGAACATCATTTATGAAGATGAGGAAGAGAATCGGACCCAAGACGGAACCCTGGGGCACACCTCTCCTGACTGGGACTTCTGAAGAGGAATGGTTCCTGCAAGTAGTCACTTTGATTTACAGCTGGTATCATAACAAACTGTCGCCTGTCTTTCAGATACGAAGAAAACCAAGCATGAGCTACTCCTCTAATGCCCAGATCATTCATTTTTCTCAATAGTATATCAAGGTTCACGAGGTCAAATGCTTTGCTAAAATCAAAGAACATCCCTGCTACTTTCTGACGTGAATCCAATCTTCTTTAAAATAACCTTTTTTATCGTAGTATTATCTAACGAATGCATCCCTAAAGTATGATATCCTTTTGTAGGCTATGACAATTTTCAATTTTGTAACACGAATCCTTATGTACTAAGGTTGTTTTAGGGACACAAGAAAACAACATAAATCGGCTTAATTAATCATTTCAGTGCTATATGTAGACGTATGACTTCGAATTCATCATTAATACAGCATGAGTTAATTTTCAGCTACATGAAGAACTAACATCAGTAAACTTTGGAGGGTAAAGATTCAGAACGACATTTGACCGTTCACTCTTGTGATCAGTGACTAGGATCTATTGTTCCCGTTCGGGCGGATTGAGGCATGACATACCCGGTGTGGCAGGTAGACTGTCGACCCTAAAATTAGTACGGCTCATTGATTTTCCTAGATGTGACGAACCTGGTGGTGACCCAGTTGTGCAATACTGTCTTTGGTACTTTTTTTGGATTTCCCCACACACAAGGCCAAGCAGCTCATCAAAGGAAGAAACAGACATCCTGTAGTATTGAAAAAACTTGTCTTCGTACTGCCTGTGTAGTGCGAATGTAGTGTGAAATGTCCCAGTAGTCAATCGGCTACTTAACACAGGGTGTGTGCTCCAACGCCTCTTCTTCCTTTTTGTACCATCAACGTAAATTGCCAATAACTGGTGAAAACCTACACAACCTATTCGCACAGCATCCATATTTGGTACTGTAGCAGACTACAAGAGACACTGATCGGGAGTGGATATTCACAGTTCGGCGACCATTCGGGCTCCCTCGGAGCCTGTCGCGGCGTGTTTACTGCTCGTATAACAGCTCCCTGGCGTCGACGACGCGGCGTTATTGCTGCTCGTATAACAGCACTGAATTTTTAGTTCAGCGTCGGCGTTTTATCTGTCGCGTTCTTGCTGTCCGTATAACATGGGCCTTATAGTTTAAAACAATGGCAAACAAGCTTGCATAAAAGAAAAAAACATTTTTCTTGGAAACACATTCAGATGTAGTCGAATTGTATGTTTTTTTAATATAAAACTGGTTACAGCTTGTAACATGGTACTGGAACATCTACTTTACAGTATTTAGGTTAGTTTTTTGGAGGAAACAGAAAAACTAGAGGTAAAGCTTGACTACGGAGTACATTAAGGAAGAAGGATGTATAAAAAAAACTAACTTAACTAAAAAATGTTCTAGGTAGTTGAAAGCACACACAAAAAAGGAAAGCAAGAAAAAGAAGGAGATGTAGGTTAGTAGTGTATCTATTCCTTCTTTCCTTAATGTATTTTACAGTAGAGTATTTTGAGGAAGTTTCTGCGCAAAATAAAGATAAAATCATAAACTAAACACACACTTGTAGATTCACCATTCTTATCAGCTAAAGATAATTTTGAGGTTAGTTCTGTCAGGTTCATGTAGAGGGTGTGATGTGTTCGTTACTTAACCAATTTAAGTATTTAACTGAATTTTCACACGATGTATGCTTGATGTATTTTTGAATCATTCCTTGTCCTATCATTTTATAACCAAAGACTAAAGAGTCAAGTGCAAATGATTAAATCTACTGTAAAATAATTGGTTTAGTCAACACTAGCACAATCAACATCACACACATTAGATATCGAGAGTTTGAGTAGTGTGCTTGTGATATTCAAAATCATTAACAAACTGCTGTTCCTTTTTGGCAAAGACGCTAGGCTTATGTGCAACCTTGCAATCAAATATGTACAGTACAAATATGAACAGCACAATTAGCAGCACCAAAAAGTTCATGGGTATGGTAGTTAATTTAGATTTGATTAAAGAGATGGTTAGTAAACCATCCCATGGTATGTTTACCAAGTTGTGAAAAGAAAACATCCCAACAAGTGTAATTCAAGGAGTTTCTAAATTCATAGTCATGAACCATGGTTATAATTTACATTTTACAATAACATTTCTAAAACATATACTAAATTAAATAATGCTTTAAAAACTAATAAATTGCACTAACTGTTGTTACACTAATTTTACATTTTAGAATATAGTATTTCGAGGAACTTAATAACAGGTAATACAAAGAAAAATCTGAGAACAGTTGTACATTCAAGACTTTCTAATGGTTGATAACTGCCCTGGAACTGTTTTATGGTAAGGCTGTACTTAGGACTTAGGTATATATTCAAACCCCATCTTCAAGGCAAGACACAGTTAGCTTTGTGGGTTAATTTAATTTAGTAAATTTCTCGTTATAGTTTAAGATTATAATGAGGGGACACACAAGTAAATTGTGCAGTTATGGTTCAAAATTTGTTTCCGAAGCAAAATAAATCCAGTGCAACACCCATTTACCTTTCAAAAGATATTATGTTTGTTTAAAACATTTATTAAGTGAACAGTAGTACTAATTTTCAGTAAATTTGTTATTAAAATCGTAATAAGCAAAGTTGGTCAGCAACTCTAGATCTTTGAAACAGAACTCTAGAAATAATTTAAACGCAAGGGGGCGAAGACCTTAAGGAAATTGCCTTTTTCGTTACTAATTGCAGGTCCACTGGATCATAAGCTTTAAAATGACACCTTAATCGTAGAAATCGGTTAAGTAGGACCATTTAAAAAGGGATGTAACAGAGAAAACCCTTATTGTATAAGAGTATAGATATACAAATCAGTAGACAGTGTGGTTAATACTAAAACAAAAAATACATGCAATTTTTACTATACATAACCAACAATAGTTTTGAGTTTTTGTGATGCTCTAGTGATCAACAAAAGATAAAATGTAGCAACAATATTTTAAGTCTATTAATTTTTTGTCTACAAAAATAAAAACTACATAACACATTATTTTTGTATGGATTTCAAATAATAGTCTTGTATAAAAAATATATAAATTCAGATACACATATTTGATAGTTAAAACCTAGTATAGATCATAAATCGTGATTAATTAATACTTTACATTTAGATGGCACTGCTTTACATTGTGTATTTAAGGAAATATGTTTTATCAAATTCATTACTGGTTTTCAAATATTAATTATTTGAACCTATGAACTTTGGCTGTGCTGCATTAGTGAGCACTGCCCGAAAAATACTAGCGTCTCAAGGGGCTGGTCAAAAAACCGATGAGAACCTCTTCTGCGAAGGAGTGGGGGATTGTGGGAGAGCCCCTCACGTTGATTTAAGAAAAATTATAAAATTAATTTTATAATTATAAAATTAAACTGTCATAATCTAAACCTAACCAACCAAACTTGCTGTAATATAAAAAAGATATAAGATAAAAATCTAAAGAAGGTTTACTAATCGAAAAAATAGTTGTGTTCATAAAATAAAATTATAAATGCCTCAAATTCTAACAAAATATTTACATTTAAGAAGTAATCACATTCTAAGCAAAATCTTTGTCTAAAAGTTAAGAGTACCAGTGGGATTCGATCTGGTTACCTCATGGATATCAGCCGAGTACTCTACCCACTACACCACGAACACCGATGGCTACATTCCGTATTGGTGTTCCCTCAAGAGAAGAGAGTGACGTCACACCCCCCTCTCCTTCGCAAAACAGGTTCTCATTGTTTCTGACCAGGACCCCGAGACGCTACTCCCGAAAAATAGCTAATCAATCAATCGGTTAATACATATCTTAAGCATTGAGAGTCCAAAGGGCTGTTTTAGAAAACAGGTTAACTTTGGCCGTTGAACTCTAATCAAAGTGCCCAGAAGGCTTATTTAGTGTCAAAATAACCCCTTAGAGGATGATGGATTAGCTATAAATATTATCCTCATCTTGTAGATTCTGAATTTTTAGCCTGATTTTTACTTGAATAAATCAGCTTTGTATCCTAAACAAATATATCAACTAAATAAATAAGTAATCCATTGTGAAATAACAAATTCTACTGAATTGCATATGTGTGACTCTGTGACTGTAGTCACTATTCACTTTATCTACCATTTAAAGCTGAAAATATTGTACCTCTGTCGTAATTAGTACCATACAAATACTACAGGTAACCCATTGTGGGTCAAAAGTAAGTGTCATGTACAAAATGTACAAATGGAAGATATTCAATTTCTCTTTCCCCTGTCATTTTTTCTTTACTAACGTCAGAAATCCTTCCTTTATGCAGTCTCTGATTTCTTTCACAATCTGAGAGACCTTTTCCTCCTCCACTTTAGGGGCAGCCTTTCTTAAATGATGCTTTGCACTTTCCAAGCACTGAAACAGTAAAAACATTAAGGTAAGAAAAATTATTCTTTGTTTTAATAAACAGTGTCAGCAATCTAACACACACTTCTCCCATTCGCTTATCAACAAACTTGATCATGAGGTGATGGGAGTGACTAAGATATTTTATGGAACTTATTACAAAAGTTGCAAAAGCTTTTGAACCGCAATTTTTACAGCAATGAGGTTGCACTATTTTGTTAAGATATTATAAGGACCATAACAGTCAAATTTTAATCAGAGTCGGGTTTTTTAAATCGATTTTTCTTTTTTTCATGGGTTTTTACAGGAAAATGACATAAGTTACAATAAGTTTTGAACCACAATTTTTACAGCAATGCTGGGTTGCACTATTTTGTTTAGAATTAAAGAACTATAACATACTATAACTTCAATCAAAACTGGTTTTTTGAAAATTCTATTTGTCTCTTAATTTTAGGGGTTTTTATTGGAAAATAACATAAGTTACAATAACTTTTGAACCGTCAATTCTACAGTAATGGAAGTTGTAACATTTTGTTTAGAATTTAAAGGACTATAAAATACTAAATTTTCACTAAATTCGTTCAGGAAATTTTTGAAGAAATGCTGTTTATCCGTTATTTTATGGGAAAATAACCATTAAAAATTAAAATTTCCAAAAATTTAAAAAACCTGGAAATACCATTGAATAGTACCTATATACCAAATTTAATCAAAATCGGACCACAGGTGTGGTCTGTAGCCCCTTACACATCACCACATACAGGCAGACACACAAACGGACAGACATCACTTCGAAAACCACTTTTTTGGGTTCAGGGGGACCCAAAACGGATATATCCACTCAAAACTACAATATTTTCTCTATATACAGTACTAGCTTATGTATAGGGGAAAAAAGTAAAAATGAATACGGTTCAACAAATAATTTTAAAGTTTTGTGTTTAGGTATGATTTTTGCTAGTAGGCGGCAATATAAAAAAATGTGTTATCAATTATTTCCTGATTTTGGGCAGAATTTTGCATTGGAAATTTTTGGGATGTCTCACCCTCACTCCCTTACACTTTGTAAGTAAAACCTAGGAAGGCTACTTGTAAGAATAATAGTTCAAAGAAAAAATGGTGGGTATTTTTTTAAAAATACAGCTGTACACAGGCGTTCTAAAATTTATCTGAATATTTAAATGAAATGAAAATGCTTCTTTATTGAGCCGAACTTAGGACCTCATGGTCCTTTCTTACAGTTAACCTCTAAGATATTGTTAATATTGTTGTTGATATTCAGCATAATATGAAAAGTGTGACCGCAGCTTAATCACTAGTAAGTAACCTACACAACAACAACCTGATAATGCTGGTGACAATAATAATGGGAAGAACAAGGAGACTATCTGTATTCGACCCACCTTGTACACATTGAGCTGTCTGATGGGCTCAAACGTCTGCAAAGTCTTGAATGCTGTCTCATTAGGTTGTATGTGTTTTAAAGGCATTCCGTTGTTGCTGTATAAATTGATAAGCTTCACTTCCAGCTGATAAGGCACAGGTCCCTTGCCCTCTGTTTCTACAAGGCAACACCTGTGAATACATTTAAGAATAAGAAACAGCAGCGTTTGACAAACTTCAAATTTCACCAACTCCAAAAGTACAGTCTGGGGCAGAAGCTGCAGGGGTTGCCACAGTCAGATTGCAGGCACCGTCCGCTGTGGTTAGACTAGGTTAGGTTATCAATAATATATTCTTCACATTAACAGACCCACAATGTTGTTTCGTGGTGTGTGGCTAACAACGCAAGAATGTGCGGTACTTGCAATCTGACTGTGGCAACCCCTGTAGCAACTTCTGGCACAGACTGTACTTTGGAGCTGGTGAATTTTAGAGTTTGTGATACTCTCTGCTTATTTTAATCAATACCATTGTTTGTGAACCTCACCCTAAGAAATAACATTGAGATTTTCTGAGATTCGTTATTGTTCATCAACATGTTTAAAATACCCTGTTGTGATGTTTGTTTCTATTTGAATCAGAAGTCTACTATTACAACTCCTTTGATTGCGATTAGGTTGAACAATTGTGATAGCTTAAAAGTAAAGAAAGCTATAGGTGAGAAAACTAGATAGAGCAAATATTTCTTACACATGCAGGATAGGCGTCCCTACACTCCATAACTTTTTTCTCTTCATTTAAAAAAAGGTTGACAGCCTCTTTTAACTCGTTCGCTGCGGGCCACTCACCGGTGAGTGCTCTAGTTCCTTTCTGCCACGCTGAACGCTCATCGGTGAGTGCCGGCATCACCTACATTTCATTAAATTTCTGAGCAGCAACAAACCGGGAAGAACAGGTATTTTTATGTCTGTGTTTAGCTAGAATGGGTGCTTTATTGTAGTGTAGGTTGGTAGTAAATTTCCCCGAAAAATCCCCTTCTGGCAAGCTTAGAAATCAACTTGTTGTCCTGTTTTTGCTCCATCCTATTGGCAATACAATGGGACCGGCTGGTTCCAGACAGTGCTGCTATCTGTGAGTGTTCAAGACTTTTTCCCCTTGATCTGCATTTAACATGTGTATATTTATTTATCATATGTTATTTTTTCTTTCTGTTTACTTTTTTATTACATTGTTTTTATTGCTCAAGTCAACATGGTTTCTTTTTTATAATTTTAATTTTACCATTTTCCAATCCAACAGTGAGTGTTTCAGCAAACTACGAAGAACATCACCGCACGTCATTTGCTATTCGTCAGACCGAAATATTTGAAAGCAAAACAGATACGCTCGACGCTGCGCCGCAACGGGGCTACGCCCACCATTTGGTGGGCCGCAGCGAACGTGTTAACCTAGAATTTGCTCAAGTATGGGGTGTGCCGGTACAGTAGACCTACAAGATTGTATCCTAATACATTTTAACTGGTGAGCCCACAACACCGCACTACTACTCGATCCACCAACCTGTAGAAAGAGACATCGTGGGAGGGGAAGTACGGTGAGATGATGAGGCCTACAAGGGCTGACCGCTGTCCTTGAACCACGACTGCAGCGTGTTCTGAGTGTCGACATCGGTGTCGGACGGGGACGGGTCAAAGTTGGGGTGAGAATGGTACCAACCAACCACAGACATGCCTTGACTGGTGATCATCTCACTACTCTCGCACTGCGACACTGAAACACATACAGACTAGTTTAATGTATATCCAATCCACACCACTGGAACTTTGATTTATTGATTTCCATCGAGATATATACTTAGATTGAGGTATAATAGAATAAACACCAGTAGGCTCCTGTAGGGTTAACATGGGGAACAAGGTAGCAGTTTGAATATACCTTGACATATTCAAGGTAGGGGCTAGACTAGATATATTCTAGTAGCCAGTAGGGATCTGAAGGTCCCCGATGTTTTCGGGTTGGGTCAGCAATAGCCTGAGAGGGCGGTTTGGGCCAAGTTCGGGTTGGGTTGAGTCAAACCGAGCCTTTATTTTTGCGATCCAAGAAAGCAATTGCAAGATATGCGATTGAAAAACTGACAATCACACCAAGATTGTAGGTGATGTTAACAATTTTGCTGTAACCAAGGAAGCTGTTTCGGTTTTGGCTTGACTGCGAAAGACGTTCACAATTTAACCACGACCCCAGAAGATGTTCACTGCTTAATAGATGGAGATCATGTAGAAAAATATTATAACTGATTCTAGTATTACGATATCCAAGCAACCTAATTTTGCCCCAAGATCCAAAGGTGAACATTTTTTATCCAACCTGCAGACTCCTAACCTCTAGTGACTACTCACCAGGACACATGTCACAGTGTATGTTGCTACTGAGCACAGTTCTGCAAGGCACAGCCATGGTGATGGTGAGGACATTGTCTGACGTCCTGTGTGAGCCTCCCAACAGTCCGATCACCTCACACTTCGGTGACAAATGACTGTGAATGTCTACCAACAACAGCACCGTCACTTCTAGTTCCACTTTGTAAGGCGCCTGAAATATCAGAAAATATGTTTCAATACACTGCAACAGTTCAAAGTCACCTAAACTTATCAGAGATGAAATTATACAGATTTTTTAGCTATTAGCGTTAGTGACTACAAGATTATCAACGGATTTGGTGGTTGAGGAGGATTCCAAAGGCAAAGCAGGTATTGGTTCTAGTTTTAAAATTTTATAGAAAATTTAGCAAATAAGCTTGTTAATGATGGGTGTGAAAGGAAATGCTCATTTTAGGGTAATCCAGACAGTTAACTTCCAAAGAGTTGATGGCAGCAAGTTGCGCTAGGTTTTAATGGCAAAAAGCAATGTATGTAACTAAAGAAAGCTATTAAAATCTATAGCTCACCTCCAGAGTATTTCCAGTATAGTATCCTTTTTTTAGTGTAAATTGTGCCCAACTCATTACATGTTTGCCAAGAATTCCAGACAGCCAAGTAATCGAGTGCAAAGTTTGGAGAGAACAACTTATGTTCTGAATTTGTATACAGACTTGTACTCATTAAGACGATATTTAGGAAAGTTTATGACGAAAACACTTTTTAGTATGTGTAAGAATGCTGTTACATATTTTGACATAAAATGTCAAAAAATTGTACTTTATCCCTTCACAGTTAAAAAACGAATCTCATGTCTTATTTATTAATCCAAGCAAGAATGGTGACCACTGTACCTTTCTACTAACGTAGTTCTTGCAATGGATTAGCCTGACGGGTCTGATTCCTCTCGTCAGCATTTTGTTAGTTTGCTGTTTTTGATTATGTTGCACAATAACTTCTCCTGTTGTTGTGTGCATCATTGTGTAACCTTCACTCTAAACAGACAACAAAACCTTGGTAAATTCACAAATATTGCATTTAGTTAATCATTTTTTTAACCACTAAAACTACGTTACTTTCGGGCTTTTTATTGATTAGGAACATTTACGAGTGTTGGTCCACGAGTATTGGAAAAATTTCTTCATAGCAAATTACTTTCAACAAATTTAACCATACCTAAGTTATACATAGGCGGCTTCACAGAAGTTTTCAAATTATATTTAACTAGAAAAGAAGGATGCGATTTATCGGATGATAGGTTTTCTAGCAGTTAGGCAGAGGTTGTTTATTTTGAATTGCAGTTTTACGATTTGTCACAAAAAGGTTTCCGTAAGATCTTAAATGCTGAGAAATTCAAATTAATATAATATTCACGTGTTAAATATATTGGTAAACCTAAAGACTCTGTAAGTTTCTATTTCCTTAGTTATTTTTCTCGTTTCTCAATAAAGTTTTTTTCATTCAAACAAGTTTATAGTAAAACTAAATTTACACTTTGAGCCCTGTCTAACACAGTTTCTGCATTAGCCTACATACAGGCGTTTTTGTTGTAGGTCTAGTTCAATTTTGGAGGCCTAATGTAAAATCTATATTTATAAAAGAGGAAGTTTGTATATATATATATATTTGAACGTTATGGACTCCGAAACCGCTTGACAGATTGTAATGAAACTTTCAGGCATTATTAAGCATTATTCAAGGATGGTTTATGTAAAGTTTAGTGCAGATCCGTTAAAAGGGCTCCGCCCCAGTGGCTCTGGAGTTTCCCATGTTAACCTTATGAGTACTTATAATTAAATGGAATTAAAGAATCTTAACAGCTGGTTCAACTAAACAATTTGATTCTGTGGTGTTCAATAGCATTAAAAAGTTAAAAGGTTTACCAACAGGGTGCAGCACTATTATATATTTTTAATTTATGACAACAGCTAATTTGCAACCAAAAGGTGAGTGAGCGTAGCGAACAAACTTCAACCTGGAGGCGAGTTAGCGTAGCGAACGAGCTAAACTGAAGGCAAGTGAGCGCAGCGAACGAGCTAAACTGAAGGCAAGTGAGCGCAGCGAACGAGCTCCAACCTACAGGGGAGTAAGCGTAGCAAACGAACTTCAACCAGGACGTGATTGAGCAATGTGAACGTGCTCATCTTGAAAATGAATAAGCATTTTTCATAAAACCACATTAGGACAGGACGACGTCTGTCGGGCCAGCTAGTAAACAATAAAGGAATCTGTAATATTGTTTGAACATACTGTATATCCATAAACAAGAAAATTAATTTATTCCCCATGAATCATATGGAAGACACGTTTCTGCCTGTAGCACTTTAAATATTTTGGTAACTGTTAGACATAGAATACAAATTTAACATATTAATTTGAGTATAATATGTTAAACTGATTCAAATGGTTCCTAAAAACTGCTTTTCTACTTCAATCAAATGAGGCTTGGTTACAGTTTATTCGTATCAACTATGGGCCAGAGAGACAAAAAATGAGTTAGAAAGCTCTCTTAAAACAATTTCTGTTCAAACACTTACGTTGTTGTTAACAGTTTTATTAGGTCTCCATAGTGGTGGTAGCCTTGAACTTTGCTTGCAAGGTTTCTTAGATGTGTTCTTACTTCTGGAACCTGGCTTTTGTACTATTGGGTTTGAAGTTTTTCTGATTTTTTCCTAAAACATTTTAAAAATCAAAAATTATTTTAGAGAGTAGAAGTAGGCTTTGGTACCTAAATTTTCTTATGCAAAGATGGGAAAGGAGTACTGGATTGCAAACAAAATAACGATTAAGTCTATGCTGCACTGATACATTTAACAGTTGAAGGCAGTTTTAAGGCATTTTTATATTCGGTAGTGTTAAGGTGTGTTGATGTATTAGCTTTATTTATAGGTTATCTTACTAATTTAATAAAAAAAATATCACAACCAAATTTAATGATAATTACAACATAATGTTTTTTATGGTATTACAACAAACGAGTAAACCGTAAACAGCACAGTTAAGTGTTAACCAAACACTTAAATATGAAAATAAAAATATGAAAAATACATTTGTCAACATCAGGACACCAGGAACACAACCAGACCTAAATCACATTAAATCAGGCTTCAGATTTGAAATGGATGAAAATCTACTTTCAATATCTTAAGTCAATGGTAATACTTAAATCAATATATACTTAAACAAATAATGAAAAGCAGACAAATAGTGAAATTATATTTGAGCTATCTTTAAACTAAATAAATACTACCACATATTTTTAAATTTAATCATCGTACAAAACACTACTTACACATCCTTGTTCAACCACTTTCTTTTTGCGAACTCTGCTGTTTCCGACATGTTTAACCTTTTCTATCGCCGGTTCTTCTCTTTTTGTTGTGCGATGTGTGCTCTGTCGAGGATACTGAGTACTCAGTAACATCGTCAGTCTCGGCTGAACAGCTGACCACTTCAACAATACTGCACACCTGATCACTGAAGTCTTCCAAAACAACGTCGGAGCCAACAGAGTTGTTATAATGTGAGTGTTCTGTGGTAAAAATTCAATTGTAAGCAACAATGTTATTATTAAATGTAAAACTTTCATTGATGATGAATATGTTCAGCACTAATTCTTAAAAATAGAGGGAATGTAAAGTAATTGCTTGGAGAGAACCCCGATGTTTAGATCGAGTATCGTTTAAAAATTAATCACACATTTTAATCTGGTGGTTTTCCTTATCGCAGACTCTGGAATTTCACCCGCCTCTTGTATTTTAAACATTTTTGACACCAAGACTGATGTATGAATGATATGATAGGTTACGTACCTTTTTATCCGTCTTCAGTCTTTAATATACACAAGTTCCATCGTGTCCGCCATGCTATCTGCGTCAGTGTATCGTTCGATTAAATGTGGCCGGCCTACCGTCATTAAATGTTCTTCGTGTTAAATTTGTGAACTTGACGTGTATCTAAGTATTATAACGACGACTTCCGTCAGATTCATAGACCAACCAATTCGATGTGGGTTTGAAAATGGGTCATTGACCCGAAACTAGTCACCCTTGAGTCGTTATCTGAGTTTGAAAAGCTCTGTCGTCGGTGTTGGAAGGAACAACATGGATTTGTAACCATCAATACCACTAAAAAAGCACACACTGGAAAATATAAATGCATGCTGAAGAAAACTATATTTACAACCTCAATGTGAAATGTCACATCTTAGCTAGAAACGATATATACCGTTTTTTGATTGAAATGTCGTTTTTCGACGATATGTCGATTTTATACTAGAAACGTTATATCACGTTTTTTGAATGAAATATCGTTTTTTGATGGATATGTCGTTTTTATACTAGAAACGTTATATCACGTTTTTTGATTGAAATGTCGTTTTTCGACGATATGTCGTTTTTATACTAGAAACGATGTATGTCGTTTTTTCTGACGTTGTATAATATAAGTGAATGCATGGATGATGGATGCAAAAGCTGCTAAGCGACTTGAAGCTATCGAGAGTAACCTGATGAAAAAGTTTCATGACGCCGAAGAGCAAAAACAACGTGAACAAAAACTTAAAGAGATATCAGTTGTATCATCTCCAACAAAAAGTCCATCCACCACAATTATTACAAGAGATGTTCAAAAACAACCGTTGACTGTCACCAAGGCAAAGCAACTAGAACATGTCAAAAATAGACTTCAACAACAATTTGCTAACGTACACATTTTAGAAAGAGAGGAACAACGAGAAAGGGAAAAGAAATATCAAACCATTACCGATGCAATAAAAGAGAAAAAGGAAAAAGATGATTTATTAGAACAGAAGACAAAGGAGTGGTTGAAAAAGCAAAAATACAATCAAATGGTTGCTCGCTTTAGACCAAGAGTATACAGTACACCAGATCGTAAACAAATTCCCTTCGATAACGAAGATAAAGAGGAAACTGAAAACGTTCAGAACAAATCAATCAGACAGTTGGTGGACTCAAATGTAATCAATTTGGGCAGTGTCGGTGCGAGATACTTGCCTCGTGCAAGCGATTCACAGTTCGGTATTTATTATGATGTGTCGGGTGAACGCTTGAAAATTGGATCAGAACCAATCACCTTTAATTATGACGATATAGTGATGTCAGGTAAAAGTTTTGTCGGCAGCGAAGGTCTTTGGAAACTCTTGAAGAATAAAGGTTTTGTTAAGTCTGACGAGTACACATCTGACGATTGGAATTCATACAAGGAAATTCTGTTGACATCCAACTCGTTGTATCAAAAGAACGACCCCTCGACTAGACGACAGAAATCAAGTCAGGGTCAAAAGTGGAAACAGATGATCAAACCCATTTGGGACGAGATGAATAAACCCACAACCCCAACTACATCAACACCCACAGAGACAGTTGGGTCTGGGTTGAAACGGTACGATGACAAAACACCAATCGAATATCGGTACATAAAGGATTTAAACAAATTGATCAGTCGGCTCAATTTCATACACGCTGAGGAGGCTGCTGGAAACAATAACTTTCACAACGAGAAACTATCAGTCGTGAAATTCATATACGACCGCATGCAGGAGCTAATCGAACGACCAAACGGATTGAAGTATCTCATAAGCTGTCTATCAGCGTTACCTGAACACGCTATTCAAGGATCGGGGTTGTTGAACAACTTAATCAACAGTTTACCGTTTGAGCTACACGCTCCACGTAGTTGAAATCTTGATACGTACAATTATTGTGGACCTGGTACGAAGCTATCTGATCGGCTGGCTCGTGGTGACAAAGGAGTTAACCCCTTAGACGAGGCGTGCAAGAAACATGACATGTGGTATCGGGATCATAGGCGTGCCAAAGACCGATGGGTGGCAGATAAGAAATTGCAAGACGCCGCTTGGAATAGGGTCACGTCTTCTGACGCCGATCTAAACGAACGCGCTGTCGCACTCGGTACGACCGACGCAATGTGGATGAAGCGCAAACTCGGTCTTGGACTAGGAACGTCTGTATGTATATAAGTGAGAGAAAGAGTACAACATGGAAAACGCATGGACGATTCTTTCTCGGGAAGCAAAAGCACCTAAGGGCGTTCTCACAGACGAGTTCGTTATGAAGTACGCTAAGGAGCTCGACTGGGGTCTCCTATCCGAAAACTACGATTTCAGCATCGACATGTTACGCACGTATTTCTATCGCGTAAACTGGTATGCCGTACTGAAGAGGACAAAGTTCGATGAGAGCTTCCTCCGGGAAATGGCTATCAACTTTAACGAGTGCTGGTATGTGGTCAGCAAATATCAAACACTGTCTGAATCATTCATACACGATTTTGCAGGCAACGTAGATTGGTACTACATCATAAAGTATCAAAACGTGTCCAAGGAATTCCTCGAAGAACACGAACGTAATCACGGATTTAATACACGGCTCTTGAGTTCGCTACTGAGGATAAGGTCTAAAGAGTAAAATCGTAATGTTAACATAGTATATTTTTTTCAACCTTTATTAAGTAACCAACACAAATGGATGCTACATACAATCAGTTTTCAAGCGGTGTGGTGAAGAGCGAATACCGCTCTGTCATGCCGGTGTCTGAACTCAATTTCAACACTCCAAATAATTACACGGTTTTTAAACTCGATCACGGTGACACGTTTTATGATTCAGGAATACAATTTCACATTTGTGGTAAAGTCGTCAAGAAATCTGACGGGGCTGCTTATGCCGATAAAACAAACATTAAACTCATCGACAATTTCGTACCGTTTCTGTTTACTCAAATTTAACTCAAGAAACACAACACCACAATCGACACTGTCGACTATCCTGGTGTCACAAGCACGGTCAAGGGAATCCTCAACTATTCCAGTTCAAACAAGAACTCTCTAAGAAATTGTGGTTTCGTATCCACGTTCACTGGTGGAGGCAACTTCAAAGTAATCGGTACCCTTGCACACCTTGGTCTCGGCTTCTTCGATCATCTACGGTATCCTATGTACAAAGGTGGATTCGAAGTCGTATTCACCCGTGCTGAAGATAACGATGCTCTATTCGTTTGGAAAGGATCAGCCACGACAGACACGATGCCGGACGAGGGAAAAGTCGAAATCAAATCCTTCGTTCTTCGAGTTCCGTTAGTCGAGTATACAGCCACCAGCAAGATTCAATTGATCGATGGGTTGACCCGTTTGAGTGATCATAGTAAATTGGTATACAACTATTACCAGTGGCAGTATATTGAGAAGAAAGGTGTTTTCGGGGCCTCGTTCAACTTCGATATCACAAACGTTTATAGAAATGTATACAACCCGAAATTTGTCATTGTGGGGTTGCAAACTAGCCGTTGGAATGACCAGAAGAAAATTCCCTCCCGTTTTGATGGTTGCAACATAAAAAATGTCGCTGTGAAAATAAACGGAGAACGTTATCCCCAAGAAATGCAGAACATACACATCTCTGAAGGCAAATGGAGACTGTTGTACGAACAGTTGGTCAGATATCGTCTGGTGAACTTTGGAGACACCAATGTGTTCGTATCTCCTTCAGAGTTCAAGAATGACTATCCGCTGTTGGTGATAGACACTCATATTCACCCAATGAGCACAGATTGCTCAAGAAGTGACATCCAGATTGAGTTAGATTTCGTAAATGCTATCGCGACCGCACAAGCCGATGCCGGAACAACAGCATACGTAGTCGTGGTCTCTGAAACTGGATTCAGTTATGACATTTCAAGAAACATCATTAGACAACTGTATACAATTTCTAGATCACTGTAAGAAAATAAAAATCTTAAAAAAAATTATTTTTGCCCCAGAGTGATGAGACAAGGGTTGAATTTGTCACCATAAGGTCTATATTAAACCCCAGCACAGGACAAACATACATACTCCATGTGTGGGGTTGGAGGACACCTCCGGATTTTGTGGGGAGGTATTCCCATAAGAGCCCATATTGGCTCCGGGAGTAGGACGCACATATATATACTACTTGTCACCACGAGCCAGCTGAACTGGAAAATGGGCAAATCTCTAGTCTGCTAGGGGCTGGTCCAGAAACGGCTTTTCAATGAGTGGAAGAGTAAACAGATGATGAATCCTTGGTTTATCAGGGTTGGTCCAGAACCGGCTTTTCCCTACTACTTTTCCATAAATAAGACATATTTATTCCCAATTTAAATAACATTAGATTTAACGAGTGCTTAGGTTTGCTGCTACAGGGAAGGTAAACAGTGTTTTTTGACCAAACATCAATAGAATAGGATGAAATAAATAAATTAGCTAAATTTGATCAACATATATATATATCCATAAACAAGTAAACTACAACAGTTTTCATTTTCTCCATTAGAATAACATGGAAATTTTAAAATTGATTTTTTTTTCTCTGTAACCATTAGGCATACAACAATGCTTCAATATACTAAATTATTTCTTTTTTTAAGCTCTACAAAATGGTTGGTAAAGAAATTCCGAAATTTTATGTTTTTAGGGTCAAAAAAGGGAAAAACCCATTTTTACCCCATAAACCCCCGTTCCCATGGTCCGATCATGCTGGTTCGCGAACTCGTTCGAATAAATGTAGGTTTACACGTTTATACCAAATTTCATCAAAATCGGATGATTTTGTTCGAGATATCGTGCTAACAGACATATATATAGCCTATATATAAATAAATATATGTATATATACTTTTGTACCCACCCGGAGAGGCAGTCACCGCGCTGGTAATTTACTCGGTGTGGCAGTCACCCGCCCAAAAGCCAGTCAGCTCTCCCAAAAGCCAGTCAGGTATGGCTTCCCGTGCACTTTATACGTTTGAAAACAGCTTAACCGGTGCTGCTGCCTGTGTCGATAAGCGTAACTGCAATACCAATGCGGAGACTGTCTCATCGTGTTGTTCTATCGTGGAGTAGTGTAGCCAGTACGGCACCCTCCTCGCCTACTTTGTAGCGGTAACACCCAGCGGTCGGTATTCTTCGTTTACTCCTTGTTACTATTGATGTTGGGATAGTGATTAAATACGTGTTAATGTTTAAACATGTTCATATTCCAAATAAAGATGATGCACTTCTAATAAGGAACTACGAATAGTAATTAATTATAAATGGTTTGAATCTTAAAAACCTACCCGGTCATCATCCCAAATTTTAAGTTTTCTTTTTTCACCTTTAGTAGAAATTTTAGTCAATACCTCCTTTATTGACGTACAATATTTATAGTGTGTCCACGGACCGGGAAGATCGGGAATTATACGGATTTTCTTTATCTCGGGAAATATACGTGAATCTTCTCCGAGATACGGAAACTGTTTTTTTACGCTATTGCGTAACGCGAAGGAGGAACTATTACATGTGGCAACGATATTATTCTATCTGATAAGAATAACCACGAAACTACACTCGATAGATAAAAAATGTTTATAATAATTTTAATTTTACAAACAAACCATTACAGGAATTCTATTTTGGGACGGGTGAAAGATAAGGAAGCAACAAAAAGTGGTCACGAGTGCAAATACACCATGGGGGGGGGGGGGGGTACACCATGACAAACGCCAGAAACGATTATTTGTTTACTTTTCAGATTCCTTATCAAATCTCTCTCTCTCTTTCTCACCCTCCCTCTCTCTCACACCCCCCCCCCTTTCTCTCTCTAACGATGTACAGTTTGTGGACTTTACTATTTAAGTTTCCCTGCAATTATTTCAGTTCAATCCTATACCTATCCTTATGGTTTCCTTTCTATTGTTTTTTTTTTTTAAATAGTAAAGCTGGCTAAACTATTTTTTTATTTTGTTTTCTTGAAACCAAACACTCTTTACCATCCGGTATTCTGCAGAGTAAAATGTTTAACACTATGTTTATAAAAATTGAACGGCCTCACAATTTCGTGTTTTATTTTTTTTAAGTAATAGTAACTTGGATATTTATATATACCAATAAGTGCTGCAAGCTGTAATGAATGCTTTTGTTAAATATCAAAATAAGTTATGAATTAATTTTTGATAATACATCGATCATTGAATCCCAACTATAATGTGATGGGGTTTTCCATTTGTAGCTTAAACTTACAAATACATTAGAACCTCGCTCAACTGGGATCGGATCGGTGGTGTGACAACAGGACTGAATTTGACCTGGTCCGTTCTGGGTCCGCAGGCGCAGCCATGCGGATAATTTCAGGGGTGCGACATTAGGACTGAGGGAGATCTCCCTCACCGCGTCGGTTTCTTCCCGTTCTCCCGCGGCCAGCACCCTTCTTCCTACCCTCACAGACACAGGCAAGAGAACTAATCACCTAATGGAGTCGTTCACTAGGTCGCTGAGAACGCATCACCTCATGGAATCGTTCACCTAATTGCTGCGTCGTGTTTTTGAGAGAACTCGACAGTGCAGCATATTCTTTCCAGTTCAAAACTAAAATGTTTAATCACTCTAACAGTTGTTATATCCATTAAATAATGAATAAAATATAGGCTCTATTATTTAGTAAGTTACATAATGTATAGTGAATGGAAAAAACGAGGAGTAAATTAAAAAAGCTGTTTAGTTGTACACTGTCTTAAATATTTAAAAAAAATTATTTTCCGAATTCGTTTAGCTCTTCTACCCGACCGATTTTCATGATTGAGGTCTCAAATTGAAGGCATGCACGCACAGATTTGCCATCAAGCATTGGCATATAATTATCTATAGTCTCACTCGGTCTATACGTAAACGAAATTTGCTCTCCATGTATTTCTTATAGGAGTAAAATTTGGGTTCTCTTTGCCGAGTTCTAGCTCTTCTACCCGACCGATTTTCATGATTGAGGTATCAAACTGAAGAAATGCACGCACAGATTTGCCATCAAGCATCGGCATGTAATTATCTATTATCCCACTCGGCCTACACGTAAACAAAATTGCTTCCCTTATATTTTTTATGGGAGTTAATTTAGGGGTTTCTTTTCCGAGTTCGTTTGGCTCTTCTACACGACCGATTTTCATGATTGAGGTCTCAAAATGAAGGCATGCTCACCAATAATTGACAAATATTTACCTACTGTATTACTCGACAAAAAACATAATTTGATATATTTTTGAGTTCTTACTACAATTTATGATGTATTTCACGAGTTACTATACAATCCTATATATTTTAGTCTAAGAACCTCCAGTGAAATACCGCCTTTCATTTAAGCTATTATTTATTCAAATCGGACGAGTTTAAAGCAAACGTAAGGTGAACAACCAACAGAAATATTATTTTCCAAAAGGGTTTTCTATGATTAAAATCAATAGCTCCAGTATTGTGCATGTTTTTGTACATGTTTAAAACTAAAAATAATTAGTAAATTATAGGCTTTAATTTGAGCTATTGATCGTTTGAATCAGTTAAGCTCAAGATACTGTGTTACTCAATCAAAAATCATAAATTTGATTATATCTCGGATATTATATCTATCTTAACGCTGCGGAGCAGCATGGGTCCTCTAGTTTACTATTATTTATAAAATCGTTACTTGCATTAAAACCAGCTCAGTTTGAACAAACAAATACATTTAAATAGGGTATACAGTTTACCCAAAGACACTTTAAACTTTCACTTTACACTTTTTAGCCGGGGTATTTTGCATGTAGACCTAATGTGAATTTAGGCTTTTCATATAAGTAAATTTATGAAAATTTAATGTTCGTCATGGGCAATATATACGTTTAAAAATAGTTAAAGATATGAAAGCAAAACCTAAAATTAAACTAAAGTAATTATTAGGTTGTTAGTTAATTTTGTAGTACAGTGTTAAATTGTACTACTGTATTGATATAAGGAGTAAAGGTGTTGTTGACGTTAAGTCGTATTAACTGGGTTTATTTATTTAAATAATGCCAACTTTAAATATTTGGTACAACGTTCAAGCATAGAACTCACTACTGTGGACATACACCAACAACGCTCTGATTTTCGTTTCAGAACAGTGTGGTATTGTTAGTTTGTGGAACGCATCTCACGAACTCTCTGGATTGCGGCAAATGCAGCTCATAGAATTAAAATTTGATGTCATAGGGTTTGTTGTGGACGGATACTGATCTGTTATTTTCTGTGAACATATTTCAGAAAGTTCATTGGCATTGGTGTTGTAGTACATAAATTATTTCTCAGTAATCCATTACATACGACCTAATAGCTGGAAGGTCCAGATTACAGAACATTGGGAACTATGAACAGAGGAAAGGGAATGTGTGACCCTTCCTGGAATTCCTAGCTCGACGCAGACGTTTCTCTTTGTTAACTATGCATCAGGTGAACGGGATGTTGGTAAATAATAGAAAATCTCAATAACTAACGGTACCAAATGTTGTCATGGTGAAGTGTTGTTTAAGAAATAAAACATTTCTTTACTGACACTAATATATTTCAATCCTCCAGCAGTGCTTGCTAAACAGAGGATGAGGATACTGTCCATCACATTGCTAGAACTTAAGTAAAAAAAATTTATACTACTTGAATTTAAATGCTACATCAGTGACACACTTTTGATTGTCATTTATATATTTAGATAAAAAGATACATTTATGATATTATACGTTCCAAACAAATTAAAATATTGTAATTTTAAATTTCATGTAGTTTCCTGCTTCTACGCGAGGTCCGATATAAATTGTCGTTTTCATTCGTTTATGGTTTTCAATTTCGATAACTTGAGTGGAGTGATTGATTACATCATCTTTGAGTTGACTCTTTCAAGTCATCGGAAATTATTACTGTTATTCGTTTTGAAATAATGCCTGAAATACTTTGCAATGCTCGAATACGAGCAACAGAAGGACTAGTTTAAAATAATAGTTGTTAGCGCTGCAACGCGCACCCGTAGAGTATTATAGGCCTACATCGATGCGCGCACTGGGTAACTGCTAGTAATACATAAATATTTAAACAAAAACTGTATGGATCATAAACATAAATAAATGGTGTCGCTTGCCGAAATGTAATAGTAATTTTCATTAACCTACACACGAAAGTACCTACACTTTTTGAGGTCGATTCACACATAACAGTTACGACACGTCACAGTTCAGATATATCAGTCACGTCACAGTTAGCCAAAATATTCTTTAATGGATTTTCTATTGCTTTATATACACTCATCCGGCGCAAATCCGTCAGTCGCTCTCTCGGCGTCCGTCAGTCAATTCCAGATTTCTTTCTACCGACATTTTTTGTTTTCGGCCTCCTGTCGGACGTGTTTGAGATTAGAAAAATAGTGGGGTTTTTCATTTAAATTATCGAGTTTGTATTTTAAGTACTGTTTGTAACAATGGACAAGATTTAGGATGAGATTTTGATAGAATATTAAGTTTTAATTTACCATTTTTCACTGTAACATCACTGTAAATATAGTAACGCAAGTCCGACTGAAACCAAATGAATGACCCTGACAATCCACAACACATTAATTTATGTTACAGTCGATGGTAAAATTACTCGTTCCTATACTCTATACTTATATAATTTGACTGAGAAATTTTGGATTCAACTGAGACTGAACTGTGACTGGTCTGTGGTGGAACTGTGACGGAACTGATATAAACGAACTAAGAAAATACAGTAGGTTATTTCCGCTACTGCAGCAAAATTACATAACGTTAACTTTCTGTGCATTTGTGGTGCACGGAACGTAACCGGTATGGGATTTTGCTGTACAGACCCCATATTGAATAAACAAAGGTATTCGTATTGTTTACAAGTTTTTCGATATCGTAATGAAAAATAATGTTAAATACTCATCTGAAAAGTGCCATTGCGGGTTCGAAAGCTTTTCCCAAACAAATAAATCTGGCTAATAATTATCATAAAATTTGGTAACTTATGGATGATAAGCATAAACAAATGACGGAACTGAACGAATCTTATACTAACTAGCAACACCGGGGGTGTTAGAAACTCTTTGCCATATTCTCATAATTGCTTGTTTCCTCTATGACATTTGTATTTGGAATGATTTAACTAACATCTGTTATATTCTTTGTTTTTTTAAATATACACAATTACAGTCCACTTAAAGCCCTTTAATTATTTTACCCACGACCGTTTTTTAAAAGTAACCATTTCAGTTTAGTTCTCAGAATGAAAAGTTTCACTTAACAGCTGTTTACTTTCATAACAGCATATTTCATTTCATAACAGCATAGTTTTTCTCATAACAACACGGGTAACGGACCAATGAGATTCAAGGATTGAGAGAAAAGAAGTAAAATTGTAATGTTCCGAACGTCAACTAATCAGCTGATCAGCTGATTTTATTCGTTGTAACAATTGACGTACAACACTTTGTTTTAGTAAATACACTTATTAGTAAGCGTATTTTTAAACATAAAATCATAAAGGTCTCAATGTAATATTTCAATGAGTGCATCGTCATCACTTTTACACCATCCTAGGTAGCCTAAATAAGTGTTTACAATCTGAGTTAACAAAGCGGACTTTTGAATCAAGTCAAGTGGTACGATTGCATTTCGTATCTAAATAAAATGGGCGATCAAACAACCATTTTACGGCATTTTAAAGGAACCAAAATTGTCTCTTCTGAATCTTGATCTCGTTGCGATGCACTGGAATAGCGGCTAAATTATATTAATAAAGACGAATGCTAACAAGTGAACGATTCCATGAGCCGATCCGTTCACTATCCCACTAGTTCACTATGTGTCCGGGGGTAGGGTGATGGGAATAAGGCAGGGAGAACGGGGAGATTCCATTCAGTCCTAATGTCGCACCCTCGCATTATGCCGCACGACTGCCCCAGAGGGCTCTGGCTGGCCCAGGTCAAATTCAGTCCTGTTGTCGCTTTACCGATCGGATCAACATGATGCCTATATATTATATAACCTATAACCTCAGAAATCCCAAGAAAATGTTTTATGAATTGTGTTTTTCAGTATAATATTTCGATATGAACTATATTACTATATATCTATTTACGGCAATTTTTATCTGCAGTAGGTTCCCCATTATTGAAACATTACAGTTCATTTGACAAAAATAAGATGGAAGCAAAACGGAGAAATATCGATTAGTAGCTTCAAGGTCAAGCTATACGCTCGCACCTACAGACTGACAATCTTGCACTGACACTGACATACTGCCAATCGTCTGCTCCTGTCTGCTGTCACAACACTACAATATTTTGTGGTTGGGTCGTTGGGTGATTAGTAACCATGACAACTTGTGGATGGAGAGAAACCAAAGAAAGAATAGAACAAAGAGAAATAATAAGAGGGGTTTTACATCATTGTTATCTTTATCTTATTTTTATCACTGTTGTTATTACAAAAAAGACTTAAGTACAGTACTATGATTTTATAGTGTTTTATGAGTTATTTAATATTTTTATCCCCATACTTCTGTTCTGAAACATCATGTAGTAGTAGCCTATGATGACTAAGGTATCAGTAGTCTACTAGTCTAGATTTCCTTTTGTTTTGTTCTTAACGTGTTTTATTGCTGTACAGTAAGCAAGTTTTGTTTTGTTTGAGTAAGCACACGGTGTAGTTTTTATTACTGAACCAAGGTTAATGACATAACATATCATGGTTGCGCAATACCTATTGTATTTTGACTATGTAAAATGCAAATTTATAATCACGTTAACGTCCATTTTTACAGAGTGTCCCGGAACGGCATTGTTCCTGAGTAAGCACATATCTAAATATCATATTTAAATTTTCCAGAAGTCCGTAGTTACTAAAACAGCTAAAGATTTTTGGGCCTAAATCATTTGAAACCTGTACATAACATATTTTTGGTCGAGTTTTCGACCACTGGATGACCACTAGTTAAATATAATTGTATTACAACAATCTTTATAGTAAGCAATATAAGCTTGAATCGGACTTATCTGCCTTCAGCTAATCCATCACATGATAGTACGTTAGAGAGTATGCCCATGCTGAAGTTTTACTTATACTTGAAGAATGACTTAATTTAGTACCAAGAAATAAATCACACCTCTTTCATACACTGTACTATGCTGTTTTAATGCTTTGTAGTGGACATATTTTGATCCAGTGGCGGGTGTTTGGTGTTTTGAATACGAATACTTAATGGCTCGTTTTAAGATCGTATCATTACGAATCGTATCATTTTAAGATTTTCTTACACGAGAAATGCATTTTTCATTTTTAACATTCTCAGGTACAAATTTTATGAAATAACCTTATTGCATTGTTTGACAATAATATTGTACTTAGGAACTTAAATAAAATTCAGGAGGTCAGTTATCAAACATACAATAGCCTTAAATAACGTTAAGTATTACTAATTGACCTAAATCAAAACCAGTAGTCAATATTTAGGTTTGTTGCACTAGATTTAGACACTTTACTTTATTTTGGTAAATTTTAATTACGTTACTGATCAAAAACGCAAACTGCGGACTTGCATTTGCTATTTTATATTCAGGTCAGATTTATTTAAAACTAAGCAAGTACGAACTCATTCGTGGTCCAAGAATCCCCCTCTTCCAAATAAGGCTATAACGGCACATTACAAAACGAGAAAGTTGAAATTCTCAGAACTCATCTGAATGTTCGTCTACCTCTTGACCATCCCTTGCAGTGATTCAATGGTGTCCTGCTCCGACCAGCTTGTCGTGTGTCGAGTGCTCGAAACTGTACAAATTTGACTAGTATAGTAGCAGTCATCTTCTATAGAAATTAAAATTACAGTTTTGTCTGTCCATTGCGTAGAATCATGCAGTTTTTTTGGTTATTTTTACGTTTCAAAGCCTAAGAAAGCTGAAACGAGTATCATCTCAATTTCTGTCTGTCTGTCTTTCTGTCATTCTGTAAGTACCGACAAAATGTAAATTTACGCTGCCTACTCCGAGATAACTAGATTACGGTATGCTATAGTATAAACATCTACCATATCCATAATAATGTTCTACCGCTGCATCTAAACAGCAGAAACAAGTAAATCTCCAAAGATTCGCACAATATGACAAATTATCTATATAAATAAAATTAGAGTTTTGTCTGTACATTACTCAGAATCATAAACTTTTAGGTTATTTTTACGTTTTATACATTAGAGAAACCGAAACAAGTCTCATCTAAATTTCTGTCTGTCTTCCTGTCTGTTACGACTCAAGAGCCGTTTTACGCGGCCTACTCCTGAAAAACGAGAGTACCTATCAAGTTCCAAATCATTTTAATGTATTCACTGGATTGGCGAGATTGTCTTTAGCCATTAAAATATGGCGTCACCACTTTGTAAATAAAATGACGGACGTTTAAAAGCCCAATTTTGTGCGATTTTTTGTAAAGTTTTTCCCAATGTTTAGCACATATTCTTCTATGAAATAACGAACAGCTGTTCAAATCAAGATTATTTTTCTTCTAGCTGTCACTGATATGTATACATTGAATGTTGTTTACAAATACCGCAACCATTTCCGATCACGAGGTAATTTAGCCTTTTATCGATTGTCATACCGATCCGGAACAACAATAAACATCATAAAATGAAGTTATGTATAATAAATAGTTTGGCCAGCATATCTGAAAATATGCAAACCAATTGCTGTTCTTTATATAAGAAGGTTTCAACTGATTACTATAAGATCCCCGTGCGTAGAACGGGTACACAGCTAGTTTATAGATAAAAAAAACCATAAGCATAACTGTGAACAATCACTTCCAATTGTGTATCAAAGGTTTTTGTTGCGGATTGGTTCAAATTAGCTGTTAACGTAAATGAAAAAATAATAATAGTGCTGCACTCTATTGGTAAACCCTATAAATCCTTAATGCTGTTGAATATCATAGAACAACCAACTTGTGTAATTGAAACAGCAGGTAAAATTCTTTAATTGATTTCAAATATGAATACTGATAAGGTTAACATGGGAATTCCCAGGGCCACTAGGGTGGAGCCCGAAAGGATCTTTGAGATAAGAGTATGTCTATATGTTAATCTGGAATGTGAGCTATCTTCATATCGAATTCCAGCTCAATCTGACCAGTAATTAATGCGTAATTGAACTTCAAACAAACAAACACACAAACTTTCACATTTATAATATTAGTAAGATAGTAAGATTAGTAAGATAAGATGTATTAATTAAATATTGATTACTAGCTGTGTGCCCGTTCTACGCACGGAAATCATAGTGGTCAGTTGAAACCTTCCTATATAAAGAACAGCAGATGGTTTGCATATTTTCAGATATACTGGCCAAACTATTACATATAGAAACAAATACAGTATATGACAGTTTCAAGTAAAAAAATGCGTAATCGATCTATGTGGTGTACACTTTTATATCTGATGGCACAAACAACTAAATGATTATTCGATTGTTTAATTCGATATATCGTTTGGTCAGTTAAGTTAGGTTAACCTTACCAATAAACTAACCAAACGACATAAAGTTAAAATACTATACCTCAACCTCGCCATTAAACATTCAGGTTGGAAATTTCATTATCAAAGGTGCTCTTTTCCTGTCTGTACGGAACGTTGAGTAATATGCGCTACCAACTTATAAATAATTGTTTAGGCCCACGAACCCAAGAGATGGGCAATTGGTCTATTGACTGTATGGTCCAGCGAGCAGCACATAGCGTTGAGAAGACACATTGGAAAAGCGATTTGAGCATAATCCGTAAACCTCTATTACAATCACCTACTGCAGTTGTCACTGTACACTTTACACAACCACCATTCAAGTGCCGTCAATGAGTTGGAACCTTTTGTGTAAGCTATTGGTAACGCTTATGTAAAAAATATAAGTTTCCCAGCCATATAGAACACTGATTCAAGGTTTTTTCCCCGACTAGATAATCTGTTGCTCGAAATCGAGCAAAACTGCAACTTGTAATAAAAAAATAAACAACTAAAAACATAAAAAGCAAGACCTCAATCAAAGAGTAATTCTAAAGTCTATGACTGATGACTTTTGTCTGGTGGTCCTCTGTTTTCAGCTTTAAAAATAGCGGCGACATTTATACAGGTCGCATCATTGTAGCGAGGAAAGCCAAATATTTTGTCTCTTATTATGTACATAAGAATCTCCCTTAACTCCTCGGAACTCTCGTCCCTACACATTTCTGCCACAGTGTTAAAAGATTGGGCAAATGGGTTGGCAATGTGACCCTATTTCCCACATATTTTATCATTGAATCTTTCCTTTCAAGTGTCATGGATCTTGAAATTGTAGATCCCCTAGGTATGATCCTCTCATCTAAATGAGCTTCAGAGCTGACCATGGCAAAGGCGGAATTGAATTGACAAATTTTATCCTAATAATTTCTAGATCCAAGCCTCACAGCCCTGATTTCAGATTGATTGGGAGTTTCCAATAAGTTCCTGAAAGTATGGTGAATTCCGCAGATGAAGTAAATGGTTCTCTCATTTATGGCAACAAAGAGTAACAATTGAACTAAAATCGGCCAGACCTTTTTTGCTTAAAATGTAAGCCACCACAATGTAAACATTTAAAGTTCATTTGTCAAGGTTAGACGTATCCCACACGATGGTTGCCACTCTGTAATCTTCAAATGATACATTGGGAGATTGATGCAAGCGGCCACGTTCGCGTTTCCTTCAGCCACTCACAGTCTTCGTCTTACTGGTAGCATATTATTTTAAATTTAGATGAATTACGAAAGTTAAAAATACAACAGAAAACACTACAACGGAATTGTTATACACATTGTAAATTACATGATATAGGTATGTAACTGCACTGGAAATAATCATTTTCAAACATTCATTTCATCACACCAAACTGTAACCAAAACAACACGATAATTCAGTAAAATATGATGTAAGGTATAAAAATACATTCAACTATTTACTGACAATTTGTTGTCAAGTCTTGATAGGAAACTCTTTATTTAAGAAACAGATATAGTTAACAGATGTTTAGATAAAACTATAGAACTCCGGCTTTGCTCTGGAATAAATAAGTCCTGCAGTCCATGGTCAAACTTAAAAACTAAAAATTTATTCTTTATTAAATATTTATTCTTAAACACTTTGTTGTCTAGTCTCTTCATTATGAACCAGACTTAGTTAACAGATTGAAACAAAATATAAATTCCAGCTTTGCTCTGGAAGTTTTAAGTCCTGCAGTCTGTGGTTAACCTTAAAAACTATTTCAAACTACGTCCATATGTTATTTGTAAACAAAGGGAAATTAGTTTAATCAAATGTCAACAGATGGCGCCACCTTCCAAACTTTAGCCCTTAACTGTACTTAAGGTATGCCCTTTCTTAATATTCTGAGACGTATTTGCACATCTACATGAAAATACCTTTAATTTGATACCTCAAACGTTAAAATCCATCAAGCGGTTATCGAGCTATGACTGTGAAAAGAAAACTGCTTGCGTACTAATATATAGATTATCAAAACTCAATAAAAATGTTATACACAAAGAAGCTCTTTTTTCATTTACGGTTACCCTACACATTATTGCACTTGCGATTAATCAAATCCGTTATGTAAGGAAACACGGTTTTAATCCAACTTGGTTTGGATTTGCTTTTGAAACATGGTCGGAAATGATTGCGGTATTTGTAAACAACATTCAATGTAAACATATCAGTGACAGCCATAGAAAAATAATCTTGATCCGAACAGCTGTTCGCTATTTCATAGATGATCATGTGATAAACATTGTGAGAAAACTTGACTAAAATCACATAAAATTGGGTTTTTAAACGCCCGTAAGTTTTTTTACAAATTAGCGAGGCCACATTTTAATAGCTAAAGACACTTTTGCTAATCCAGTGAACACATTAAAATGATTTGGATTTTGATAGGTACTCTTGTTATTCAGGAGAAGGCCGTGTAAAATGGCTTTTGGTCCGTGACAGACAGAAGACAGACAGACAGATATTGAAATGAGACTTGTCTCGGATTCTTGAATGTATAAAACGTAAAAATAACCTAAAAGTACAGACAAAACTCGAATTTTATTTATATAGATTTGTACCTCTGGTGATTTTTATTAGAAGTTTATTGAAGTAAATAAAGAACAATTTACAAACCATCCGACCAGTGTGTTTATTTCAAAAGTACGTAGGTCTATTTGATTGGCTTTGTTTTCTGAACTATAATATCTATTTTCTGATCTATTTTGAGTTCCTGATTTCGAAACATAATTTGGCAAAACAATTATTTATTCATTAAACAACTTGATCGGAAGATAATTTCTTAATATTGGAGGACAATTTTAATCATAAAAAACTTTTGAATTCTAATAAATCTAGCTGCTGTACTCGTGTTTTGCATCGGAGGATTTTGAAGAGAAAAGGTTTGATACACGTCACATATATCAAATCCCACTCCAACACGTCATGTTAATACGTTTCCTTAAATTAAGAAAGTCACAATCTCCAACTAACAGGCTCGTAGCAAAAATTAAAAGTTTCACAATTCAAATAGTTTCTACCTTTTGGACCGTAAAATCAAAGCACTGCATTTATCTACATTCTTCAAAAATGTAAACATTGTGAAACTTTGAAATCCCATGGGGCGTAACTCAAAGAAAACACGTTAAAAGTAATCGGTATATGTGTTAACCAGGTACAGGGCTACCTCTTGAATTTATATAGATAATAAATCGAAAAATAAAGAAAATATAAGTTGATTGATTATTGGCCGTTGTAAGATAAACAATCACGAAACATGATTTGATTAAGTAACCACACATCACTGAGTCTATATCTTTATTCTCATGTAAAAATCGCTTCGATTGTGGCTATATATAATAGGGAAGTAAGATTTCACTGTACAACGAGCTCAGTAAGTTCGAGAACCAGCAATAAGTTGGAAATAACCGGCCGAACCTTCAAACATCCAGTGGCTCGCTAGTCGCTACCCCAGGTCGGTCGGTAGCCGGGTAGCCCATGAATGGAACCCGTTAGGTTCGCCCCTGCCTCTCGCCGCAAGAGAGACAGAAGTTTTGCCTTGTTCCCTCCGCCTTCGATTGTTTTGAGGCGGGAAAACTATCTATGTGCTACGGCCGGCGCAACACAGGATATTGTTTTCGTATTATAACTGTGAACTCCCTTGGAGAATAATTCAAAACTGCAAAGAACATTTCTAATCCCACAGTGTACGAGATATTTAAACTATAAACACTTAGGTGTTTGAAAAATATTTTTGGACGATAAATTTTGCAAATGTTTGAAATTATCCAAGATGGCCGCTTGCCTCCAAGGACTCGACAATAGGCCTACTTGTGCGACTATAAAGCAATAACTCCCTCCCCCCCTTGCGCTTGCTAATTAGCTCGGTACATATTTGTATCCACAGTTGGCAGGACAATAGCCATTAAGATGACCAAAGATTACATTGGCATTTAGGTATTTAACCTGTAGAATAGTAATTTTTAAATAATCTTGAAGACAACTAATTAAAAAGAAGTGCGAAAGATTGGTTATGAGAGTGCGCAATGCTTGAAGCGTCATCCGTTTGTTTGAGGTGCGGATTTTCAAGCTTGTAGAACAAATAAATATTATACAAAGTAGAAGGGCAAGGGTGAAATTGACTGAATTGACGGGATACCCGGTGGATTTTCAGTGACTGGATTCCAGTGGTATGCGGTAAAATATATAGTGACTGGCTTAGCAGCACAAATTTTACGTGACTGGCTTTCCCGTGCAAATGCGGTGGTGACTGCATTAGCATAGCAGTTTTTACGTAATTATATTTTAGTATTTTTAAGAAAAAAAGAGATATATACATTCAGAAATGTCTCGGCTTAAGATATTTACCAATATATATTATATATATATCATAGTCTTGAAATATATTGGGGGGTGCAACTGACTGACTTCCAGTGTATATTTCATGTGACTGACTTCCCGGGCGCGGCCGTGTATATATATATCTATGAATTTGAACGGATGGTGTTTTTGGCCTCTGGGGACCTCAAAACAAAAAAGTAAATCAGTCCCAGGTCCAGGTCTTACCATGAGACCTAGGGTAATAGCTTATTCCTTATATGGGAAATTCGCTAAAAAGATAGTACTATCCATGTTTTTTCATGGGTTTTGAAAATCTATCAAAATATTTGATTTTGTGGCCATAATTACAGTGAAGTGAAAAACTGCATTTGCAACTCAGCCAAAAACCATTTGTTTGCTGTGATTGCTCTCGCCTAAGCGTTAAACTTAAAAAACATGATCAAGGGTCTGCAAACCCTCGATCCAGCCCTTGGTGTAAAATATTCTTTCATCTTGCAGTAAGGAAAACCCTTAATGTTGGTGAGCAAACGTGATCACCTCTTCTTTCTATTGTTTAAAAAATTAAATGATATCCAACAGGTTCATTCAATGGCTAATTACTTTTTACTGCTTCAATGGCAATTAATTATTTCACTAAAGTATATTGAAATGTTTCAAATTGTGTCCAACATATTTTTTATATACTCTTGGCTGTAATTCTTATCAAAGCCCCACTAGAAAAACAGGCCATACTGCAATTAGGCAACTAGTCGATGGCAAAGGGCTACAGCTGACATTGAGAATGGTGAGGTGGCTATAGGCTCGATTAGGTTGGTTGCGTTTATAACTTGCAAATGATTCTTCAACTTCCTAGTTTTACGTTATTGTTGTTGTGTAACTCTAGTTTTGGACATTAATGTTCCAACATTCTGAAACCTAGTTTAAAAATGTACTACGACTATTTATTTACTTGATTCAACAATGATTTACAAATATTAATTTTAAGTACTGATGTCCGATAAAAATTCATTGGTTTCTGAATTAGGGAAATTTGAATGAAGAATGATTAACTAATAATATATCCTTGATCATTACATATCTAATACTACTACACTAGATTTCCTGATTTTACAAGGATATTCTCAATAAAACATTTTTTTTAAATTTTATCTCAAATTTATTTTTTACAATAATATATTTTCCTATAAACATTTAATCTGCATCGAAATAAAATCCGTATAAAGTTTTTTGATTCTAAGGCATTTTTTAAAGCTAATTAGGTTTTGCGTATAAAATAAAAAAATGTGTTCAAAACACGACAAGGATTATTTACAGAGCCGAATGAGGTAACTAAAAGATACACTTTTGTCCGATCATTTTAGATCAAACAGCATTGTATGTGGGTCCTCTAGTAGACTCTTGAATGCTTGTAGCCACTGTGCGCCGACGGCACCGTCCACTACGTGGTGGTCAACTCTGAGTGGTTAACTTCCGGAGAGGTTGTCTTAGGTTGGTCTGTGGAACGTAAATACACAATTGTGATTGGTGGTTTTGACTCAAGCATTAGTATAATTGGGGAGTTTCATAGTGTCCAAGATTTCCCGCTAGTCCCACAATGTCCACAACTAAATTAAAGAGTATTTCAATGTTGAAGTACTATATACAAACTACAGCACAAAAAATACATGTAAAATTGTGTGCATTATTGTAATGTCTAAAGGCACTATTTTAGAAAAGTTTAAGATTTGTTGAGGAAATGGTACTCCGAGTCTGTGCGCATTATGAGACTTGGAACTTTTTAAGATTCCTTAATTTAGTTTTAGACAGTGCGAGACTTTTCTTAGGCTTTAGGCCGTTATGTATAAGTATAAGTATTTTATTGCATAAAACATTCTTCATTACAAAGGAAATAGTAAACATATGCATGGTCGATTGATAAGTTATAAAAACTAAAACTGCAGACTAGTAAGACCTGCAAAAAAATGTAAATGAACATCGATAGAAGATCTTTCTAAGATTTTAAAACAAATACCCCCGCTGCAGCAAACCTGCCGACTTAGCGAATTTCCATTTGCCTGGATTGATTTTCAATTATTCTATTAAATTAACATTTATGTTTAAGGAGTACCTAGGTTAGCTGCTACAGGGAAACTAATAAAGTGTTTTTTTAATAAAATATCAATAGCTTAGTATGAAATAAATAAATTTGCCAAGTTTGATCAAAATATATGCTTAAACAAGCCAACTACAACATAGCCTATTACAATATTCTCCATAAGAATAACATGGGAATTTTAAATTAACAATTTTTTGAATTTTCTCCGTAACCAATCACTGTACAAAAACACTTTGATATACTAAATTATTTTTTTAAGCTCTTTAAAAAGGTCTGGAGCACAATTGATAAATTGTGTTTTAAGGGTAAAAATGAGAAACCCCCATTTTTACCCCATAAAACCCCCCGTTAAACCCCGTTCCCATGGTCCGATCATGCTGGTTCGCGAACTCATTCAAGTTTATCCCGCCTTACACCTTTGAACCAAATTTCATCAAAATCGGACAAAAATTACTCAAGTTATCATGCGGATGGACACACATATATATACATATATATAAATTTGAACGAATGGTGTTTTTGGCCTCTGGGGACATCAAAATGAAAAAGTAAATTGGTACCGGGCCTAGGTCTTACTATGAGACCTACGGTAATAGCTACTTCCCTATAGGGAAATTCGCTAAAAGTCATAATTAGCGTAGCTAGGCTCATAACGTTTATAAAAACCCTCAAATGTAATAATAACTTATGTAGGTTAATCTCAGTACTAAAACTTAAAAGATAATTTATGGATTTAGATTTTGAAATTGTTAACATTGACATATATAGCTTAAACAAAACTGAGGCTTTACAACTAGCTTGTCAGTATAAAATACAACTCCCGCCCATCCCTGAAACCGAAACCCTAGCCAATCTAAGAACAAAGTTAGCTTTTACTAAAGATGTTTTCAAGACTGCATTTAGACATCCTAGTTTTGCTGAGGCATTAACAGACTTGTTCTTTAACAACATTCTAAAAGACCAAACAAAAGAACAGTTTAGAGATTTGCTAAAATTCAAGAAAATCCTTCAAGAACCAACATATGACACTATACACACTTCTGACCACCTAACACAACCTGAAACTGAACATTCACAAAACCTTTACGAAAACAGGCCAATAATAGAACATGAACAATTGTTACAAAGCTTCAATTCGCTAAATGTAAATCAAGAAACCCATCAAAATCATAACCAACTGGAAACCCCTAATACATCAACACAAATTGTCTCTCGCCCTAAATCTCATATAACCAATAAAAACATGGATAAAGATTTAAAAGAGAAACTTCCTTTAATAAAAGCAGGCACATACTCAGGTCTTCCTTCAGAAGATGTATATGAGTTTATTCAAAAATCAATATAGCATCAAGGTGCAATCATTGGTCCGAAAAAACAAAAATTGAACTTTTCCCTACACACTTAACATCTACCCCATATAAATGGTTTGCACTCTATAAACAAAAAAAACACTGAATCTTTAGTTAGGCAAACCTAGAGACTGAATTCATCAAAGCATTCAGCCCAGTTGCCTTAATTGATGTCCTACAGACGGTCCTTGAAAACAGAACGCGAGGAGAAAATGAATCTCCAATGCAATTTTTATACGATATCATACACCTTTCCCATAGAACAGATCCTAAAATGAATGATGCAAAAATAATCAAGTTTTATAATTCAGGGAATAAAACCGGAAATTTCTAATGACCTAGTGAGGATGGAAAACAACTCACTTAAACAGCTAAAAGAAAATATACTAAAAATTAAATCTCAAAGAGCGATTAGGGATAAAAATCTAAGAAAATATCAAAATTTAGCTGAACGTGTAACCTTAATAAAACCTCAATCAAAATCAGTAATGTATGAAAATGACGAATTAGATAGCTTAAAATCAGAACTTAGGGACATAAAGGATACAATATTAAGCCTCAAAGTCCAATCTGCTGACACAAACTACAATAGGGACAACCCAAACAAAGAAACACACCATCTTTCAAGATCTACATACAGAAGAGACATTTCCTTTCATCACAGAAATGAAAGGTCAGCTGAAAAATATAGGCCCAGAAGCGCTTCTCGAAACTCATAAAATTAATCGAGAAGCTCTTCGCCTTACAACACACATTAATCCAACACACACCCTATTCCCTAGAACCAGATTAGATTACAGGTCACCACACCGATCACAAAACACTTCACTCTTTTGTCACATATGTAACAAAAACAATCACGCCACAGAAACTTGTTGGTACAATGCTAGAGCTAACCATAGGAATTCTAAATACTCAAATACACCTTCCAAATGTTGCTCATATTGCAAAAGAAATAACCACACCATTGACCAGTGCTTTAGGCGTCCTGCTAAAAGAGAAAAGTTTCAAAAAAACTTCTAAAGCAGGGAAGTCAAGTAACAGAAAATAGATATTTGGCTTCCCAAAATAAACAGATACACACAAGATATTTCTGGAACACAACCAAACGTTTCCCTCATTACAACAATTCATCAATCTTAGAACCATACAGTAATTCAAAATGTAATGTATTTTCACCATTAAGCCCTCAACATCAAAAAAACTTCCCAACAATTGAGAATTCCTTTTGTGTAAAATATAAAGATAAAATAACTCTAATGAAAAAAATAATTTCCTCTAAGAACCACAGTAACATCAAGACATTTTCAACACACTCAACTCAAGAACCAGGCCAACACCATTTCTACAGTGATTGCAGAACCTAAGGCCCCTGGTACGATACGAGCGGTGAGCGGCGAGCGGCATGAGCTCTGACATCGGGTCTCATTTAGTTGCGTGTAAATTTGTTGAGGGTGACCACGATACGTCTGAGCGGCGAGTGGCGATGAGCGGCACCGCTCAGCGCCGCTCATGGATCCAAGTCAAAACCGATTTTTGCAAAAACGCCGCTTGCCGCTCAGGTGAGTCATGCTTCAGTTTGGCCTAAAATGACAGGGAAACAGCAGCAAACATGCAGTACGGGTCGATACGTGAGGTGCAGTCCAGGGAATGTTTGTGGAATGAACAGCACGGAAGTTTTAAGACACTTCAGTCACCAGAAAAGTACGAGACCAAGATAGGTTTAAGGTTTTTCTAAAAACTAAGTTTTTCTTTAAAGGCAAACAATTGTCAGATAGCAACAATAGTTGCAATACGGCTTGCAGGTAAGCATAGTTTATCATTTTCGACTAAACTGACTCATAAAACTGGGGAAATTTGACGAACATTATAAAAGTGCCGCTTGTATCGTAGCCACCACCGCCGCTTACGTGCCGCTCAGGTTGCCGCTCGCCACTTGCCGCTCACCGCTCGCCGCTCGTATCGTTCCCGAGGCCTAAGACGACCTTGCAATCAGCTGATGGAGAGAATAACGCACCACAACAAACGCCTACGTCACAAGAGTTGACTCACTGCTGCCTAGGAACACCGACTCAGCAACTGACGTCACGGCACCGCACAGCTGATCAGCCTAAGACTCTACTTGCCACATCTGTCACCTCTTCACGACCTTCAACATCGGATGACAGCAACAGCTTGAGTACAACTACATCACTTCCAGGAACCTCTACGGATAGACACGTGGATTCATCAACTGCAGGAGTTTGTTTAACAGCTAGTGAAGCAACAACCCTTCAGAATCAAATCGACAAAGAAGTTTTCCAACAGAGTTCTTAACACCTAAATTTGAGAACCCTAATCAAATGTGATAAGAGACTATCTAAATGCACACTATCGGATATTTAATGTTAAGCAAACAAAAACATTCCCTACATTAACACTAAATATTGAAATACCAGAAAATGGACAAACTTATTCAGCTACCTTATATATTGGTTGCAACTATTGCCTTATCAAATCATCAACTGTAAATAACCTATCCATTCAAACAGATAACTTACCCTTAATTGTAGCAGCAAACGATCAACCAGTAAAAGTGTTAGGAAAACTATTGCTACCAATAACAATTAATGGCACTGTGTATCCAACTGACTTTTACGTAATTGAAGATTTAGCAACTGACGTAATCCTGGGAAATTGGTTTTTATTCCAAAACTGCATGGAATTGGATTTTAAGAAACCGGAAATCAGACTAACGAATAAAGATAAAGTTCATTGCATCACAATGGACAAATCTTGGTTACTAAATTTAAAAACGTTCGTTCTAACAACACTATAGTCCTCGCCACCCTAAGTTGAGGCAGCCCAAGGCCGCACGGCGCGTATCTAGTGCGGCCTTTGGCTGCCTCAACTTAGGGTGGCGAGGACTATAGCAGAGTCTAGTGAGGAGATAGTTGAAATTAAAGTTCCTACGGACACAGTTATTGCTTCCCACCAACACTACAAATTAATGGAAATCTTGACAGAACATCATCAATACAAACTTGATATAGATTTAAATTTCCGAGACAAAAAGTACTCCACTTTTATATTTCATCAGAAAACTAAAATTCACAAAAATTCATTTACGCTTACAATGCAAGTAAATCTCCAAAATGGTTAAAACAAAACGTAATATTAGGTTATTTAAAACCAAATGCCGAAGTAAAAACAAGAACATGCACACATCCCCCCTAAAATAAAACCACTTCATCCTACTAAAACAATTGGCCTTGACAGGAATGGCAACCCACTTGACATAAATCCAAAAGTAATGGTCAAACAGCATAATAAGTTAGCAGCAATATTATTTAAATTTAGCCACATGTTATTAACAAGACAGAAGATTTAGGAAGAATATATCTAACAAAAAACCACTAAGTGGTAACACTTTCCCCGCCAAGTCAGCAATCCAAAAAAGATAATAAATCATTACTTTTTCCGCCAAGAAAAACGGTGTAATGTATGTAAAAACAAAACGTAATATTAGGTTATTTAAAACCAAATGCCGAAGTAAAAACAAGAACATGCACACATCCCCCCTAAAATAAAACCACTTCATCCTACTAAAACAATTGGCCTTGACAGGAATGGCAACCCACTTGACATAAATCCAAAATTAATGGTCAAACAGCATAATAAGTTAGCAGCAATATTATTTAAATTTAGCCACATGTTATTAACAAGACTGAAGATTTAGGAAGAATATATCTAACAAAAAACCACTAAGTGGTAACACTTTCCCCGCCAAGTCAGCAATCCAAAAAAGATAATAAATCATTACTTTTTCCGCCAAGAAAAACGATGTAATGTATGTAAGTTTGGCAACTTGGTGGCAGACTTTTGCTTGGTTTTTTTTCATTAAAGTTACGTTCGTGGATAATTTCACAAATCAACTTCTCTAATTAATTAGTCCAACTAAGTATAATAATTCCGAGGTAATCAGTAAATATAAAACCATCACTATTATGATTTTATGAAATGTGGCACAAATAAGGTCAAATTTTGTAAAATAAGCTCTCACCTAGCAATGTACTAATGGGAGAGATACTTGCTCAAGGAAACTATTTTTATGGTATTTTTGAAACTATTTTTATGGTACCTATTTTTTTAAAGTGATCGAGCAAAAGTCTGCCGCCAAGTTGCCAAACTTACATACATTACATCGTTTTTCTTGGCGGAAAAAGTAATGATTTATTATCTTTTTTGGATTGCTGACTTGGCGGGGAAAGTGTTACCACTTAGTGGTTTTTTGTTAGATTTTATTTATTTTTGTAGAAAATCAACAGTTAAAATAAAAATCCTCTTTTCTCTGATATATAGACCACGGCACAACTACATCTCATTTAATTTCAATAATATTGTTTGTGTACAACTAAATTCTACATTTTTGGTCTTATCTGCTTTAAACCGATTAAACACTTTTTGACACACGTGCCAAAATTACTATTTAACAAACCCCCTGGGCTTAAACTCAGTTTCAAATTTCATCAATGATCATCTTGAACAACATAAAATGCGTTGGTGTTACATAAGTGTTCTGATAATTAAACACCTGATATCTAAAGACTAGTGTAAATTGAGCCTTTATTAGAGAAGTAAAACTGTAATCAAACAGATTAGGTTTGTTAGAAATAGCATAAGACAAAACAAGTATTGAAAAACTCATTTATCCTAAATTTACATATCACTTTTTAATTGCTTGTTTAACATTTCCCGATTGTTTTATTTGTTTTAGTGTATCAACATAAAACAAACCTTAGTACTAGTACTAAGTTTCAAGTTCCTAGGTTTCATATGTTTTGATAAGTAGTATTAAACTGTTGAAATGACGAGCTGCTGTACCAGTGTACTATCGGAACACTGCATTTTTCAATGGAAAGTATCGGGGAATATCACTGCTCTAAGTAATTTTATATAGTAAGTAGTTCAAATCATTCGGTATACCTGAAAAAATACTTTATAAAAGTTTTAAAATAATTTTTCAGCTGTTCCTATGAATTTCTCTAACATTAAATTGATTGAGATTTAATCGCAGCTGGTCCTTCTTTTGTTTTGATTTTAATCCCATGTTGTTTAAATAGGCCAAAATCGTACTCTGAGGGCTTGCCAAGGGTTTATGGGTCAACTCACCGACTTGAGACCCTCAAAAGGCACATCTACACGTTAAGGGCTTTCAAACAACATAAAAAACATTAAAATTGAGCCAGTGGTTTGGTCTGTAGGTCCGTCAACATTCAAGGAGAAGGAGAACACGGAAAATTTGTGAATTTTCAAACTAGTTTTTCTTGGCTCAAACACAACCGTTTTTTAAATTCTTTTTTTTATTTTGTTGAGAATGAGTGCCCCTATCCAGTAGATGAATAATTATTTTAATAGCTTTTGTTTCTTCAGAGCTATGGACGAGTAAAAAAGCCACTTTGTCACGTCATGTATATATACACTGCAGCAGCTGTGTACCGCTGGGGGACTTGGCGGGGCGGAACGCTGCCGCGTTCCTTAATATATGAATCAGGGTGTCTAGTCTATTTCCATTTAAAAATTCAAGACTTATTCCAGACTTTTCAAGACTAATTCATTTTCCTTTTATTATAAAACCACGTTTAATTGCTTCGAAGCCAAGAAGTAAGTGCCTTCAGACAGACGGTTGATTTATTTTATTATCTAGAAGGTTGTTTTATTTTAGTTTGTCTTATTCTTCTCTTTATTATTGCAAGCCCCGTACAAGAGGATTCCTTTAGTTTATTCATCGAAGATCATCGTTTAGTCGGCCGGAGGATAGGCCACGGATATTTAATTTATTTTCTTGATTTTACTTATTAATTGCATTTGTCAGTGCGACGGTGTGCTCCGAGTCAGGAGTGCGAAGCCTAATAGCTATTGTGTGATAAGGCTATCGTCGATATTGGGCGCGTCGAGGTGCCGACCTTCTTCATGAGTGCTAGTAGGTTGTCACCCGGTCACCCTAACACCTCCATTGGAGAGACGAAGGTAGAGAGACATCACGATAGGCGAGCGAACCCTGGACGTCTCGAGCTGTCCGAGCGAACGGAGGTAAGTTTAGGATAGGTAAAGCTAACCCGAACAAAACACCTCACAGCACTGGTATAGTGTTGGAAATTGAGTTATTTTTTATATAGTACAAATTCAATATTAATCAACACCAAATATAATATTTTTCAAAATAAACTTATCACACACTTTTTAAAAAAAGGTTCTATATTTCAGCATTAGCCTTCTTCAGGAACAAACAAACAATAACAAATAGAAGTGTTTACCACTCTAAGTCTGATGCGTCTTTTGCCAATTTTCTTATTCCTTTTAACGAATAACATTGTTGAAAATTTTGAGAATGCTCTCTCGCATGAATAGCCACAGGTTTTTGTTTATCAGGATGGTTTACATCATATCTGTGGCCATTCATACGAACTCTAAGAGCATTTGTGGTTTTGCCAATGTAGTCTTTAGGACAATGTTTGCATGAAATTTGGTAAATTACATTAGTAGACTCACAGGTGATGTTACTATTTATGTTATAACATCTTTTAGTATGCCTGCTTGTGAAAGTTTTTGATGGGATGATTAATTTGCAAGTGGCACATCGTGGTTTGTTGCATTGTGTGTTTTTTTTTTAAACATTTTTTTTTTTAAAGTGTGTGATAAGTTTATTTTGGAAAATGATTTAGCCGTTTGGCAATATTATGAAGAAACAAATATAATATTTGTTAGTCTTTGTTTTTATGAACAGATGTTTTATGTTTTAATTTATTTAAACAATTAAGAGTTGTTGTAAGAATTTAAAGTGATCAAGAATATAACAATTCTGTTATAGAGAAATGTTTTAAATATTTGTTATTTATCAGCATTAAATCAGTTCTTTATTATATAATATTTGTAAAAGTTCTTTATTTTACACGAGTTCTAACATAGTGGCGATCGTGACAGGACATTTATAGTTAAAATTCAGATTAGGACTAAAGCTTATATTTGACTTACAATGGATAAGCTGAAGTCATTAAAGACTGAAAGGACTCAACTAAGAAGAACTTTTACAAAGTGCAGAAATGAAATGGACAAATTACTGAATGAAGATAGTAAAGATGAAGTAATAATTAAAAGTAATTTAAACAAGCTGCAAGATAAAGCGGATAGGCTTTTTAATGAAGACATCAAGGAAGCCTTGTTTGAAGATCCTGTAACAAAAGAAGAGGACTTAGAAGATGAGTTTGATACTGCAGAATCTTAAAGACACATGTTATCTTCAATGAGAGCTAAGTATGACAATTTCATTATTCAGGTTGGCCTAAGCCAACAGTCAAGAAGTGAAGTCGGGGATACCGTTCACAGACTTAAATTAGCATCTAAGAAGGGCTTAAGTCTACCTAAATTACAATTAAACCAGTTTGATGGAGATGTAAAAAATTGGATAGGGTTTTGGGGACAGTTTAAAAAGGTCCACGAGGATCCTGATCTAGAACCTGAGGATAAGTTCCAATACCTCATCCAATCCTTAAAACCAGGATCGTCCCCTAGGGAATTAGTAGAAAGTTTTCCACCATCGGGAACTAATTATGTAAAGACCCTAGAACAAATTAAAAGCATGATTTGGTAGGGATGACTTTTTAATACTACCTTAGGTTCATTTGGTGGGAAGACTACAAGACTAGAAAATTGAAAACTTTTAGACATTGCAGAGTTGTCTTTGGAATTACCTCCAGTCCAGCTGTTAGGAACCACACTAAATCACCATTTGGATGACACACCACTTCATCTACAAGAGACAGCTGCGAAACTGAAAGATGCCTTTTATGTTGATAATTGTATTGTTAGTGTTGACTCGGCAGTAGAACTAAAAAAGTTTGTAAATGAATCCATGGAACTAATGAAGCTAGGAAAGTTTGAATTAAAAGAATGGGCTAGCAACTATTCAGATGTCAGTAACCTTAAAAATGAATTTTCAACAGAAAATATCGTACCATTACTGGGCATGTTGTGGGACAGAGAAAAGGATGAGATTTTTTGTGACATACGATCCATTTCTATGCCAAACAAGAAGGTAACCAAACGAGATCTACTCTCAGTAGCCCAGCGAATTTTAGATGTGGTAGGTTTCACTTCTCCTGTGTCTTTATTACTTAAGTTACTCTTGCAGGAGACATGGCTGAAAAAACTGGCATGGGATGAAGAACTTCCAAATGAAATATCATGCCAATTTTCAAAGTGGGTTGAAAATATTCATTGGTTGGAAAGCTGTAGAATACCAAGAAGAATATTTCTGTTAGGGAGTCAGTCCGTAAACGAGACTAGTTTTCACATATTTTGCGATGCTAGTAAACTAGCTTATGCAGCTTGTCTTTTTATCAGAACCAAGACTCAAAACAAGGTGGCTGTGCAGCTTATTTATGCAAAATCTAGGATTTCCCCGAAGAATGCAACAATACCAAGATTGGAGCTGTTGGCCGCACTTATGGGAGCTCGGACCTACACACATGTTCAAAAGGCGTTGAAGATGTCATGTAAAACATATTTTTGGACAGACTCATCAATCGTATTGACATGGATCAAAGAGAAGGAAGATTGGGGGACTTTTGTTGGGAACAGATGCAAGGAAATAGGTAACACTACTTCTAAAGATGATTGGCACCACATTTCAGGAAATCTTAACCCTGCTGATTTGTCCTCAAGAGGTTGCGGAGCTAAGACACTTTATGAATCTCATTGGTGGGAAGGACCGTTTTGGCTTAAAAAAGATGAGTCTCATTGGCCAGTGTCCAGTCTTACGCTACCAGATTCAGAAGCATATAATGAACGGAAAAAGAAGATAGTATCAGCAGTAACTACAGAAAAAAGTATTGACTTCTCAATGTCATTACTATACTTTTCAAGCTATCTAAAACTGTTAAGAATGGTAGCATGGATTTTATTATTTATTAGGAACTCAAGCCACAATCAAGAATCAAAAAGTGAGACTTAAAATAGTGAAGAGATCCAAATGGCTGAAGATAAAGTTATTTTATGTATCCAAAAGAACTCGTTTGGAGAAAAGTCAAAATTCCAGAAAAACTTGCCAGTTTTCTACGATGACAAGGGTCTGTTAAGAGTGAAGATCAGGCTAGTTCTGAATGACGACAGTGAAGATTTCAAATTGCCGATTCTTTTACCTTCAAGTCATCCTATCGTCACACGTCTCATTATGGAACTTCATGTTGCTAATCAACACGCTGGACTTAAATCAATGTTAATTATAGTCAGAGAAAGGTTTTGGATTTTAAAGGGTATAAAAACCATTCGCAATGTTTTATCTCACTGTGCCAAATGCAAGAGATTCAAGTCTAAAGCAGGAGAAGCACCAGTTGCTCCACTTCCCTTAGAACGGATCACGGAATGCAACGCTTTCCAGTCTAGAGGCATTGATATGGCAGGACCACTGTACCTAAGAAACGGGGAAAGAGCATGGGTGGTTTTATTCACATGTGCCGTGTACAGAGCTGTGTGTAGTGTATACAATAATAATGTACCATAATTTTGCCATTTTTACGATATTTAGATTTCTGTTATAAAGAGTTGGCAATATGTTTTGCATTTGTGTCCTGACTGCGATCAGGCGACTGTGACGTCATATCGTACGATTTCAATAAAGCTCCCGGATTGGCTACAACCCATCACGCCACTATTCCCTCCACGTTTAACCGCCGTTCCAAAAGTTTCCTTGCTGACCAGTCCTCAAGATTCCAGCAAACCGTAACCATGTAGTCGGCCGGGTTTTATTTAATTCCACAAATGGTGTTTTTATTTCAAGTCATTGCACCCCAAACGTTCCAGTGGCGACGAGGTACGAAAATGACTCAACGCGTAAAAAGTTTTTAAGTGATTTAAGTGACAATCGAAGTGCACCGTAGCAAGGTACGTGTGTTTTTAAAAGTGACAATTGAACTTCTAGTGCACCGTAGGAAGGTACGTGTGTTTACAGAAGAATTCGGTCAAGTTAACTTCGAACAGTGCGTGTGAGTGTAAACATTAATGCCGCTTGATGTGAACCTTATTGATAACTTTGGAACTTTATTAAATTTCAAGATGTCGTTCATCGGTGCGATCGGTCCTTTTGATAATTCGGAAGAAACGTGGGACTCATATATCGAGCGTTTTGAATTGTTTGTTACATGTAACGATATTACCAACGCTAAAAAGGTTAGTACGCTTTTGACGGTTGTCGGAGTGAAAACTTATAACCTGCTTAAAGACCTATGTACACCAGACAAACCTGCTACTAAGAGCTACGAGGATATTGTACGGATCATTAAGGGACATCTACATCCAAAACCTTCTTTTATTGCCGAAAGGTACAAGTTTAGTCTACGAACACAATTAGAGCATGAATCAGTCGCTGATTACATCGTCAACCTGAAGAAACTCTCTGTCAACTGCGAGTTTAAGGACAAACTACCGGATCATCTTCGGGACAGGATCGTAAGTGGGTTGAGGGACGACGCCACCAAGAAGAGGTTGCTGGGCGAAGAAGATCTCACCTTCGAGAAGACGGTCCAAATAGCCACATCGATGGAGTTGGCAGCTAGAGACACCGCGGCCCTGACCTACCACAACACGGGGGGAGGAAGTCGTCTCCACAACGTCGCTTCGAAGCAGCAGCAGCAGCAGCGGAAGCCGTGGCAGCGCTCAAAAAGTGAAGTAAAGTGCTATTGTTGTGGTAAATCTGGTCATTTAAAAAGTGAGTGCCGTTTTAAAAGTTTATCTTGCAATTTTTGTAAGAGGAAAGGCCATTTAGAAAGTGCGTGTCTGATGAAGAAAAACAATGGTGAGTCACAATCTAAATTTGCATTTAATGATAAGCGTAAGGATGGACAAAAGAACTTTACACCTAAGTTTACCTCTGGTAACAAGTCTCATAAGTATAAGCAAAACTATGTAGAGAACACAGGTGTCAATGACAATGACGATGATTATAGTGATTTAGCTAATTTATTTTCCATAAATGATGAGGAAAGTAAACAGAGGGATAGAATAAAACCTATCACGGTTAATCTTAAAGTAGAACATACTGTATTGCCATTTGAGGTTGACAGTGGAGCATGCGTGTCAGTAATTTCTGAAAAGTGTTATAACGATATATTCTCTGATCTCGAATTAATGCCCACTAATTTAGTTTTGAGCTCATATACAAACCAGCCAATAAAACCTGTAGGAAAACTTAACGTAAATGTACAGCATGAATCTGAGCATAAAAAGTTAACTTTGTATGTTGTGTCTAAAGGGGCTAATCCTCTAATGGGAAGAGACTGGATTAGGGAACTAGAAATATCGATCCGAATCCCTAAACAAAATAGTTTGAACACGGTTGAAAAGCTAGATCAAAAACCTGTAATTGTCAGTAAACTGTACAGTAAATTTCCTGAGGTATTTACTGATGTGTTAGGTTGTTACAAGGGAGATGCAGCTAGATTAGAGTTGAAGGAAAATGTAATTCCTAAGTTTTTCAAACCCAGACCTATACCATTTTCGATCAAAAGTAATGTGGAGTCTGAGATTGATCGATTAGTAAATAATGGGATTTTAACTCAAGTTAGCAATAGTGAATGGGGAACTCCAATTGTGCCTATTTTGAAAAAGGACGGAAGTATAAGAATATGTGGCGATTTTAAAGTAACGCTCAACCCCTATTTAGTAGTCAATCGCCACCCAATTCCAAGGATTGAGGACATTTTTAATAATTTACAAAAAGGGGAGACGTTTTCAAAAATCGATCTTTCTCAGGCTTACACTCAGGTAAAGTTAGACGAGGAATCAAAGAAGTATTGTACAATAAGTACATCGAAAGGATTGTATATTTACAACCGAGTTCCATATGGTGTAGCATCCGCCCCGGGAATATTTCAGAGTATAATGGAACGCATTTTAGCTCACATTCCCGGCGTTGTTTGCTTCCTAGACGATATTTTGGTAACAGGAACTGATGACAAACAGCACCTAGAGAGGTTGATTCAAGTGTGTGAAACTTTAAAGAATCATGGTTTAACAGTAAGTCAAAATAAATGTCAGTTTTTCTGTAAATCTGTTGAGTATTTAGGGTACATATTAAGTAAACAAGGACTAGGCACATCTCCTAGTAAAATTGAAGCTATTGTAAACGCCCCAGTGCCTACCAATGTAACTCAGTTAAAAGCTTTTCTAGGTTTAGTCAATTATTATTCTAAATTTGTGCCAAGTATGTCTACCATTGTATCCCCACTGTATCATTTACTCAGAAAGGACACTCCATTTGAATGGAATTCATCATGTGACAAAGCGTTTCAATTAATTAAGAGCAAATTAGTTTCAGCTCCTATTTTGGCGCATTATGACCCAAATTTACCCTTGAGGTTAGCTACTGATAGTTCTGCCTACGGGGTCGGAAGTGTGTTAAGTCAAATGCAATCAGATGGATCTGAAAAACCTATTTGTTTTGCGTCAAGGACATTGTCTAAAGCCGAATCAAACTACTCTGTAATAGACAAAGAAGCTTTAGCTATTGTGTTTGCTGTTAAAAGATTTAATCAGTATTTGTTTGGTAGAAAATTCACACTAGTAACAGACCACAAACCATTGTTGTCAATTTTTGGCCCTAAAAAGGGACTTCCGGCTTTTGCCGCTAGCAGATTACAGAGGTATGCTTTATTTTTAGCCAGCTATGATTTTGACATACAATATGTTTCCTCTCAGGGAAATGCTTCTGCAGATTGTTTATCTCGCTTACCTTTGCAAGCCAAACATGTTAACGATCAGTATGAGGAAAATCCTTATGTAGGAACCTATTTGCAATTTTTAGCGGAGGGAGATATTCCAATTAGTTTTGTTGATATTAAGAGGGAAACACAAAAAGACACCGAGTTAAGTAAGGTATTTGGCTATGTCTTGTATGGCTGGCCTAATGAGGTAAACGAGGAATTACGACCTTATTTCATAAGGCGGAGCGAACTAACTATTGAGCATGGCATATTAATGTGGGGTTATCGGGTTGTCATTCCAAAAATGTATAAAAGGGGACTGTTACAAGAATTACATTGTGGACATTTAGGGATAGTCAAAATGAAGGCTCTAGCCCGTTCTTATCTATGGTGGCCTTCAATAGATAAAGACATAGAAGAACTTGCCAATAGTTGCTCGCAATGTCTCATGGAACGTCAAAGCCCGTCAAGGTCATATTTACATGTATGGGAATACCCAAAGTCAGCGTGGCAACGATTACACATAGATTTTTTAGGCCCTATTAATTCAAAGTTGTATATGGTTGTAGTTGATGCTTATAGTAAATGGATAGAAGGTAGAGGAGGTCAGTTCCACATCTGCCAAAGTAGTCATAAATAAATTGAGACCTATGTTTGCAAGGTTTGGAATTCCCGGAACAGTGTGTCACAGACAATGGCCCTCCTTTTATATCCTGTGAATTTAGCAAGTTTCTTAAAGCTAATGGGGTTAGGCACACGCTTACACCACCTTACTTTCCCGCTAGTAATGGCCCAGGCGGAAAATGCTGTAAAAACAGTAAAGAAAAGAATAAGAGGGGCTTTGTTTTCAAATCAAAATCCAGACTTAGCTTTAAGTAGATTTTTTGTTGGCATATCGAAATGCAGTACATAATACAACCAATGGAAACTCCAGCCAAACTAATGTTCGGTAGAGTATTGCGAACTACATTAGATTTGATACGTCCTTCTGTTAGTAAAACGGTTTTTGTCAAACCAAAACAAACAAATTGTAAACAAAGGGGGCAGTCAAACTAGAGAACTGTCCAATAGGACAGCGCTGTTTTAGTCCGTGATTACAGGGGAAGAAATAAATGGACACAAGGTGTAGTGATTAAAATGTTAAGTCCTGTATCTTATTTAGTAATATTAGACTCAGGTATTGTATGGAAACGCCCATATTGACCGTGGTCGGGTTAACACACTAAGGTAAATTTGAATGATCAACAGAATGATATTACTAGAGAGTAGTGTTGCCTCCACGCTGAACATATGTTTGACCAGGATGTTGGTAAACAATGCTCAGTCAGGCTGG